>NW_024386792.1:9929633-10529633 GCF_900408965.1 Simochromis diagramma
TTCCCGATTTGTTATAATTTCTCCATTTATTCTCCTCCCTCAGATGTTCTTCATTCAGCAGCTCCTCAAAGTACTGGTTTCCCAGCACACTCTTCACTTACCCTTAATTAATAAAAGTCCTTTTCTCCTTCTGTAGTATCCACAGACATGCACACACACTTTTCTCTTCTAAAATAAGCTAATTCACTAGCAAACAGGTGAACAAAAACAGAATCACAAACAACAATACATGCTTCAAATATTGCAATAACTTTATTAAGTGGTATGAATATTTTGTTTAAAAATGCTAAATTGCAGAAAGACCATACGTTCACAGTTTAATGAGTTCCCTTTGAATTGCCAACGGTAAGATTTAATTAGAAAAAAAAGACAGGGTTTATCATAAACACTAGAAATATGTAATAGAGTATCAAAATCATGCTTAATAAAAACCATTAATTGCCCGTTCAGTCTAATAATGAATTATAAAATATAGATATTAATATTACAATTGTATTTGCAAAGATACAAAAAGAAAAAAAACAAAAACAAAAAAACAAAAGCACAAACTGCAAAAGGCATCGAGGAGCAAATGCAGATCAGTTGAGCTGCTACATTCAGGGTGTGTGAACGTGTACATGCGAATAAATGGCGGGGTTACACCTTCTTGTATACATGACTAGAAAATGACCAAAAAAAAAAAAAAAAAAAAAAAAAAAACCAAGACAACTGCTGAACTGGACACCTTCCAATTAAACCCAAAAGCAAATGTGTGATAGAAAAAAAGAAAAAGAAAAAACACAACAGAAAAAAAAACCAAAAACCTGATGTGATTTAAAATGTCTGGCTTTGGGAATGTTAAATAATGTACTCATACATACTATTTATACATATATATATTTATAAAATATATATAAAGTGCACATTGGAGATGTACAAAGGCGCCATTTAAAAAAGATAAAGAGAGAAAGTGTATTGCTCTCCAGCTGTGGAAAATTGTGCTCTAAAAACCTTTATGGCACTTTTAAAAAGAAAAGAAAATAAAAAAAAAAATAAAAATAAAAAAGGTTTGGCAGCAGAATATCTGCTACAACAATAATCCCTGATTTGACTTTTAGGGGAATGATAAAGTATTAATTGTGTACAAGTTAATTTTCTTTTAAAACAAATGCATGTGTAGAGTGGGCTGGAATATAACTCAACTGCTCCTGAATATAAAAATTACAAAATAAATTTTTTTTTTTTTTTAAATTTCCCTGCCTTGCATTTTGCATTTTCTCCCCACCCCGTATCAATGTGTGACACAATAATAAAAGCTACCTCAGTGTCACGTCACAAACCGAAACACAGTTCATAGATACACAAACTCAACATAAGAAATCGGTAAAGACACAATTTCATTGCTTCTACCCTTAAACTGACCGGGTGGTGTCTTTTTCCTCACCGACACATTAATGCCCCTGTGCAGCAACTTTCACATTTCTGAATGAAAACATAAAAACACTTCACTGACTGAAACTGCCCACTAGACTGTTAAAACCCACGAGTACACGAAACCAAGGCTGAGTTGCTTTTAATAAGAGAGTGTATGTACAAGAGAAAGCGAGCGTTAGCAACCTGTCATCACTTCATGATCTGAGCTTGCAGAGGCAGATGAGGTGTGTGGTGTGTTTGTTTTTTTTTTTTAATTATAGCAGATCCCGAAGTAGGAAGTTGGCACGAGTGCTTTAAAAAGAAAAAGAAAAGCTGAAGTATCTATGACACAATGCACAGTAGGCGTGATAGGATACATTCTGGAACGTTTCACATTGTATTGGCGTAGCGAGCAAAAAAATATGTATTTGTAAGTGTGTGTCCAAGTCCCAAACATTTACTTGAATGCATGTGAAACAAAAAGCTTTAAAGCTGGAGATCATGTTGCGCTGAGAAGCTTGTGAGCATGCCATGTGGCTTGCACAGACTGAACTGCTGTTTTGGTTGTGTAGCCACAAGAGGGCGCTGCTCTCAGGCCAGCTGAGGAGCTGCAAGCAAAAAGAAAAAAAGTGTCTGGCCCTTCCACAGCTGATCAGAGGTTTGGTTCAGCTACCATATTTCTATAAAAATGAGCTGGTCTTAAATGTGTGAGCTGGCAACCAGCTTTTTTTTTTCTCTCTCTTTGGCTTAATGAGGTGAAAGGGTTTAAACATTAACCCCGAGGAAACATTTCCTCACTCCCTGTCACAGTCCAGGTAAGGCCAGCCATTTCATTTTAAAGTCAAAGTGGTGTAGTCCAACACTGAACCCAGCACAGCGTTGCATTCAAGTTGCACGGCAGAGGGTTTCACACTAGGAGGTGTCGTTTCTTGTGTAAAGCCAGGTGGTCAGAGCGGGAGAAGCTGCGGTCACAGTCGGGACAGTGGAACGGTTTGACTCCCGTGTGCTTGCGGTAGTGTCTCGTCAGCTCGTCTGAACGGGCGAACTTCCACGTGCAGCCTTCCCAGCTGCACCTGTAGGGTTTCTCCCCTGCAAAGAGAGGAAATTACACGAGGTTTGTTAGAAGATGTCAAAAAGTTTGAGGCTTCTGGAAAAGCACGGCTGGTATATGAATGAAGGCTCACCTGTGTGTGTCCTGCGGTGTGCTTTGAGGTGGGAGCTCTTGGTGTACACTTTGTCGCAGCCGCTGAAGTCACAGCGGTGAATCCTCCGTTTTTTCAGTGTGTCAGGTGAATCAGCAGGGAAAGGGTGCCTTGTGCCCGAGTGGACTATTACTGATGGGTTGTTACCCCTAAAAGAAACACACAAAGGGTAGAAAAAGATTTTAAACGCTGGTGCTTTGTCCATCTTTGTCTAATGTTGCCAGCAGAGGGAGCAAAAGTCCTCTCTTATGACACTGAAACCCACAGTTTAACTTGGCTTCAATGCAATAACAACTTCTGCCAGGCAGGAAGCTGAAAAACCCGCCTTTTCCAGTCAGCCACACCTTTGCCTTGCCAACCTCTGTCAATCAATGTTTATAAATTTATCCTTGACCAACTCCAGGAGACTGAAAACTGTCAAACAGCAGGTGAATCTGCAACACTGTTTCCAGTCAGAGCACATTAAGTCCGGTTTCTTTGTGTGTGCAAACAAACGCACAAAATGTACCAGTTTTACAGTTACAAGAGAGAAGGAGTTGTCTTTCATCACTGTGTGTGTGTGTGCGCATCAGTTGAGAGCAGGTGTTGAGTGCTGAAACATGATTCCACACAGATCAATTCTGCATAAAGGAATGTGCAGAAAATCCCCTAAAAAACACACACACACACACACACACACACACACACACACACTATAGTAACTGTACGTACATATTGTTTATGAGGATGTGTGTGTGCTTTGTTGACAAGATGTGATGACACACAAAGACGCACCCTCTTTTTTTCCCTTTAGGGTCCAATTATTTCATGTTTGGCACGATGACAAGAGCAGCCTGTAAAGGGAACCGCCCTAACAGCCAAAGTAAAAAAAACGAGGTGTACTTCACAGCACACACACAAACACGGACATACACTAGCTGCCAGCAAGGGCTGACTATTACATGTGCATCCAACTTGCAATTATTTCTTCTGAGGAAAAACTTATTTTGCAGAGGGGAGGGGACCGGAAGAGGAAGGTAAGAAAGTGCAGGGGAGATGTTGGACAATGAACACAAAGCTTAATAAATCAATCAATCATAATAACAGTAATAATAATAATAATAATAATAATAATAATAATAATAATAATAATAATAATGAGGGAGAATGAGGGGAGGAGGAAGCAGAAGAGGAAGAAATAACCCAAACAAAACAGTAGGAAGAGGAATGAAGGTGGTAACAGGACCCAGATGGCTGGCATGAACTTGTGATGTCTTAGATAAGGAAAGAAAGAAAAGAGCTTCTAATGTGAGGCGTGGCTATTGGGCTTGATGGAAAATAAAAGGATAAATATTCTTCTGTACTTCCCCAGTGGCCGAAACTCTATTAGTGATACAAAAGAATAAAACAGACAATAACAAATAGCCAGTGCTCTTCACAGAAGCAAGAATCTAAAGACAAAATAAATAAATAAATTAAATTATGGCTCCACAAACATGAAGGAAACAGAACTGTGTCCAGACTCAGGCTGGAGACAGATCATTTTCTAATGTGTTATCAAGCTGATGATAAAATACATTTGGAAACAAAGTTTGTTTTATGACTTGGAAATGGAGCCAAATTTTAACAATTATGTTCCATCAGAGTGAGATAAGCTCTAAATTTTTGGATATAACCAGTAAGTTCACGCAGTTCGGTCAGTGTTTTTCTTTTTTTCCCCCCTAATCACACAAGACTCTTACTGGCTGTCCGCTAATAAGAACCGCACCGCCCTGATCCCGGGACTGCCCCAGAAACTGACATGGCTCAAACTACAGTGACATGCAAAGAACAGTCATATCTTATGACAGGACTCTCTAATAACAAGACTGTAGGTTGTATTCCGTTGCATATGTAATGATCTCGACAACATGCTTTTGTTTTAAACACGCAGAACAAAAGTTCAGATTAGGGAGCAGAGAATAAGAGCTTCGGCAGCAGGGAGTGAGTCAAAAACGCTAGTGAAACAGGGGTGTGGAGTCAGGGGACGTGAAGTGTGTGGCCACCACCACCAGCGTGCGGGTTTTTACATGGAAAACAGAAGGAGCTGTGACAACTCGCTGACCACTGAGTCCACACAAAACTCGCTATAGTTCAGAGTGTCGTCGTGTTACTTACTCGTACTCGTGTGGCATCGCTCTGACTGATGACTTCTCGTGACTGCTGGGGTCATGAGCGGGTTCAGTCTCGATTTTGATTGGCTTGTGCAGGTCGTGGGTATCACTTCGCGGCTCCAGAGGCTTCGTTGGGTGAACTGGGTAGGGATGAAACAATGTGTGAGCTGACAGTATGATCAGGTCTAAATCACATTCATAATTAATATGTTAACATACATACATACATACATAAATAAATAAATAAATAAATAAATCAGGCATCTAAGGTCCCCAGAGGATAAATCCTATCAGTGTGGCTTTTTACTTAAAGTTTCTTCTAGCACCATCACGAAGTCAAGTTTAGACTGAAACCTTTCTTCTCAGCCTTTTGGACCAGTCAGGTTTAAACACTTCCACTATATTTTTTGTGTTTTTGCTACTTTAGAAGTCCTTCTAGAAAAGGCCACGGCAAACACACTGGTAGCCGTATGTTGTGTGTCTGTCTCTGTGACAGATCAAAGACTTCTGCGGATCACAGTGGGAAACAGCTGATTTACCCCCCCTCTTAAAAAAAGGAAAAAAGGAAAAAAAAAAAAAAGTGCTATTCTAAGAACAGAGGGAATGAAAAACATTTCCTCATTATCACTGATAATTTTTCCCATTCTCTCTGCAAAAATCGTTTACTGATAATTTATCAGTAAACGATTTTTGCAAATTTAACAAGAAAATGCCACAAAAGTGATGTGATTTAAATGCAGTAACAACATGAAATGGATACATTTCACGATGACTCCTGCACTGATGTGTTTTTAATGTGATTCTCTAATGACTTCTTGTTTTGTTTTTAGCTTCATGTACAGTTGCAAGACAAACACTGAACTGCTCTCACCTATCTTGGGCTCCCAGCTCCTGAAACGGTCATCGTCGCTGCTGGCAGGTGAGTTCATCATTATTGGCGGGTAATAGGGGAGAATGGGCAGAGGCAGTACGATCTGAGAAACCATGATCTGTGACTTTGGGATGACCCCGGGGCCCCCCGGAGACACAATGGTGGGACATTGAAGGGAGGAAGTGGGTGGCGGGAAAGCGTGGGAGGGTGAGGAGCGCAACTGAGTGTGTGGGGGCGAGTTGCGGGAAGAGGTGCGGCTCGCCGAGCTGTAAGGCGAGGCAGGGGAGCTGCGAGGGGACGCCGGGGTCGACGCAGAGGAGCAGGGAGGGGACTTGGAAGATGAGTGCTTGTTGACAGACAGGTCCACGGGCTCCATCTGGGTGTGTGTCAGCCCGGTCGGGGTGTGAGAGTGGGACAGGGGGTGCATTCTGTAGAAGTGCGGCGGATGGGGGAAGATCACTCCAGGATAGAACGACTGTGAAAGAGAGGATGTAGAGAGAAGAGGAAGCAGTAAAAGGGGGACAAAAGAGCAGAGGGTTAAAAATTTCCATTCTGCTTTGAATGGCAGGGAAAACATGTTTTTGCCACACAAACAATTACAGCCAGCCAAAAAATTTAAACACCGCTCTGTTTGGGAGCAGATAACTGTTTTGTCTCAGAATACAGTGTGTGTGTTCATTAGCCCACTGCCTGGCAGTGTGCGTAGCTATTGTTTGCAAATGTCCACTGTACATTAGCCTGTTTGTCCAGGAAGAGCTGGAATGTGGGAACCAGTCTGTCTAGACACGTATAGGTGCGTGTGTAGTGTGTGTGTGTGTGTGTGTAGTGTGTGTGTGCTGTGTGTGTGTGTAAAAATGATCAGTGCATGATAAGGGTGCTGTTGGTATCAAACAGTAGCAGCGATACAGCGACACACACACACACACACACACACACGCGCGCACACGCACACACGCCTTACCGGCTGAATGTCTGTCTTCGGAGGGTAATCATACATCAGCATGGCTGCACACGCCAGACTCCTGCAGAATACACACATAGCACCAAAAATCAATATACAGGGAAGACATTTACACTAAGCTCACACTCTTGATAATAATTTACTTTATGCACCAATGCAACATTGTAGAAACACTTAAAACTTATTCAAACATTTGTCACCTCTCTACTTAAAGTACTGAAAGCAAAAGGACACATCCTTTAGATAATGAACCTCTATCACACTCCCCTGTGTGAGTATAAGTGACCCCCCAAAAAAAGAAAAACACAAAAACAAAACAAAAACGGTAGAGAACCTAAATCTGAGGTCATAATTAATGGTCAGAATAAAGTAGAAGAATAATTCTGTCAATTTTTCTTTTAGTTTAAAATTTTAAATATAGCCATGTGCAAACAGTCTCAACATGAATGCTAACGAGCAACTACAGCTGCAGACTTTGCTTTGTCTGCTGCCTGACTGACAAAACTCCAACCACTGCAGCTTGTCCTCCTCTACAGGAGGGTGGACCATGCTGCACCACGGGCTTAAAGTCCATCTGCCAGGCACTTGACCAGCAAGCCAAAGTCTGGCATCAAGGTGGAGTGTTTTCTGACTTTCGCACTTTGTCATGCCCCTCAACCAGGACCAATTTGCCTTGGGAGACCCTACCAGGGGCATGCTGCTCGAGGCAGAGTGGCTCTGACCACAAGATCCGTCTTGTGGTCAGAGCGCCTGAAAACGGATAAGCAGATACCCTTAGTTACATATAGCCCCAACGTCCACCTTGTTCATGTATCTTCTTCTTATGGCAAGACACTGCCACACCAAAACACACATTTTGTGACGTAATGAAAAATAAATCACATTAAGTAGAGGGAATGATGTGACAGGGTCTGTATTTAAGTAAAGGAGACCGCGAGGGCACGATCAACGTTGGTTCAGCCCCAGACATATTTTTTTCTGTCAAACTTGACACATCATCTCCTCTTTTTTCACCGCTCAGTCATGTTTTCAAACAGGTACTCTGCGTTTGACAGATAGCGCTGCCGATGTCAATCAAAAACACTCGACATTCAGACTTGTGAATTAAAGGGACTGGGTTTTTTTTAATGAGAATGCAACCGGTTGCAGGTGTGATGCAGCTAGAAACTGCCCCATATCTGAGAAATGGGACACACACACACACCGAGTATTTTGGATCAAAAGCGTGTGAGGTTTCAAAGGTGTTTCCAGTTACCTTGGCTTTGAATGGCCAGGTGCAGCTGGGATGACTCTGCTTGTGCTACATGAGGGTGTTTATTAGCTTCTTTGTGTGCTTGTGTGTGTGCGCGTCTGCTGGTGCATTAAGGCAACATGAACTGTCAAAGAATGTACCCTGAGGCAGTCTCTGTGTGTGTGACCTGATTAAAGTCCACAGTCTGAAGACAAGTTAGCCTTTAATTATTAACAAATGGGCAAGAACAAGTCATTACACCCTAGTGCACACATATAGGAATGCGCACACACACACACACACACAGTCCAGATGGGGAGCAGACCAATGGTGAAGCAGGATGCTCACTAGCTGGCTCAGGAAGGGTGTGAACATGACGACTGAAGCCTCACCCTTTGCCCGGCTCCAAAGAAACAAAGAGCCTACCGTCAGGTGGGAACTGTGTGTGTTTTGAGGGCGTGTTTTCTAATCCGGGTTTGTACTGTACTGTAGTTCAATTTGAGGTCAAGCAGTTGTTCTATTGTCATTGTAAATCACACATTAAGGTGACAATGAGACCAAGTATGAAACACAAACAGATTCTGAATTCGGAAAAAAGGAAGAAAAACAAAAGCACTGACAAAAAAAACCCAAAAGAAGAACAGATTAAGGAAAAGAAAGCAGCAAATACCTGCTGTGTATAAAAGAAGCAGGTCTGCCAGAAACAAACACACACAATAAACAAAATCCCATCTGGGAACAAGGTGTCACTGATGAAAAACATTAGAAACCGCAACCAGAAAATGTTCTGGTCCCAAACGTCACAAACATGCACGACAATGTCCCAAAGTCCAAGATGACATTTTAAAATAGTGATTGTCTCATGCCACGTCCACATCACCACAATATTAAGCAAACCTTATTTTCCTTGTTTTTATTTTTCCTTTATACTTACTGTAGATTTGTAATTCTATACCAGTTAAGTTGTCAGTTATATCCTGTTATATACAAACTACATAGATGTACTTAATAGTGGAAGAAGCTCCTTTCAGCTGCTTGTTAAGCAGTTGCCACAGCAGATGGATCTGCATGTTTGATTTGGCACAGATTTTACACCGGATGCCGTTCCTGACGTAACCCTCCTATTTATCCGAGCTCTGGACTGACACTCGCGTGCGTGAGGCTGAGTTCGTGTCTCCTCCGGATCTTGAGCAGACGATCACAGAGCCAGGTTTCAGTGATTAGCGTCACTATCAGTACCTCACCAAATGTGTAAGGTCACCAAAGTCTAATCGGTTCATCCCAGAGTACAAGTCTATGTTTGTGCAAAATGTGACAAAATCTCCTTCAGGTGTTCTTCGGATATCATCGGGGGCCACGGTACCCTCAATCTTTGCCAATTTTAATCAGTAAATCCTTGAATCCAAGTGAACATTTGAGCCAAATTTGGAGAAATTCCCTCAAGGCGCTCAAGAGATATTTAATTTATGAGAATGGATCGGAAAACTGGAAAATGTTATGCTGTCACTAGTGCAAGGCAGGCACGAGTAACTCAGAGGCTCCTTTAGGCTCTGTCATACAGGAAGTGTTAATTATCTTCTGACTTCAGGGCTGGGCAGGTGTGGGCTGTGTACGCCTGTAAGTGAGAACATGTATATTCACAAGCAAAGTGTTCAGAGCCTCACTTATCTGGCTTCATCTCTCACTGAACAACATATGCATCGCTCAGTGCATGTTAAATTCTTTGAAAGAATGCGTGCAGTGACAGGAACATGCTGCTCTCAGAGTTCACCTGTCATACATAGTCTTGCATTTCCCCTTTCATTAACACTTTTGCACGACAGACGCGAAAACGAGTTCTTGGCAGCTGGTTAGTTGGCCACGGGTACGAGTAAACGCAGGGGAGAATTTGGCCAATGGTGTCAGAGCCCGGTGTCGTGCAGCAGGGACGGCAAATAATTCACGTTATTTGCTTTAATCCAAAGACAGGCGTGTGCCTAGTGGTTGGGTTTTACCACACAGGAAAATGAACAGAAAGGAGTCATCAGATAACGTGTGACAGCAGGATGGCAAGCAAAGGAGGGAGAAACTTTCCCTCTGGGTGTCTCATGAAAGAATAAGCACAATGAGTCGCACAAATGTAACAATCACAGGAAAGAAATTTCACTCAGCCGTGCAGCATCTTCCTCAGTGGCCACAAGGCCTCAGCAGATTAGAGATAAACTGCAGCTGGAGCAGCATTTCTGATAACTGAATTAACCGTTTAAGAAGTTCCCACAGGAACCCCCCCAAAAACAAAACAAAACAAAACAAAAAAACTAAAAACATATTCCATGAAAATGTGAAGAGTTCTTTCTTATAAGACATTAACCTGAATATCTTTGGTTTAATTAATTTGGATATTTTCCTATTACTTGTTTCTACGCAGCAGCAGGCTGATTGCATTTGTCATAGCTCTCACTAGACTGTGCTCTTATTTTCTACGAAATTGAACTGACATACTCGAGGACAGGAATTAGTCAGCACTCTTTTCCTTTATTGCCTTTCCAGGTAAAAACAGACAAACAAACCAAACTCCTGCATCATCACGATAAATAAGTCGCCCTACTTGGGCTAGGTTTTTTTTTCCTGCTACTGGGTTTGAGTTTGTGCATGTCCGCAAATATTGTCCTTCAAGGTCAGTGGAACTACTGTGTATTCAGCCCCAACCCACTCTGCAACCACCTTCTACACCCCTCTATTGTGTCTCCACCCCTGGACTCTTCTCCACTCGCTCCCCAGCAATCGCTCATGTCTTTACTACTGCATTTATCTGAACCGCACACCACCCCACACTCTTATTCTCTCCCCCTCTGTGAATGTTATAAAACAACATGACTGAAGGGGAAAATATTGTGGCTTGGACTCCCTGCCCCCCCCCACCCCACACACACACACACGTTTCTGCTAGCTCAACAGAATACACACACTAAATCACTAAAAGGACTAAATTATTACAGACACGCACACATACTGGAACACACGCAGACAAAAGCTGGCCGGCACACACAAAGTCTCTCTCTAATGGCAACAGGCTGGAGATGATGAGATCACCAGAGAGACCAAAAACCTCCAGACAACATCTTTGTCCAAGAACATGCCACAATACACTCACACACACACACACACACATTTTCAGCCTAGCGTCTTCTAGCCTCTTTACCCCCTCTTCACTTAAGTCATTCTCACCTTGTGACAGTCCTGTAATGCTTCGTGTCGTGATATCAGTCGACTCAAGGAGAACCTCACATACAAACTCACTACCTATTCACACTCTTCAGGAAAGGCGCCCATTAGTCTTAATTTAACATCCTAATTGCATGACTCATCCAGGTACTCATCCAATATTATGCCAACATTTAACTTTTCCTTTTCCTGACCTCTCCCTAAAGTACTCTCACTTCTTCTGTTGCCCCTCACTCATTCCAATTTATTCCCCCTTTTAAGCTCTCACTCCCAAGTGTAGCCCCTTGCTCCCTGCTTTCAACCCTTACCTCACTTCCTGCTCATGACTCCCCTAATAACCCAGCACATGCTCCAATTTTGACTCCTCTCGCTTTAAGGCCCTTGCTTACCCCCAACCTCCCCCCCATTCCTCTTATTTTGGCTTCCCATTCCCTCATCTGAGCCACGCAGCCCACTTCTCGTATTTTTACGCCCCCAAAGACACATGCACACACACACGGGCATGTAGTCCCCCTGAGCTCCTCTCAACTAGACTATGAGGCTGCAGGCCTGCAGAGCTGGGGGGGGGGGAGCCAGAGGGGGCCATCAGCAGGGGAGAGGAAACAGGATCCATCATCTCAGAAACACACATTTAAAGACACACCAGACTCATCTGGTCGCGAGGCTCAAACACTGACAGAGACACACACGCGCACCTCAAGTCGAACTTGACGGGGTGCGCGAGAGAGTGCGCAGCGTTTTGAGGCTTTCCAGACAACTGAGGACAGAGGGAAGGAGAGAACAAGAGAAGAGGGAGAGAAGCGGAAGCCCTTAGAGTTTAGTCTGACTGTTATTATTTCCACACTGCGTGATGGGTCGGGGGGTGTACAGAGGAGAAGGAGGTGGAGGAGGAGGAAGAGGAGAGCGAAGCCAAAAGGGGGGTGCTGCTGCAGGGGGCCTGCGGTTTCCTGTTTGACTCCACACACACATATTACACCTCCCTAGTCTGAGAGAAGAGAGGTGGGGTGGGGGGCTGGAAGGAGAGAAAGGGCAAAGAAAACAGCCGCTCTGACCAAACTATGTCAAAATGGAAGTGGAAAGAACAGGGCAGAGAGAGAAATGGGGAAGAAAATGAAGTGGGTTTCAACCAAAATATGACAAAACTTCAATGAACCTCAAACATGGGGGGGTGGGGGGCAGTAAAGAAGGAGCTACACAGTCACAGTGGCTCAATCCAGTGGTTTGAACACACAAGTGTTCGGTGTGTGTTTGTGCTCTAACGTGGCCGTGTTTAAGCATCCGTGTCCTGTCACTCTGCAAACTTGTGCAACTAGTCACAGCTTTTCACGTTTATGGCCGCCTGTGGAGCAGCGTGTCCTTATTTCCTCATCTTCTCATGGAGAATCACCAACTCCTCAACATCCACCCGTTTAATGTTTAGCCCTAATGTTCCCTAGCACATGCCCTTTGAGCAGAGTGTGTGCGCGTGCATATGTGCGTGCGTGTGTACACACAGTCTTGCGCATTTTGTTCCACCAGATAACATCAGCATGTTGATTCAGGAAAAAAGGCGTAGGGATGGGTGGAGTATTTGGGGCGTGTGTGCGTGTTTGCGCTGCCCTAACTGCACTAATGCCAGACAAATAAACAGGTAATACACAAACGGAACAGCGACTCATCCGTGTTTTTCTGCTCTACAGTGAAACAAAAGTACAAACTTCAGGCAACAGGGAGGGGAGAGATGTCGCCCTCATTCCACCCATCCACCCCCCACATCTCTCTCCCTCTCTCCTCCCGTCTTTCTCTCTCTCTCTCTCTCCAGGCTCTAAACAGGATAAGGGCTTCATATGCCAAGTGGAATGCGTGACGCAAGCCTCAGCCTTGAAACAAAGCACAGGAAACGGGGAGAGACAGAGAAACACAGAGGGAGAGTACAGGGAGAGATGTGTATTGTAAAGAATGCAGTGACACAACAGGACTGAAACAACATCTCAGGTGTGACAGTTTGGGGAAAAAACAAACAATCAGATGCCCTCTCCTTCACCCTCACCCACACACACCTGTCACATATTTTCCCATCTGTAACTGAACTCAGCACAGACACACAGCAAAATCTGAGGCTGGTCTTTCAAATCACTGCTCTATTCTGCATCAACGTCAGCCTCTACAGTTTCACAATCTGACCTATGAATAAATGAGTCATGTGCGCAATAATCAACAATAAATATGATAGTCCTTATGATTCATTTCACTTGATGAGCCCAGCAAACACCCATTTCTCAAAATGTTGCCGTTTTCCTTATATGGAAATATTTCTTCCCCCAACTCACATATTAAAAAAAAAAAAAAAAAAAAAAAAAGTGAATCCATTTTTAAATAATCTAAAATATACTTCTCAAAACTTACTAAAATGTAACAGAATAAAAAAAAAGGTAGTAATTAGTAGATAAAAAGGATCCCCAAGTAATAACTTTACTATAATCTACATCTATACAACAAAGAAATAACATATCGTGTTATTTGATGATGGGGGGGAAAGACACATACACAAATAAACCCACATTTATGTTAATTAACAACAGCCTTAGTTTTTTAAAAGGCTCTGAAAGCCCAAAATAGCATCGTCTCCCCGTGACTTGTAACAGCCTAAAGTCGGGTTACATAAGTTACAGCCAGTGTTGAGCTCATTAATCATTAATCAATAAATTAAGAAGAACAACGTTCACCACTGTCAGTGTTATAGGAAGATAAATTAAGCAAACATGCTGATTTGTAGGCACGGAACAGAAAACAGCTGTGAGTAATTAACTGATTAATTAATCAAACCTCAAATTACGCACGAGCCGTCTGTTCTCATTAAAACCCCGACCCGCAAATTTAATTTATGGACTACTTCTCCCTGCTGTAATCTATTAGGAATAATAGTCTACATCAATCCCACTACCACATCCAGCTTTTATTAAAAGACCACGTTGCAATTACTTACTTTACCGCACATCCGATAGTTAATTTAGACCGTGCCGGGGTCAGCCTGTGAGGCAGCCCGGCGGACACAAATGCTGTCAAGAAGTCACCGAGTCAGACTTACCTCTCAGATGGGGTATACGGTCTGTTCCTGCAAGGAGAGACGGTGGTTTCGCGGCTGCCTTGCTGAAAGGCACGGGTTCCCTTCCCAGGGAGAAACTCAATTAGACTCTCCGCTGAAAAAGTGACGCAGGCGACGCTCGGTCCTCCGCTGTGTCACTGACATCAAGGAAAAAACAACAACAAGACGGTTCTGTGATCGATGGCTCCGTAAAACTTCCCCAAGTTACGAAACTCCTCTGTGTATGTGTGTCTCACTGTGGCAGAGCATTTGTGTGAGTCCGCTTTTGTCGTTCACAAAACCGCTGCTGTCACATGACCCGCCGTCTGTTCTCCGTGGGGTCTGGCCGCTGGGCGGGACCGGGGCGGGGTGGTCCAGATTATGTATCTATGTGTGTTTCTCTCTCTGTGTATGTAATGCTAATTTCAAGTTTTAAACGCAAACAAACAACAATGTGATATGATTATGACGCTCCTACTACAACCTGAATGTATCTGGATAATTTTATATAAGACTGAATAGCGTATTTTTCAGAAATGGACAGAATAGAAACAAGTGAAAGAAACAGCCTATTAAGATCTTAATAGGCAAAACTGTACTTTGAAAGAACATATTTTTATTTATAATTAAAAGTACAAAAATATCAAAATCCTTAAAGTATGAAACTTAATTGTAAACTGAAAGACTTTTTCCATCTATCAGTTAAATATTATTTTCTTAATATATAAAGCTTTTCCACTATTACAAGTTTCATTTCATTATATTTTCATGATCTAATTTTATTTTATTTTATTACTAATTTAGGTTCTTACCATCTCTGAGCATTTGTCCTGTATTAGCTTTGTGCTTTTATTTTGTAGGGGATGCGAAAAGCAGAAGACCTGAGACTGTATGCGCCCCAAACTAACCCCACAAACAAAAACTGCAAAGCCCAATTTGATGTTGTCACAACTTTGCTCTGTTGTTGCAAAACACCCCATCACACTAGAGTTTCCTCAGTGTTGCAGCATGTTGTATTTAACTAATTGATGTAGGGATGCATGATGTGATATCGATATCACTTATCGATTCTCATTGAGTTATCATTGGTTTTTTAAGGTCACCACCATTGCTAAGTAGCAATAAAGAAATTACATTCATGTGAATTAATTTTATGCTGTGGGTCAAATGTTTGTGCATGTTTGTTGTGATCAGTGTTGGAGTCTTACTCAAAAAATAATTATTACGCATATTACACAGAACACTCTTCTTAAAAAATAATGCAGTAGCTACTTAATGACTTAATTTTCAAAGATGAAAACCAGCACAAAAAAGCGATTGTCACAGTGATTCTGCTTTAGAAACGTGAACAGGTAAAAAGTGAGACTGCAGCCTGACTGCTTATCTGCTTGTTACCCGTTGAAGTTGAGGGTCTGGCTGCTGGGGTCAGCATTCACTCAGCTTTCCCTCTGGGTTCTTGGCTAGTTTAGCATTAGCATGCTATCTGTGCAGATGCTTGCAAAAAACAAAGTTGTGTTAGCAGCATAATGCGGTTGTTTCTGTCCTGGATGCAGTTTTCCACTTTACCATTTATCTCGTCCTTTTGTGCAATAATAATAAAATAAATGTCCATATCCATGCTCTAGACTGTGTTGCTATTTTCCTCCTCTCACAGTTAAGCTGAAATCAGATGACTAGCACAAGCGCAAAAACTGCTAAGCGGGATCAATAGGCAGGTAGACTAACTCCAAGGAATTGGACTACTGGTTCTCGATTCCCATCCCTAAATGCATGTTTATCTTACCAAAGGTGAGGCATTGTTATTATTATTATTATTATTATTATTATTGTCATCATCATTATTATTATTATATAAATTGTAACGTGTTTAGACTGTATTACAACATATTTAAAGAGCCTGGTATTACATTACTTCTGTAACTTGACTATAATTTGATCATAAGAAACCGCTAATATTTCACTTCCACAAGCTATAGTTGTGCTTGTTGTGAAAGCCTATCTCAACTTTTTGTTTTTCTGAAAACATACTCTATAAAAGTCCTAAAATGTAAATGCGTCTTCTTTTTGCACATGCTTCACAGTTACAAGAGTATAAAACATAATGCGCAGTTTAAAAATATGATCTAAGGTGTAGTTAGTAATAAAGTTTTTTTCAATATTCCACTTAATTGTGACTTACATGGAAACAGCTGTCCTGATAATAATAACGATAATAAAAATATTAAGTATAAATTAGCAGGAAAGTCGAAAGGTATGACACTATTCTAAGGCAAAACTAGAGATGCTGGAAAAGTTCTACAATTCCTTCTTTGTCTCCACTCCTCTTCATCAAGGTTCATGAAAATCAGCATGGCCAATCAACAAGCAGCAACAAAAACATAAAAATACAACCTCATTGGTGATGTTAATAAAGATTTACTGACTCCTCTATATTTTGTTTCCAAGACTTTCTTGTATTTTTTAAAGTGAGCTTGTTTTCCAGGTTTTCTGAAGGCCTTTCAAAGTTTTTCCTTGGACACTGGCTTCTTTTTCACTTGATTTTAGTTCAGTCCTTCTACCTGATCATTTTCAGGGAACTTTTGTTTAAGCCACTTGACACAACACTGACCTATGAATCATTCCAGGCACATATGCTGTAAAACAAAAGATGAACCACATAACAAACAATTTAGCAAGAAACCAAGTTTAAATGAGATCTTTAGAAACTCTGTTACTAGCCCGTCACAAAAACACATGGTTTGTTCCTGTTTCTTTGGTTGAATCTATGAAAAAAAAAAACCCAACAGGGTGATTTCTAAGGAGCTGTTTACAGAAAAGTTGACATGTCCCAGCAGGTTGTGTAGTGCGTCCTTAAAAAATCTGAAGAAACTGAACAAGTGTACGCCTAAAAACTATCTACAGCAGATGAACAGTAAGGGAGTCATTATCCTTAAAAAAATCCAGCAAAGACCTGACGCGGGACATGAGAGATGTGTCTGGCCCTTCTGTCGATCGATTTACCGTTCAGTGAAATGGTCTCAATAGAAGGGTGGCTGTCAAGAATCCATTGTAATGAAGGGAAACATGGCAAAAATGCTGAGGTATACTAGATTATAAAAGAACTTGACTGAAAATTAAGTTCTTGTGGTTCAAAACATCAATATCAATGGGGTAAGTCAGGAGAGAGTTACAGTTAGTGCACACAAAACACAGTGGAAGCTCTGTCATGGTTTTGAGCTGCATTTCAGCCAGTGGTGTTGGAGAGCTTGTCAAAATTGATGGAATTATGAGCACTGTAGTGCCATCAGATCCAACATGGAACAGCACCTGGAAAGCATCTGACAGTGACTTTAGTTTTTAGTGTGACAATAATTCACAGTAAGTGGTGTGTGCATTTTAAGAATGAATCCAATGCTGATTTAAAATTACCACATTATCATTAACATAAAGACCTTCCAGCAAAATTTGTGTTTGTTAATTTCTTTGCTTTTGCATCACTTTTTTTTGGCATACTGGCATCTTAAGTGGAAGGGTTTAAATTGGATTTAGATAACATGAGCATTTTGTGTGTAAGCTAAACACTGGGCCAGATATTTTGCGATGCTTCAAAACATTAAAATGGAGCATAAATATATATATTATCTATATAGACTACATGTATATATATATATAATTAGGTATATATATATATATATATATATATATATAACTTTTATTTTTATTTATTTTTTTTAATCTATATATATATTAAAAAAAAAATATATACTATCTACTTACTATATATATATGTAATTCATATATTACACAATATATATATTACACAATATATATTTATGTATAAGCACTTAAAATTAGATTAAAGATTAGAAATGGAAATAATCCAATTGACTCCGGTCTTGTGTGCGCGCGCACATGCATATAGGAGGAAGACAATAGCCTGGGTTTGGCAAGGAACAAGCTCTTCCCAAAAGGAAGAAGAAAAATGTTTACTTAAGATGACAGGGGTGGAGCTGCAGAGCAGAGCGTAAGACTGAAATTAAGTGGTTTCAATTGGAAAATTCTTCTGTCACTGACAGAAAATGCAAATCTTTGATTGGTGCACATAAATTTAAGCCACAGTCGATGTCAATAGATTAGCTGTTTGTGTTAAACTGCAATGTGCCAACAACACCTACACTTGACACTTTCATTTCCAAATAAAGACCTTTACACTACATTTGAGGTATTTAAGGTAACGCTAAATAAATCTTGCGGAACCCACTGAGTATCGGCACAAACAGAAACTCAAAGATCTAAACAATGAGCCCTGATTTGTTTTACTACCTGAACAGTATAGTGACCCTGGAAGTTTTCAATAATATTTAAAAGTTATTTAAATAGAATATTGTTAATTTCCTATGGTTATTCACCAGATGCATATATATACATATATATATATTTTTAAAACTAGTTTTTCAGTAAGCGCACTGCCCTCTGTTTCACATTCTGAGCTCATTTATCAAAGCCCAACTGTGGATAAATGAAATGTAGCGTAGTGCATTCTTTCCATTCGTCCAAGCAATGGTGGTAATTTGACAATCCTTGATCTAGATTTATCTTCCAGGTCAGACACATTTCAGATATCTTCCCAGGAATTCAGAGGTAAAGCTGATTGTGTAATCAGCTTGCTTTCATCAAGCCAAGAGAAATACTCGGTGTGCAACCTACTGTACATCACAGATGTATCAAAAGAAATATCCTTCAAAGTGCAAAATGTATTTCACTACTACAAACTATCCATGTAACGTGACCTCTTCTCCACTAACTACCAAACACTGCTAGCACAAACGTAACTGTTTCCCTTATGAAAACGACATTCGACAACCTCCCCTGTTCCCTTAATGAACAAGTATATATGTCAATAAAGATGTGGTTCAACCAGCATTAGAATAGGGTCCGGGTACTCTTTTTCAAGAGTAGCCTTGGTAAGCTGTGCAGGCAGAGATCACAGCCATTAACCTCTGATGCACACCCAGTCTTGTTGTTTGGAAGCAGACCTGAAATATGATCAAAAACTGCTCAGTTCAGAAATGAGAAACAAACGTTGCTCCTGGTAGGCATCCAAGGAGGAAAGAGTTAAAACAAATAGAAAGATGAATCATCCTGAGAGTGAAACTTTATCAGCATCTATGTGTTTTTTTCTTTAGAAATCTTTGATTCTCCATTTCATTTGCATCTACAGTGTACACTTTGAATAAGGTAAAACAGTTCAACACCACAACTGGAATGAGTGTTACGCAGATGATCAGGTGGCAGGTGTCTTTCATTAGGTTTTTCTCAGTCCTAATCTCAGTAATCCTCAGTGTCACTGTGATATGCACTTGTAACAAAGCACTCCAGTTGTTGATTAGAGTGTGTTTTTAAAATTTTAATAGGCTCTTTCATTATCAGAAATGCGATACTTTATATTTTGGCCTCACGCCTCATATTTCTTTTGATTGATCAGTTTTCTAAGACAGCTCTTAGTGTGGTTTACAAAATCACACTTTTTTCCACCACTTTTTCCATCACATCTCTATTTTATATGCTTTGCTCTCATAAATGTGTTTGCCTGTACTCATTTTTAAAGAGTTCAGCAGAATTAGCGACACTGAACAAAGGATTATAAAGTTTGTCTTGTAAACAAAGAAGTTGTAATGCGCACACACTGTGACATCTGTCATCACTTCTGTCATCCATGATCTATGCACTATGCATTGAGGCAAGGCATAGCTGATATGACAATTTATGTTTTATGGATGGTTTCTGTATTTGTTATAGTGCAAGGCTTTCAAGTCTGAACACACATCCGCATACGCTCACCTAGCTCTCTCAGCATGATGTCAAGTGGCGCATCAGACATGATGGTGGCTTACAGCGCAGGTCAGGCAGGATGAGCTGTTGTAAGTGTGTTCCTGAATCAAAAGTGACTTAGGGAAAAGCAGGTGTGTTTGACTCCACAACCCACTCTAAAACGGAAACTGTGGAATTTGTTTACAACACATTCATGTGGCATTCATAAGACATCTTCTTCCAAATAACACTAGACCAGATCTTCTGATTTGTAATCTTTATAATTTTCTATATTTGAAAATTTACAAACCTTTAGACCGCTGTGTCACAAAGGCGCTGCGCATGGTGAGTTCCGCACATGACGGGATCTTCTGTGCAAACTGCCAATGCAAATACTGCTTGGAACAAGTTTTCCACCTCTGCATCAGTCTCCAGGAAATTGTCAAAGAGGGGCAACAGCTCGATTTGTAATCGTTCCTTCTCAATCTTTGTTTTTGGTCACAGCAATCAAAACTAAAACATCAAGTTCAGATGCATTTACACAAATACATACATATCAGATGGGGAACTTGAAGGGAACCTGTTTGTTTATTCTTCAAAATAATCCATCTATCTGTTGTGGAGTCAGAGTAGAACTCCAGCTACTAGAAAGTTACTAGAAACATTTGATTTTTTCTCTTTTTTTTAAGTAGTAGGAAGTAAAAAAATAAAATAAATAAAATCTCAACAAAAATTATATAACACTTTTATAAAACGGTATCTCAAAGTTGCTTTAGAGAGGGATTTTTTAAATGATAGACACATTATTTTTAATAAGTTCTTTCTTTAAACCACATTCTTTAAGTCTTTGTCCTGATTAAGATTTTGTTGCTTCCATTAATCTACAGTCACATTCTTCATTTCTTGTTTACTTCTTGTGTCTCTTGTGTTTCAGCATTCCTGCATGACAATGGATTCTTTATGTGAAACTACGCTGCATATATCCCATGTTGTATCTGCAAGCAGACACACTAGCACTTAAGCAACCTGCAGCCTTTATTGTAAATGCAAACATTTATTTTATCCGTAAAAGTTGAGCAATATGACGGAGATTTAAAATCTTTTATTTGAATGAATGTCCAGTTCAGTCAGTCATAAAAGGTTTTATGTAACTTTTAGTTAGAAAAAAAAGTGTTGCATAGTGAAAATGCACATACCACATACCAAAAAGTAATCTGTGGCTTTTCACTGGAAGTATTACTTGACATGCCTGTCTTTGCCCCGCCCTTAGGTTGCAAATCCTCCCCCAAATTCCTAGGAAATATACTGACAACGTGACCTCACTGGTCTCGATGGAAACGACTTCCCATACAATTCTCAATGCATATGTTGTGTGCATCATCCATATCAACAGCAGCTTAAGTAAGCGCAAAGGCCAGGCTCAATGGTCCTGACAGCATGCTGTCATCTTTAAGTGATAAGATAATGAAAAGGCTATTTTAGTCAATGACATGCCCCAGGTGTTAGATTCACAAACACAGACTTTGACTGCTTTATGTTTCTTGCTTTCTTATTGATCGATCACAATGTGAAACAATTTTGTTTATGAAACCAAATGAAATGCACTAAACATATAACAGTAATAATAATAATACATGATTACTGTACTTTCAACATTACTGTTAGAAAACAAGTACAAATAAGAGCAGCGGTTTGCTTCGGGCACAAATACATGGCTAAAATCTGTGCTTTCAGTGAAACTAGCACTTGGACCACAATTTGTGAAAGTTCATCAGTTCGACCAGTAAGTTTCTGTGGTTTGACTGGAGTAAGAAAAACACAAACCAAAAGAGTACACAGATTCTGCCTCTAAATTTGTGTCACACTAAAAAAAAAAAACAGTTAAAAAAAATTCCCACTGAGGTGGAAAAATTGAGATCCACAGCGTTTACCTTGTCAATTACATTGTGTGTGTGTTTGTGTTTGTGTTTGAAAAAGGGGTACTTGCCTGTCTTTAACTGAAGATGTGTCATTGTTCAGGTTTCGGGTATTTAAAAAAGGGAAATCAGTCAGCAGATACTCTTTGTCCATCGTGGGTGTGGGAGTATACCACGTAAACGGTTTTAGGTGTGATATCATATTATTTTTCTGAAGAAAAGGCAGAGTGGGATTTTCTCTGTTGAGCCGCACCAACAAAGCTGGTCTCAGTTGGAGGATATTTGATCCTGTATGACGGGCACAGAAAAAAATGTTCCACATAAAGCATGTTACAACAGAATCATTAATAATGTCATTCATTTCTAAAATTTGCTGAATGAGGCTTCAGTGAAGACTTGACAGAATATTAATTGCATAAAGCTCTAATTATTCAATTTGTTTACTTTTTTCTTTACTTAAATAATTCAAGTAATGCGATGAGACATCAGTGGAAAAACAGTGATTGATTGATTGATTGATTGCGTCATGGTCCTGGATCTTTGACTCAGTATTTTAAGTTTGTTTTCGTCTGGTGATTCTTTATTTTGAAATTAAGAGATTGGTCTAGTTGGAGCATGGACCAAAAATGGCAGGGCCGATTTTTTGTCCTGATCAAATGCTGCTTTGTTTCGTTAGCTATGATTAAGTTCAGCTGTGTTTTCATTTGTCTCCATTTCCCTTAATTACCCTCCTGTGTATATATTGTTTGTGCCTCACTCTGATCTTTGTTGCGTTTTATATATATATATATATATATATATATATATATATATATATATATATATATATATATATATGAATCCTAGAAATACTACCAGTGGCTGGACAAAGCTGGACTGAAAGACAGCACAGAGGCACTAATCATGGCAGCACAAGAACAAGCTCTGAGTACAAGATCCATAGAGGCTGGGGTCTATCACACCAGGCAAGACCCCAGGTGCAGGCTGTGTAAAGATGCCCCAGAGACAATCCAGCACATAACAGCAGGGTGCAAGATGCTAGCAGGCAAGGCATACATGGAACGCCATAACCAAGTGGCCGGCATAGTGTACAGGAACATCTGTACTGCCCACAGGGGCGAGTGGGGAATTTTTAAAAAATTTATATGTGTATATATATACATATATATATATATACACACACACTTGCATGCATACATACACACATCTATATATACACTACATTTATAATTAAACCATTTTATGTGGTACACTTCATTTTGTTGAGCAAAATTGCTTTGCATGTTACCTTAAAAAAACTGCCTAAATTTAATATTAATATATATTAATATATATTGAAAGGTAACTCATTCTGAAATTTCATTTTTTTGTTCCTGTTTTTTGGCGTTTGGAACACCATATGACACGTCTATATCAGATATCTACAGGTACTATAGCTGTATATATGTTTTCTGACATGAATAGTTGAATAGAAAGTGATATAATGTACTCCTTTATTTTGAGCTGACTGTAGTTGAGTTTTGAATCACCAAAACATGAATTGCATGGATGGACAAAGTCCAATTAGACCAAAATAGAAGAAAACATTTTCCTTTCCCCTGTTGAAAAGAAAGACATTTTTCCTATTTAAAATTTTTTGTATTTAGTTAGTGTGGAAGAGTTTAGAAAAATCAGTGCAAAAACATGAACGCACTTTCCATCTCAAGTGTTACACTAAAAAAAAATTCAGAGGATTAGCAGTAAAGGTTCATCAGCTCAGGACCATGAATCTCTTTACTAAAGCAGCACAACTGATCTCACTCACAGTTTCGCTACAGATGTACAAAAATAAAGGGCTATTCTATTACCTAACATCTCTTTCACAAGAATAAGAAGAGAAAGCAAAAGTGTACATAGTCATTATTCATAGAGCGGAAAAACAAGTCTCTTTATGGTTGTGGGCAGTCTAGTCCTCTTCCGTTTAGTTACAAAAAGTAAAGAAATCCTCAAAATGATTACATTTCAGTGTCCAGACTTGGTGTAAGGTTAGCGTAAGATAAGATAAGGGGTAGGTATGGTTAGGCTGAGTCAGTGTGAAGTGATGGAAACATAAGTTGATCGATAAAATTAATAAATAAGATAAAAAAGTTTGGTCCTTTATTCCAGTGTGTGCAAAAATACTCCATCAACTTAATCACTGATAACATATTTAGTCCTGACTTGAATGGCTGCAACACACTTCCCTGATTAATAAAGTAAAAACATTTTGTTTTTCTTTTTCAACATTCAATTTGACTGGACAGCTCACACAGAGACAGTCACTGGATTTCAGGGTAATAAAATCAAATAAAAGAAACTGAATAATACTGATGATGATGATGATGATAATAATAATAATTAGTTGAAGCTAATCCAGCCTTGTGATGCCATTTTAGCAGCTGCCGCACATGCCAAACATGTTTAAGGCAAGCACACATTTTCTAATATTTACCAATTACAGCAATACAAGATTAAATTATGCCAACTTTCTGGAGTTGTGAAATTAGCTAATAATAAATTCACTGTTACTAAAATGTGCTTCCTTAACAAGCTCTGCAACTAAAACTAAAACCAACTTCTGCTAGCAGATTGCTGTGGTTGCCTGCGGTTTGCACGGAAGCCGACTTGACTGCAAACACTCAGCAGATACTGGCTTCAAAATCTCAAAAAAGAGCAAATCAAACTGGAAATGGAGAAGGTTCACCTTCAAAGTAAAAGACATGCCTTGCCAGCATAGTCAACACTATGCTGGCAAGGCATAGGGGCAACTTTTACTATCAAGGTGAATGCTCTCCATCTCAAATAGTGAGTTGTTTTAGTGGTTATGGACAATCTTCCATGGGAACTATGAGCCACCATAAATCATAAGCAGATTATTGGTGCAGCATCGTATACTTCTTTGTGACTAATTTTACCAGTTCAAGTGGCCACAAACAACCTCCAACAGCCTCTCACTAACAGATCAAGGAAAACACATTTTCCCTCAACATGGTTGCCTGATGGATGCTGACTGGTTTCTGCACCTGTGTGACTGGGGCCTTCCATTAATAGCTGCTTGCAACATAAATTGTACAACATAAAGTTCCCAGTTGTATCTAAGCTAATGGATGCGAGAGAGAGAGAAAGCAGAGAGGAAACTAAAACCAGAGGACTAGACAGAAGTACCTTGCAAAACCCCAACTGTCCTGATGTTGACACCTCAGGCTAGTTTAGTTTACTCCTGCAGATAAATGTAACCCTGTGTCTCAACAAAGTGTCATTAATAGATGTCAGAAACTAAACAATATGCTGTTTTGCTCACTGCTCATTCTGAAAGCCCATCCCGTACCAAAAGCCATAACAAGTAATTCCAGCGATAAGGAACACACATTAACAGCAGAAGCTTGTATGAGGTCAGGAAAACCACTTATCATTGCAACACAACGACAGCCTGCTCCTTTGAAACTGTTTGATCTATCTGTCATTCTAACAATAAAAAGATTTGTACACTGATGAGAGATTATTATCAAATTTGTCAGCCAGCTATTTAAATCAAACATCTAATCAGTAACATTGTCAATCCATTGCTCTCCAGCAATGTTTTTACCACGTTTGTCCAGAGCTGGAACTAAATCATGACTGTGACAATAGAAAAACTTGTTCATAAGTAATGCATCTATGAGGAGGACCATCATGCTCCTAGAGGGTCTGAACTGGCTACACTCATATGAATGCTTGTTTCCAGGAATGCCGGTTTGTTCATAGATTATGTTTAACCCTGTTGGGCACACATTTACAGAGGAATGAGTGTTACTGTTATTTCCCTTTTTGTTACCGGAAGGATAGTTCTGTCTAAGGTGTTTAGGTGTTCTGCTTTATGTGTGGCCTCATTGCTTTTTTTTATCAGCCATCCCTCATCCCACATATCCAAACAACATCACAGCTCCCATTTTCAAAGGCTGCCAGTGGTTGCATCCCTATGGATACACAAGACTGACAAAACTGCAGCTGCAATAGAAAAAGAGTGGTTACATCTGTGCAAAGATGCATTAAACCATAAAAACACCCTCTGCCTTTCTTTAATGCTCATTACATTTACTTAGTGAGGGTGTGAGAGAAGTTGCACAAGAATAAAATGCATTTGGTCCACATGTGTTAAACACCTGGCTGTGCATGGCAGAGACACAGAGATTAGAAAAAAGATGGCAAAAGATGGCATCTACTCGTCACCTTGCTTTTTCTTTTGTCACGGCTAAATGTGCGTTAAATGATGTAACTGAAGTGCAGGAATGCTGATACGATGAGCAAATCACGCGTTAAACAATGTATTCATTATCATGTTAATGATCAGCAACAGTTACAAATGCAAAAACTTCCTTTTTTGTGTCTGTGGGATGAGTGGGACACATCTCTTATTGTTCTTATGTAATAACACTACATGGAAATTTTAGTTGTAGTCAAATTACCTAAAAATAGATTTGATCGATTGATAATACTTTATTTATCCCGAGGGAAATTGTTTTAAAAGCTGCCATTTGGGGCATCTCTCTCTCTCATATATATATATATATATATATATATATATATATATATATATATATATATATATATATATATATATATATATATATATATACACATACAGTGGGGCAAAAAAGTATTTAGTCAGCCACCGATTGTGCAAGTTCCCCCACTTAAAATGATGACAGAGGTCAGTAATTTGCACCAGAGGTACACGTCAACTGTGAGAGACAGAATGTGAAAAAAAAATCCATGAATCCACATGGTAGGATTTGTAAAGAATTTATTCGTAAATCAGGGTGGAAAATAAGTATTTGGTCAATAACAAAAATACAACTCAATACTTTGTAACATAACCTTTGTTGGCAATAACAGAGGTCAAACGTTTACTATAGGTCTTTACCAGGTTTGCACACACAGTAGCTGGTATTTTGGCCCATTCCTCCATGCAGATCTTCTTGAGAGCAGTGATGTTTTGGGGCTGTCGCCGAGCAACACGGACTTTCAACTCCCGCCACAGATTTTCTATGGGGTTGAGGTCTGGAGACTGGCTAGGCCACTCCAGGACTTTCAAATGCTTCTTACGGAGCCACTCCTTTGTTGCCCGGGCGGTGTGTTTTGGATCATTGTCATGTTGGAAGACCCAGCCTCGTTTCATCTTCAAAGTTCTCACTGATGGAAGGAGGTTTTGGCTCAAAATCTCACGATACATGGCCCCATTCATTCTGTCCTTAACACGGATCAGTCGTCCTGTCCCCTTGGCAGAAAAACAGCCCCATAGCATCATGTTTCCACCCCCATGCTTCACAGTAGGTATGGTGTTCTTGGGATGCAACTCAGTATTCTTCTTCCTCCAAACACAACGAGTTGAGTTTATACCAAAAAGTTCTACTTTGGTTTCATCTGACCACATGACATTCTCCCAATCCTCTGCTGTATCATCCATGTGCTCTCTGGCAAACTTCAGACGGGCCTGGACATGCACTGGCTTCAGCAGCGGAACACGTCTGGCACTGCGGGATTTGATTCCCTGCCGTTGTAGTGTGTTACTGATGGTGACCTTTGTTACTTTGGTCCCAGCTCTCTGCAGGTCATTCACCAGGTCCCCCCGTGTGGTTCTGGGATCTTTGCTCACCGTTCTCATGATCATTTTGACCCCACGGGATGAGATCTTGCGTGGAGCCCCAGATCGAGGGAGATTATCAGTGGTCTTGTATGTCTTCCATTTTCTGATGATTGCTCCCACAGTTGATTTTTTCACACCAAGCTGCTTGCCTATTGTAGATTCACTCTTCCCAGTCTGGTGCAGGTCTACAATACTTTTCCTGGTGTCCTTCGAAAGCTCTTTGGTCTTGGCCATGGCGGAGTTTGGAGTCTGACTGTTTGAGGCTGTGGACAGGTGTCTTTTATACAGATGATGAGTTCAAACAGGTGCCATTCATACAGGTAACGAGTGAGGGACAGAAAAGCTTCTTACAGAAGACGTTACAGGTCTGTGAGAGCCAGAGATTTTCCTTGTTTGAGGTGACCAAATACTTATTTTCCACCCTAATTTACGAATAAATTCTTTACAAATCCTACCATGTGAATTCATGGATTTTTTTTTCACATTCTGTCTCTCACAGTTGAAGTGTACCTCTGGTGCAAATTACTGACCTCTGTCATCATTTTAAGTGGGGGAACTTGCACAATCGGTGGCTGACTAAATACTTTTTTGCCCCACTGTATATATATATATATTTCTTTTTTTTATGTTGCACTGAGTGGTTCTAACTTACTGCTAAAATTATTAGTAAAGCACTAAATAATTTTATAAGCTTCTGAAATGTTTTCTATGTCAGAAGTTTCTATGTCCAAGTTTCAATCATCTAGCTGTTGATTTCAGGTGAAGTTGAAGAATTTGGAGGTTTTCCTCTTCCTTTATTATTACATCCACTTTGTGCAGTGTACCAGTACCACTGGAAGCAAAACAGCCCCAGTGCTCACAGCTGTCAACCACCATGCTTGACAGCTGGTACAGTGTTCTTGGGTTCAAAGGCCTCACCTTTACTCCTCCAAACATACCTCTTGTCATTGTGGCCAAATAGCCCATTCTTTGTCTCGTCAGAAAAAAAACTTTTCTCCAGAAGGTATTTGGCCTGTCCATGTGGGCAGCTAAAAATTTTAGTGGAGCTTGAAGATACTGATTTGGAAAGCAAGAGCGTCTTTCTTAATCACCATCCTCTCAGTCTATGGTGATGTAAAACGTACTTCATTGTGGACAGTGATGCTGGTATTCCAGCAGTTTCCGTCTCATGACAGGCTTGAGCCTTGGTGGTTCCTGGGTTGTGCCTGAAAACCCTAACCTATTTCATCTGAGGATGACAGTTTGGGTTTTTCTTCTAGACCTTGGCAAAAAAATATATAAAATAATCTTGTACTTACGTACAGTTGTTCAAATTGGTGATCAAAATGGTCCATTAAACTTCTGAAATGGCCTTTCCAAAGTCCCGACTTCAACCTTATTAATAATATGAGATCTACGCTCAAAAGCCGGGTCTGTGACAGGAAACTAACCAATTCAAACGAATTCCACCACTTCGCCTTGAGGCGACTTTTGTTGTGATTTGGCGCTATATAAATAAAATTGAATTGAATTGAATTGAAATTGAATTGAAGAGTAATCACAAATTCAGAATTATGCCAGAAACCTGTTGATGGCTACCAGAAGCACCTGGTTCAAGTTCAGCTGGCTAAGGAACATTTAACCAAATATTAGTGGGGGTGTATTTATATATTTGAGCCTGTACAGCATGTATCCTTTAATCCAAGCTAAAATCAAACTTGTCCACTGAATTCTTGTGTTTTAAAGTCATTAACGATGTATGCTGTAAAATAATTCCTCCCTGGAAAAAGAACAGTCCCCATGATGTAAACCTCTGACCACAAATGTATGCTGTCCATCACTTATATCTATGTGTATCTGTTATATGTAAAACTGAATCCTCCTATTGGCATCATTTGCACTTGACACGGGGAATTCTAGGAAAGAATAGCCTAAGTTGTTCATGCATGAAGCATTTGACTCCTGAAGGCACAGAGACACACATACCAACACTGGGCTGGGTTGAACTCAAAGAAAACTTGACCCCCCCCCCCCTCCACCTCCAGTGCAGGTCACACCCAAAGTTTAAAAAAAAGCTGTGATGCAACTCTTGGATCGCACATTGCTTGCACAGGATTGGAAACATGTCTCTTTTGGTTCAAAGAGAAACAATAAGAAAGCATCTTTAACACCTACAGCTGCACTGAATTTAAAGAGCAGTTTACGCCCAGCTCATTTTCTGTCAGCAGCAAGCATTTACAATTTTTTTTTTTTGCTGGTGAGTCAGTTCGCAGAGTAACAACAACTTTTTCACTATCTGTAGTTGGAGACATCTTGGCAATCGAAGCGTGAGACCGTCAGAATCATAACAAATCTCACAATGGCCTTTTTACTAGAGCAAATGTTGAGTTAGAATTCATGGAGTGTAGGGATGTGTTTTAATACCTTATTAGTATTTTCTTGAAAGTATCCTTGTATTACTTGCCCAACTAGGTGCCATAGCAATAACAATACCACCACTTGTATGAATGTAGTAGAGCTTGAAAGGTAAACAATGGCAAAAATGCACAACAGATTTTTTTTTTCTTTTTAAAAACAAGAAAGGTAGTTCTGTGGAAGCAGATGGAGGCACAGAGACTGACAGTGGGCAGATGGCTGTTAAGATTTCACAGGAATCACAAGCCTCTCAAAACACACAGGTGAGATGAAACATGGCGATACATACTTCATTCCTCCACTGCCAAAGTAAACAACCGAATGGAGCTCTTGCTAGGTGTGATATTCATTACTGCCAAATATAGGTTCATTCTCTATGCAACAACTTAGATTTATATTTTATATCTTTCTCTGTGATGAAACAGACTTTGGCAGGCTCGATCACCACTGGTCCTCATATGTTGCATGTTTGTTTAAATGCTCCGACTTGCTGCTGGCTTGCTGTGGCATCAACCCACCCTGACATCGATAATGACTATGATCCCAGTACATGACGGGGAACAACATGTTTTTCCCTTATCTTTGGTTATAAATACAACAAGAGTTGTGAGGTCACCAGGTGCCACCCATACACCTTCTCCAATTGGTTGTTGGTGAGTACATTAATCAGTTTGTCAACTGCTTTCTTGGATGGTGCGTGCAGTTTAGATATGGATCACTGCAGCGTCACAGCTCTAGTTCAGCAGTAAAATAGCAAGCTGGAACAGAGCCCAGCAATTTTTTAGTCATTCAACAAATTTACCATACCATGCCATACAATTATAAATAATGTTTACTGATGAGATTTTAGTAATTCTATATTACATTATGTGTTACATCAAAGAATTGCACAGGTACAAAGAACACTGGATGTACTCCACTCACCAGTGACTTTATTGTGTACAACTTGCTGGTACTGGGTTGGACTGCCATAATATTTCATGGTATGAACTCCTCAGAGATTCTGGTCCATATTGATGTTGCTGCTGCAGATTTGTCTGTACAGCCATGACTGAATCTTAGTTACACAACATCTCAAAGGTTCTCTGTTGGACAGAGATCTGGTGGCTGTGGAGGCCATTTGAGGCCAATGAACTAACTCACTAAATTTTCAAGAACCAGTTTGAGATTATTTGTGCTTTTTTGACATGGAAGCAGCCATCAGAAGACTGGTACACTGTGGTCATAAAGGGACAGACAAGGTCAGCAGGCTGTGGTGTTTAAACAATGCTCAGTTGGTACAAAAGGATCCAAAGTGTGCCAAGAAAATTGACCACCCCGTTACACCACCAGCAGCATGAAATCAATGACACACAAAAGGATGGATCCATGCATTCATGCTGTTTACTTTAAATTCTGTCCGAACCATCTGAATGTCACAGCAGAAATTGACACTCGTCAGACCAATTTTCCAGTCTTCTGTTTTCCAACTTTGGTTGTGAACTGACTGTAGCCTCAGTTTCCTGCTGCTAGCTGACACAGTGGTACCCAGTACCTTAATGCTTGGTTTGAACATCTGCACGTCGCCTTGAGCATGTTTACATACTAAAATGCTCCCACGAGACTGGCTGATTGGATATTTTCACTCTGGGGCTGTTAAACAGGCGCACCTAATAAACTGGCCAATGAATCTATATTCTGTTTTTGTTTACGGTTACCAAAGATCGGTATTATTTGAGAGATAAAGGCTTCGCTACTGCTCAGTCATCCTCATTCTGCACACATTTCCAACCTCCTCATATACAGCACACAATTGATCAGGAACCCCTATCTTATCACGTTAATGCTCTTGATACCCTTAAGTGTCATTTTTCAACATTTTGGGTTAATGTTGAAGTTTTGGTGGCTAAACATAATCAAACAGTTAATGATTAGAATTTCATGATTTCCACCACCAGGCACCAAAGCAGTGTTCTTATTTGCTCTTTTAACCAAATGTTACAAATACCAATTTAAATTTTATAGCCTTTATAGATGCTCTGCAGTTTGTTTACACTCATATCCAGATTCACAGATGTTCATAGATGGTTCACAAACTAATTTAACTAAATGTATGTAGTTTAGTATTTTCTATTTAATTATAAATATTTAGACATCATGTGTATCAGTTCTGACTCCATTATGAAATGATTTGTTTGGGCGGTAGAAGTTTTTTGAAATGAAATCTATTTCTTTGTTCTGGAGAAAGTACACATAATAAAAACAATCTATTCAAAGACGTGCCGCATTTTGCTTTTCCACTGTTTGTCTTTCTTTAGAAAAAGGTGATTACAACGAGGTGGAGCTGTTAGTCAAATAAAAATTTGTAATGATTTATATAATCACAACTTGCTTTTTATACCCTAAAATGAAGACAGATCCCCACAGTGGAACTGTAGTTAAACAGATTTATATCCCCACAATATGAGCAATAAAAGTACACACACACACACACACACACACACACACACACACACACACACACACACACACACACACACAATTTTAGTGCAGGGTGTGATCTGTGGAAAGCAATGACATGCTCAGACAGAAATAAAAACATAAACCATAATTATCACTTTGTTGAACTTTCACTGTGGGTTCATTACTGTATCAATACACACACAGAGACTGGGGTTGTTATGGAAAACAATGATTTTCGGAGAGTCTGCTGTGTTACATGCTTCTCTTTTGGCATCCTTGTAGACAGTTTGTATGTCTGAGGTTTCTCTTTGTGAAGAGTCGCTCCCTTCGCAGCAATGACACAAAACAGAAAGACCAGCGGCGCGAAGCTGCTGCTTTCCTCTGGCCTTTCATTTCAAAATCAAACCCAGCAAAAGTCACACTTTAAACACACTCCAGGTGTACCTGCTCGCTGTCTCTCATTACGCAAAAAATGTTACGAGGCACCTCATTAATTGTACCCGACATGACACACCTTTGTCTTTGTTCTCCACCTGTCCCTGCGTTATTATTTATATCTGATTGCAGACTGATATGGATCATTATGATTTATGACAAAAACATATATTGATGCCTCTGATTTAAACTGGCAGACATGCAAGTACAGACTGCCAGCTATGTAAAGAACAAATTTATGAGGTTTTTTTGTTTACGGCATCTTTTTAAAAGTTTCAGTACGAACCAAGGAGCACATGGATATAATCTCTGCCTTATCTGCCAGCTCTCAGATGGCTTTGCAGCACTCTGGCTGCCATAAATTACAATAAGTGTTTGAGTGATTATCTGATCTACGTTCATTATGACGTCTGTTTTCCAGCCTCATATTAGACTCATATTGTGTGCGTATGTGTGTGCGCGCGTGTGTGTGTACCATCAGGTGGTGACTCTCACTTTGAGATATATTATGGTATATCGTCTCCTTGGGCAACTTAGGGAACAATCACATCTCTGTGTTCACTACAAGCAGCCAGGAGACATGGCGTAATTGCACACACTGTTGTAGGAACAAACACTGTAATTGTTCCTATGTACTTTTTGTCTAGGTTTTTCAGGTGCAGGTGTATCAGGAGGGTGTGTATATGTGCGTCTGGGTGTTATTTGAAAGTGAGGTTGCCTTGTGGCCATAAGACATTCAAACTATCACTAACTGAAATATGAAGTCAGCCTGAAGGGAAGTCAGTCCGCCCAAATAAAGAATGTAACCATGCACACAAAACACACACACACATGCACGCACACACACACACACACACACACACACACACACACGCACGCATAAAAAGGGGGAGGGGCTAAAAATGCAAGTGGATGAACTGAGGAGATGAGTTGTCCTTGTTGAAACATATTTACATGAGGTAGGAGCTCAGTCACAGCCGCCGTGTGTATTAGACCGTTCATGTATTTTTTCCTGGTTCAGTTTGGTAGTTTTCAAAGACACACTAGAAAATCCAAATCCTCAAGTGCATCCAGTTCACTTTCAATTTTTGCATGACCTTATAGCCATTCCTTTTTTATTTACCTCTTGTTTTCTGCTCTTTTATCTAATAAATGACTTGTCTTTGGAATAGGATTCAAACATAGCGTGCCAAATATCAGACAAGTTAGTCCACATGTATCGACCACGTCATTTAACAGTGTAAAAAACCCATAAAATGTGATTATTTCTCAGTGATAAACTCATGGTCCCACTACCCCCTGTTTTTCAAAGCCATATTTCTTAAACGTCCACGCAAACATTGTCATGATTGATTTTTGGGACCAAACCTCACATCTGCTCTGATTGTGAAAGGGATACAGGGCAAAAAGTGACTGGCACCATTCATAATTCCCTTAATAGCTACTAAAGCCACAGTTACAGCTGAAGAAAGGATCCCAAAAGTATGAAACTGCTACCACTGGTGTTATTTTATTGTAAAGTGGACCAAACATAACATATTTCCCACATGCTTTTGGGAGATTTGGTGTATTTGTGCTTTTGCAAATTGTAGCTGCACTTGGATGGAGGTGATTTTCCTACAAAAGACTTCCGTCTTGCAAATGTACCCCATAATCCAGACATATATAGAATACAAAACTAGTGCTTGCCAGAAATTAACGTAGCTCCTTTGGTGTTGCAGTAGCTTTCTTGCCTGCGTTCATTCATTTTGGGGGGATATCAAGTCACTGATATTCCAAAACCTTCAGGTAACTTATAGAAAGTAGAACAATACAGAAAAATCATTTCACCTTTAAACACGACAATAACCCCAAGAGCACATCCGAATCAAAAAAAGAATGGCGCAGATCTAAATCCAATAGAAAGTCTATGGTGTGACCTGAAGACGGCAGTGCACAAGAGCTGCTCTTGCTGTCTTGCTATCAAACATTGCCAAGTCAAGATGTGCAATGCTGATAGACTCCTACACAAGAAGACTGAATGCTATGATCAAATTAAAAGGTGCTTCAGCAAACTGTTAGTTTAAGGATATGGACGCTTACGCAACCAGCTTACTGTGTGTTTTGCCTTCAGAACTGCCTTAGTTCTTCATTGTATAAATTCAACAAGGTGCTGGAAACATTCCTGAAAGATTCTCTTCCAGAGTTGCTGCAGAATTGACTATGAAAGGGATTAGAAAGCCATTTCTTAGGCTATGACTCCAATAAACCACAGTTATAGTATTTTTCCACAAAAGAAGAAAACCTGGAACAATAACGATCCTTCCTGGGTGGGGCAAGCCTACCAATGTTACTCCAACACATTCACAACACATCCAGAAGGACACTGTCATGGTTTGTTTTGGTTTTTAATCTCTGCACGTCTCTGTGGATACTTTGAAAATCATTCCCCTGGATTAACTAATTAGACATTAGCTTTTACATTTACAGAATTTACAGATTTATTCCTATCAGTCAACTCCCTGGAGAACTGGAAAGCTCACCTGTGATCATCTTGTGCTCCTCGTGTTGCTTAACCTTTCCTCGTCTTTAAATAAAGATTGTAAAACTTAATCTGTCATCTTTATTAGCTTTGCATTTGAGTCCACTTGCAACACTTGGCTTAATCAGCCTTGACAGTCACAAAAGAGTTCATGTTCATGATTCAGTCATAACAAAGAGATTAGGCAAAAACGCCATCCACAGAAGAGGCTCGTCTCACATTTGCCAAAAAAAAACATCTTCATGATTTCCATGACGTTTGGGAAAACATGAACTTTTTGGAATGTTTGAGTCCCGTTACACCTGATGTAAAGCTAGCATAGCATTTCATAAAAAGAACATCATAGCACCAGTCAAACATGGTGGTCTTAGTGTGATGGTCTGTGGCTGCTTTGCTGCTTCAGAACCTAGACGACTTGCAGTAATTGATACAACCGTGAATTCTGCTCCGTACCAGAAAATCCTGAAGGTGAATCCCCGTCCATCAGCTCTGGCCCTGAAGTTCGAGAGCACCCTGGTGATACAGCAGCACAATGAGTCGAAGCACACCAGCAAGTCCACCTCTGAGTGGCAAACAAGTCTGGACTTAAATCAAATGGAGATGCTTTGGTGTGACCTTAGACGGACAGTTAATGCTCGGAAAACCTCCAGTGTGGCTAAATTAAAAACAAAAGAGAAGAGTGGGCAAAAATTTGTGAAAGACTCTTTGCCAGTTATCACTAACAGTTCTTACCGCCAAAGGTGACACAACTATTTATTAGGTTTCGGGGAAAATGACATTTCACACAGGGTCAGGTAGAATTTTTATAGTTTTTTCCCCCTTAAGCATCATTTAAAAAATGCATTCTGTATTTGCTTTGTCTAATAATGTGAAACATTTAAGTCTGACATATAAACAAAAAACTGAGAAATCAAGAAGGGGGCACATAATTATTCACAGCACTGCACATACATTTACATTTAAGTCCAGGTTGTGATAGATGCAGATACCGCTGCCCTCTCGTCCATGTCAGAAATTTTTACCTCAGTGAGACTTTTACCTCGAAAAATAATAAATGATAAACCTTTTTAGTTCCTCCCTATTACCTCCTTATCTCAAAAAACAAAAAACAAAACAAAAAAAACATCCCTTTTCTTTCTTTGTTCACCTCATATAGTTTTTATTTTTCCCTCTTTTCCTTAAGATAGATCTGCACACATCCTTAGACCACACACACACACACACTCATTTTAATGTTTATACAAATATCTTATATTGTAGCTTTATGTCTTCGTGTCTCATCCTTTTGTTTCAAAACAAAGCATGAGAAGGAAAAAAGAATGAAAGAAATGCAATTACAGATTTATAGATTTTTTCTATGCTGAATAGACCTCCTGAAATAACTAGTTGTTCAAGAAAACTGCCTGCTTTGATCAGATGAGTAGTTATGAGTAAGATTAAAAGCAGCGCACCTGTGGCATTTTGGAAAGTTATTTTTACCCTGCTTTAAATATTCATTGTTAAGTGACAGAAATTCAGTCAGGTGGTGTGTGTGCTGACGCCACTCCCGGTCTTCCGATAGCTGCTCTTCAATCAACATATTTGTCACCTTCTGTGCAGTTGTCAGTTCAGCACTTTGAGGTAATGAGGCTTTAAAACTGATACCGAGCAAGATAAACGCACCTGTTACCGGCTCCCGCCCTGCCACCACCCTTGACTTGCATTTTTGCTCCTGATTTGCATACAAGCAGTGGTTTGTTGTTCAGTATGTAAGCTGCATTGCACAAATAGCATCATGGCCACAGATATGTCTTATGTGATCTTAATAAAAATGCACATGTGGGGTGAAATAAACGATTGGCTTTCAGTAATTCCAGATTCAAACAAGTCAATCTAGAGTACAAAGGAGGATTTATTAGCACTCTAAATATTAGTTCTTTAGTGGCCAAAAAGCAGGTAAAAGTTACCCATTCATGGAAATGGTTGCCACCTGTACCACTACACACTACACTACACTGAACTATGACTGTTGAATGGCTTACCATGGAATTCGGTGTAATATCTATCTATATAGATAGATATTACACCGAATTTCATATATATGTTTCTTTGTCCAGTTTCTTTAATTATTTTTAATGGCTCAGTTAAAAAAAAAAAGAGCACTATCAAATGCTGGTGTGAAAAAGTAAGCGTCTTAGTCATGTTAATGTGCCTTGGGCATATTCGACAACACCTGAGGGTGTGTGTGGTAGGTGTCAATGTTAAATTAAACTGTCACAAAAATATATACCTTTAAAAAAGTCAGAGCAGGAGGAGTTGCTCAGAAAAAGCCTTTGTGATGAATGGATGGTGATGACAGGAGCTGCTTTCATTTTGAGCTACCAGGAAGAAACCTCTCCAATACTACTGCAGAGTGTGTTTGTTTACTGGATTCTTTGCAGCACACTTCCAAGTTAAGCGTTATGAAAACCCACCTTGATGATTATTTAAGGATTCTACAAGACAGCATTTTCTAAATTATTGATGCATGATTAAAGCCCTGTGTGTGTGTGTGTGTGTGTGTGTGTGTGTGTGTGTGTGTGTGTGTGTGTGTGTGTGTGTGGCCAGTCATTGCCAGTCATTGTAAAGATTCAGCCACATTCCTACACATTCAAAACTTGTTCAACAAAAACAAAACAAACAAATAAAGAAGTAATTAAAAGAATAGTGCATATATTTTTCTCTGCATCAAAACAGATTTAAAGACATTATGCAGATCAGGTCACATGCATGTTAAAATCAAGTATTCCTTCTGCGCTAATTAACTGATTTCTTTTTCTGCAGAAAAAACCCCACGTTTCAATCATTAAAAACAAAAAAGCTTCTTGAGGTAACTTGGGGCTTGAAGACTGCCAGTATGTGCAGCTTGTGAGCTGCGTGTCCATGGATCAGTGTGTGCACGTTTGTGTGCACAGAGCAGTGTTTGAGTGCGTAAGTGTGTGTGTATTTTGGGTGGGGTCTCTATGAATCGTTTCCCCACCCTGCAGGGAGTAGTGCTTCCTCTCCAGGGTTCAGAAATAACCAACAGACAGCTTTATTGTTCGAGAACCTGCCTGCTGTCTCTCTCTCTGACACACACACACACACACACACACACACACACACACACACACACACACACACACACAAAGACCCCATCCCTTTCACAGATCTGTGCAACTGACAAGTAAAGTCTTGGTTACACCCTGGCTCAGAGGAAGGGAGGAAGAAGGAGAGAGCGAGGGAGGGCGAGAGAGAGATGCACAAACAGGGAGGGAGAGAGCGAGAGAGAGCTGGGGGGGTTAAAGGGAGGGGTTTGTGGACACTTGATGTGCTGACAGGACAGCGGTGGACACACCCGGACTGTGGCGCCTGACCTCCTGCAACAAACAGAGACGGCCTTACACACACCAGCACACACACACACACACACATTCATGTAACATCATCCTCCCTGGTGTTGCAGGTCGTGTTTGCTGTGTTCAGCTCCATGTTAGCAGTTTGTGACTCAGCAGGATAACTACAATCTGTTTCTTTTATAATCCATGCCTCTGTCTTACTCAGAGGTCGCACACACAGGCTCAGCAACGCACTGCACTCTTCAGATTTACTCGAGTACTGTAACTAGCTACCTGGGTATTTCCATTAATGGTGCATTCATGACTGTGTCTCCAATAGTTTTCAGAGATATGTGTAACTTTGCAGCTAAGGACTGTTTTTCAACCATGTGATGTTTTTATAAAAAATTACATTGAACTCCAAAGGAGCATCTAAAATGGTCTGAACGAAATGATCCTCATCACTGTAAACACAGTACGATACAGTGAAAATGAATGTTTCCACAGGTCTCAGTGACTGTAAAGCCACGTCTACTAGCAATAACTTTGAAGTAGTCACTTTCTTGGTGACTTTATCAGCCTCACATGATCACATTTCATTAAGGTTATTAAGGTTTGAAGGCATTTGTTAATGCACAGCTCTCTTAAAGTCTCGCCACAGCATTTTAGTCAGATTTGATTTTTTTTCTTTTTCAGCCGTTCTGTTGCGGATTTGCTCCGGTGCTTCGGACCATTGTTCTGTCGCTGTGCATTTAAGGTCAAACGTCTCCACTTTGGTCTGCTCTGTCCAAATAACGTCGTTCCAGATGTTTTGTGGTTTGTTCAGATGTAGCTTTACAAACTTGAGCTGTGCTGTCATGCTCTTTTTAGAGAAAATTGTCTTTCTCCTGCAAACCCTTCCAAACAAGACAAACTTGTTGAGTGTTTTTCTGATGGTGCTGTGATTGACTTTAACATTTTACATATGCCAGCTGAGGCCTGTAGAGCCTGAGATGTAATTCTTGGGTTTATTTTTACAACTCCTTTGTACCAGAGGTTCAACCTGCTGGGTATCATGTCCTGGGAAGATTAGCAGCTGTCTTCAGTGTAAGTTTGCACTTAATTTTTAATTTTACCTGGATCTTTTGATCAATTTTGATATTTTTTTACGAGTTCAATATTTTTCCTCACCACTGTAAATACTTTAAGAGAGCTAAGTAAAAACAGAGTACCTTTCAGGGTTTAATCAGGGTTAAAGGTCAGAGTCAGAGAACCTGAAAGCCTTGAAGCGTACCGTTAGTGACTCACACCAAGAAATTAATCATATGCCGACACTTCCTATGCTGTCATCTACTGCTAATCATAAAGAGTGTGTTATAATAACTACAGAGGATTTGACCAAACAGAGGTCAAACTTTTATGACTTAAGTCCTAAACAGCTCTGATATAAGCGGTAATAAATCATTGTTCTTTTAAAATGCAACCTGCCGCATCCTCAAAGCACCGATTGGCATTTTTGCTGCTTTGATTTATAACAGTTTATTAAACAAACACGCCCTGACTGTTTTATACTCTGATAAACTCGATATGTGGAATGAGAAAAATGAATAAGAAAAATGCTTTGCTGCTTATTTTGAGGCACTTTATATTAATTATTTTTAAAGATAATTTTACTTATTTTGACTATATATACTCTAGTTGATGGTTTTGGAGCACAGTTGAATAATTTATTCAGACTTTTAAATAACAGGAGAAAAAAGGAAATGAATGATTTCTATGAGAATTATTCAATCCAAGACTGCATTCACTGGCTGGTTCTTTGCATGCCATCATCTGATTGGCTCTAAGAGATCTCACAAAAAAAAATGTGTTAACTTGACATGTGCTCAAATAATTGGTAGACTGAAAATATAAATTGCAGCTAAACCGTAAATATGACACACACACACACACACACACACACACACACACACACACACACACACACACACACACACACAAACAAAAACATGTTTCCATTGACTGGGAGGAAGAAACAAAACAAAGTAAAATAAGAGGCATCTGCATGCAGAATTGCACAACATTGACATGTTAGCTAACAGTTGGATCTGAAGTGTCTGGGTGGCGTGATGAAACACACACACACACGTAGAGACGGCGATGTTGAAATAGACTGGGTGGAATATATATGTGCAATTTCCTTGCCAAGAATGAAATTTCTTAGAAGCGACTTACTGTTGCTCTGTTACCAAAGCCTTTTTTTATTTACATTTAGACTTTCTGACACACCCAGATGTGCTGCAAAGAAGAATAAACTCATCTGAGGCATCTGCCAAAACAAACCCCTGTGACAGATTTGTGTCAAACATGATTTCTGGTAAGGTTCCTGTAATGCGGGGTGGATGGATGACGTGAAATAAAGCGCAGCGATAGCGAGACTTCATTAAAAATAAAACTTATATTACAAAAGATTAATAAATATAATGCGAGTGTTACTCTCGCTTCTGGTGTGGTAGAGTTCTCCTCTCTCGCTGGGCTGTGCATTGTGGATGGTGGTAAAACTAGCTTCCATAATGAATACAAACTTTTACGCTGTTGTCTACCTGACACACACACACACTTAAATGTTACAGATAAAATACAAAATGAGGTTAATTATATAATGAAGTCAGCCATTTAAAATCATAAAATAATAGAGCAAAAGCTACTATCCAGCATTTGCAACATTGAATCTAATTACCAAAAATAAATACACATTCCATAACTAAGGTTATTTTACTGTGTTATATTCACCAGCTCAATGCATTTAGTTCAAAGTGAGCATCAGAATGGGGAAGAAATGTAATTTAAGTGACTTGACCGGTGACCCGGTGTCACTCCTGTCAGCGAAGAACAGGAAACTGAGGCTACAATTCCCAAAACTAGACAATAGAAGACTGGAAAAATGTTTCCTGGCCTGAAGAGTCTATTTCTGTTGCAGTATTCAGATGGTAGGGTCAGAACGTGGTGCAAACAACATGAAAGCCTGGATCCATACTGTGTGTCAAAGTTTCAGCCTGGTGGAGTGTAACGGTGTGGGGGGGGGGGGGAATCTTGGCACACTTTGGAGCCCTCAGTACCACCTGAGCATCATTTAAACTGTCTTTACGCTGTACGGACTCCGCTGACTCTTTTACAAAGCAACTGAAGAGATTTTTATACAGATGAGCGTTTAACTAATTTGTTGTTTTATGTTTTATGTTTTATTTCCACAGCATACCTGAGCATTGCTGCTGACCACGTCTATCCCTTTACGACCACATTGTACTCAGAGTGAAGGAGATAAAGGCCTTGAATCGGACTTGAACCTTTAGCCTTATGGTTAATACATTTTTAATAACCATGTAGAAAAATGATCTCCTTTGTTACTGTAAAGCTGTAAATTACATTCAGGAAACTTGATAAGTTTTCTGCAGTGCATCTATAAACACTATCTGGATGGATTTCATAAAGGATTGTTATAAAACTTGGTTTAAAGAACCTTTAACCGAGTCCTGTTTCACTTTCACTCCCTGTTCGGTTAGATTAAGGCTGCCTTGTTAGGTTTAGGAAAAGATCGTCGTTTTGGATTAAAATACACCAGTTCACAGCCTAAATCTGCACACTGAATACACTTTAAGGGTACCCAGTGCATTATAAGCAACACCTTATCTGTATCTCCAAGGAGGATTTAATGCACCGGGGAATAAAAACACTGATCGAAATCTTTTACAGACGATAAAGAAAAATAGTCATCTTTAACAAATGCATGTGGACAGTGTATGAAATATTATATGTGAGTATTCTATCAAAATGCCATCGTTAAACTTTCAGCACAATAAATATTATTAAAAATGAATCTTAAAATAATCAGTTTTTATGTTAATGAAACTAATGAAACAACCAATAAAACGAGTCCACATAAATCATAACATTATTTTTGATAATTTATTTTCTAGCAAACATTGCTAGATAACAGCAATGTTTCTAAACAGCATAGTTAAAGTTGTCCAACCACTTTTTGAACATCAGTAACACAAGCAGATACAGATTAAAGCAAATCAGTTTTGCTTTGATTGTTACATAATCAATATTAATATTAAATTTAAAGCCTGGTAGCAACTTTTTCTTTTCACTTACAGCAGCAGAGCACGTGTCAGAGGAGGTGGGGTCAAGGAGAGGCTCCTGCCTGTCACAGACTCGTTCAGCCAGCGGTGAGTGCACAAATACTGATAATGACGTGTGTTTTAATAGTCAGAGACATTAACATTAAATGGACTTTGTGGATATTTATTTTTTTCCAAAACATCCAAAAGGAACAAACGTCATTAACTTCTTCTGTTTCCTCTCACAATCCTATTCAAAGTGAGATCAAACGAATAATGAATGGGGAGAAAATAGGAAAATCATTCTTAAGCAAGTTAAAACAAACATTCAGATTATTATTATTTTTTAAATAGGGTTGAGGGTGAAAGTAAAGCGAGAAGCTTCAAAGGTCTTGTTTAATCAGGACCTGACTTTACAGCCTCCATCGCTCCGAATTACCCGGGCGCTAAAGGGAAAGTAGCTGCTTATCAATATTTAGTGCTGCTGCAGTGCTTTATGGGTTGTTACTGACACTGCCTGACCTTTTGTACTGACCCTCATCACGGCACTTGATGTGCTGTTACAGTCCTTTAAACAGAGCATCACTGATGATTATAAACCATCTAAATTACTTTATAAAGCACATGAAAGCGTGAAATTTATATTTGCTGGTGCATAAAGGTGAGCAGATAACGTCCTACCCTGATATATTTCTTCATATTTCAGGGGTTGGTTTAGTTCCTCCTGCACTCACCCTTTACTGATGGCACAAGGGATTTTTTTTGTTGCAGCAGCAGGATAGAGAATAAAAACAGAACAGTCTACAATGAATTTCTGTTCAATTTAATTTTATCTATATAGCTCCAAATCACAACAACAGTCGCCTCATTGCGCTTTATATTGTAAGGTCGACCCCACAATAATGCATACAGAGAAAAACCCAACAATCATACGACCCCCTACGTGCAAGCACTTTGGCGACAGTGTGAAGGAAAAACTCCCTTTTAACAGGAAGAAACCTCCAGCAGAACCAGGCTCAGGTTGGGGTGAGAGAAGGAAGACAGGATAAAAGACATGCTGTGGAAGAGAGCCAGAGATTAATACCAAGTATAAATTGGAGTCTAATAAATATATATATTTCAAACCACTGATGCACAAATACAACAGTGATAGAAACAAAAAAAGCAAAGTGGGCCCTGAGTATTCACTCATATTTTATTACAACCATAAGCAGAAGCCATACGTTAGAGCAGTGGCTTCCCAAAGGTAAACAAAGCTAAACAGATCATCTCGAAACTAACACACAGGTTCTTCATTATTACTGAAATATAATAGCTTAAAATTCCTCCATCAGGCTCTTGGATGATGGGAGTTCACGTCAGGTTTTAAGGAGGATACAGGCATGTGGTGTAGCTGATCCTGCTGGGAAGGGCTGGGCACGGCCGGGCTGAGGCGGAGTGTGGACAAGTAAACAGATGCCAAGTCAAATAAAACTCTGTGCAATGGAACAGCTCCGGGCAGCAGGACACATTTAACACAAACACACACACTTTGTACACATTCAGTAGACTGTTTACACACAGCGTAGGCAGCGCAGCAGACGCGGGGTGATCCAGCTCCATCGCAGCTCACTCAACCAGAGAAAATCTGTAAGCAGAGTTTCAACCACAGTCATGTGACAAATCATCTTTCCCCAACAGAGAAGAAGCTTGTTCCCTTTTCAGCCTGTAACATTAGGAGCTCTGACACAGCAGGTGCGACACACACACACACATGTGCACACACCACTGTTACAAAACCCCATAATTGCAACATAAGTAACCTCATTTATCAGGCGGTTCTGGTGGGCTGTGAGGTGTGGCCACGTAAGGAGCAGTCATGCTAATCAGTGACATTTACAGACGAAGGTGTGTCTGGCTTCTGGATGTTAAGTAGAGAACATGACTCTCTTTGTTGCTGCTTCATGGAAATCTCCACTCAGCTGCAGTGTTTGGTTTGGATCAAGACATGAGCTGTGCCTTCACCCCACAGATCAGCGAAGCAGTTAACAGACAGTATTAGCAATTCTTCTGTTGATCCCTGAGGCAGTCTTTGTTCTCACATGGTAGGTCAGAGGTCATTTACAGAGCAGCACCACTTCTGGACCTGGAAGGCCTGGCCTTCTCAAATTCATGGTGTATTTGATTATGAGGGAGAAGCTGATGCAAACAGATGCCCTGCGCTCCAACTGAACGCCACTTATAGGGCCCAAAAAAAGTCCAACATATTTTGGGAAAAAGAATAATCAGGTGTTTAAGTTTGACTGGGAAAGACATTTCTGAATGAGCTTCAACCACTTTTTAAATTATTATTATTAGGGTGACAAAAGTTAGAGCGGCAAAGCCGAGATGCTTTGTACAGGTGCAGAGGAGGGATAGTGGATATACTGGACGAGGATGCTAGGGATAGGGGCAGCTGAAGGTACAAGTTTAACTGTATTTTTTTCTATTACCTATTAAAATAAAACATTATTTTATTAATATTTGAGGCAGGCAAAAAAAACAGCACACTCACCTGTGGCTTTCTTCCATTTTTCAGTCCTTTGTTTGCAGCCATGCCATCTATTGCCAACATTAATTAATTATAATTTAATTTTGGGTGGTTTTTTGGCCAAGCTCAAAAGTAATTAATACACTTCAGGATATGCCAGGATTGCTTTTAACACTTGGAAATCCGTTGATGTCAGTGACTGCCTGAAGTCTATAACTCAGGGACGTCATCAAAGACCTTTTTTCTTCCTTTGAGATATTCTGTCAGACTTCTACAGCAAAACTTTTGTAAAACACCTTGAATTAAAGCTGGAAGTCTGCATTTCAATCACACGCGGCCCGTTTCATTCAGTATTCACTTTGGTGGTGTACACAGTTCACCAAACTATAAAAAAAGTGTCTTATAGACCTACTAACTGTAATATGATCATTGCATAGCGTATCAAACTGTAGCTAATTTTTAATTCATTAACATCCCAACTTAAGCGTGGTATATAGAAACGCACCATTTATGTGCTTCTTTTCTTTAAATTAAATAAGCACATTTTATTCTTGCACACAAATAACCTGTAGCGAACTCCATGAGTGACATTTCTGTGATTAAAAACACAAAATCAAACAAGCAAAAAAAAAAAAAATCAAAAAAAAATAATCCAAGAATGGCTCCAACCCGACCGGGTGGCTGATTAAGACATGCTTGGAGAGGCCCGTGAACAGGTTTAGGAATGGAAGGAGAAAAAGATCTCTCGGTGAAATCGTATAGTCCTCTTGCATTCTGCTTGACTAACAGAACAACCCAATCACAGAGGGCGAAAAACAAAACAAAAACTAAGCATGCATGTACACGCACTACAAAATATTTTGCAGAAATTCCGTTTTCTGTCTTTTGTCTGGGGTCTTGCTGTTGGTGTTTTTTTTTTTGCTTTCCTGTTTCATGTACCCACTCTCACACTATATGCAAACTAACAGGGTCACAACTTGCCCGAACACGCCGCTTCTCCAACCTCAGGAAGAGTTCCTGTTAACAAATACATGTCTGTGTTTTAAATATGGTGTACAGCGCACGTCTATATACTGGAAACCTTATATTGGTATTCAAAAATGACTGACATGTTTAGACAGGAGGTGGAAGAATCTATACATCCGACACATGTTGGTCTGGAGTGCGACACACACTCACACTCTCACACACACACACGCACACGCACAAAGAAAGCTGGCTTCAGACGTGCTGGAAGAATATGAAATGTATTTTAAAGTACAGAGTAGCAATAATCATAGTAAAACAGAACATGTGCAAAGAGAGTCAGGGGTAAAAGAAAAATATCTTTACAGTGTAAACCGACAGGTTTGTTGCAATCAGTGAGAACATTGACACGCAGTAACATTCAAACACTCACGTACAGGCACACCAAGCTGCAGCTCGGGCTGAAGAATTCAGTATGTTGCATACAGTAAATGATTTACGGGTGACAGATTGTCTCAACAGCAGAAGTTTTCCTCTTTAAAGTTAGCGTCTTTTGCCGTAATTTTGAGTAGCTCCTCAGTAAATGTGTGGACTTCCCCTCGCTGGAGCGGCACGGCTAAGCTTTCAGATTTTTCCCATCAATGCAGATGAATTGACATGTGTTTAAAGGTGAAACAACAGGATGTGAAATGAACTGGATTTATTGTGTTGCTTTTCCTGGAAGCTGCTGTAACTTAAATGAAGTTCAAGTTCAAATTGCGCAGGGCCAGGAAAGCCTAGGAAGAATCAAAAATAGTTCACCCCTGATCTCAGAATATGAGCACCATCATCATCATTTAGCCGATGTTATATTTAACCTTTGCATTACAAACCCCCCCCAAAACATTTTGCTGCCGTTTATTTCTTCACCCATCCCTTCATCTCACCTCCTTCTTACAATCTCATTTTCTTTGGGAGGAACTTGTGTTTCTTAATTATTGTGATATTTGTAACAGTGCTCTGAATACTGCAGAGTGGAGTCTTTGTTCTACAAGCTTGCTGTACATTTTTTGCTGCATCCAAAAACACAAACAAACTCCATTTATCACACACACACACAAACACACACACAGGTGCAAAAGTATTTTAACAGCCGAGGCCCGGCGGTACAGTCAGCGCCATCTCTGGGGATTATTTATGTTTATTTATTAGAGCACAGGAAGAGAGTACTATCCTTCAACCTCAATCCCATTTCTGCCACCATTTCATCTGTCCTCTTATCATCATCATCATCATCATCATTATTATTAAAACATTCCAGAGGCGGCAGGATCGAGGCAGAGACTCATTAATCAACCCTCGCCAGCAGGTGAAGCAGCGAGTCCACAGTCCTGCTATCGTGCTGCTCTCTGCCCTCCAGCTTTGATGCTGCTGTGACTGTCTGTCAGACGGACAGTGAAGGCAGCGCCTGTCCGTCGGGGTTGGCGTTTATCCCGAGGTTGGAGAGGAGGCCCTGGAGGTGTGTGATGGTGTTCAGCAGCTGCTTCTTCTCCTCCTCCAGTGCAGAAACCTGCTCCTTCAGCTGCCCCTCTGCCTGGGCCAAAGCCTCCACTCGACTCTCCAGGTTGCACACTCGAGCGTGGGACACCTGGGTGAGAACAGCGAGGGAGCGGTGACCTAATGGAACAAAGAACGGGCAAAGGCAGCTTTTCTTCTTTTGTGCAAGCGTGTGTGTGTGTGCGTACCTGCAGCTCCTCGAGCAGGTCGAGGTTCTGCTGTCGCAGGCTCTGATTGGTCCTCTCCAGCTGCGCAGCTCGCTGGTGCTGGTTGAGGGTCGGGGGCGTGTCCAGCAGCTCATCCTGCAACACGTGGTACTCCACCTCATAGGCTTGGAGCTGCTTGGACACATCCATCTCACAAACCTGAAGCAGAGGCATTTAATAACTCTCAGCTGGGTGAACATTTGAACTGCTTGCAAACAGAAGAAACGTGTTTCCATCGTGTCATACCATTATAAAAGAATGTATGTGAGGAGGATATAAAAGGAATATGACCAGGTTAAAAGTGGGTTTAATTGTTATTTTTACTGATTTGATTGATCTAAAACTCTTGCTTTGGCTTTGTAACTATTAAACTGAGTAATAATGGAAACTCAAAGTACTCCACAAGTTTAGCACTGCTCTTTATAACTCGGCTCTCATTATTGCAGCTCGGTCGTTATTCCTAATTGTTCTCACCAAAGACAACACTTGGGAGGCAGTAAACAAAAGCAGCCGCACAATCACACAATTCAACAAGACTTCAAACACATTCGGTTTAGAGCTGCTCATTAACTGAGATTTCTCATATATATCTATATATTTAAATAAAATAAAAAAATAGTCTTTTGCTCACGTGTATTCCCTTTATTTACTGAGGGCACTTTGTGTTTCTCAGCAAAATTACGTTATCATTACTCACAGCAATGGTGGTCAAAACTAGGAACAAAGCCTCGTGTGAAACTGGGGATGTTTACTCTACAATGTCAACACATTACACACACTGAGCAGGCTGCTGTTGTCCAGACCAAAGAATTTTTCACATTTCGGCATTACAAAACAATGAACTGACCTGGAGTCTCCACACATCCAGTATGTTCACTCCCACTTTTCTTTTTTTTTTTTCTCAGATGAAACTGTGAGTCATAACACATGTAACATATACATAATCCGATATGAAAAAGTGGCACTGGAGGGAAAGTACCGGCAAGTAAGCAGTTTTCCATCTCATAGAAATTATAAGATAAGCGCGTACCTTCTAAAGTATAGCTTACCATGAGTTATTAGCTCTGTGTCATCTGTGATAGCTAGGGATGGGTACCGGTATCGGTTCTGACATAAACTGTAGTAACCAGACCGAAAAGCAGCGCACATTTCGGTGCTTTATTTCGGTGCTTTTTTTTCCTAAGCTGTGATACACTTTAGATTCTAGCCAATCATTTTACGTTTCCGAGGATAGTAGGCGGGTCTAGGTACGTACGTTCTTTTATGCAGAGCTACAGATTAAAATGCCCAAGGCGAAGCGGTCAAAAGTCTGGCTGTACTTCACAGCAAAAGATGCAAACTCAGCAGCCTGCAACAAGTGCTTTAAGCTGATACTGTGATACTGTCAAAGGAGGTAACACCTCAAATCTGATGAAACACCTAGCGACGCATAGCGTTTTTTTTAAAAGCCGAGAAATGCGCCGTATTTGATAGCTTGCTGTGAGAACTCACACCGTGCACATCTACTGCGGGTGGGTTGCCAGTTATCGGACCCGGCGCAACATCCCCCAAAAACATGAAGAGGAGAGTCCTGGCCCCTAGCCCTGCCAGTGTAGCAGGAATGATGAGGATGATGATGGCGGCAGCAGCCGTTCTTCTCCGCGTGAGTAGCTTAATGTTGTTCGTGTGTAATTTACGTTGAGTAGGCTAACCACGTTATTACATTAATGCATGTAAGGTGAACTAGCAAACATCATCATAGCTACATGTGGCTGTCTTCTTGTTTGATGGCACATACTCCCTTCACCCTGGCCAAAAAGGCTAAAATGACCAAAGAAAAAGTGGAAAACAGTTAAACATGAGAGGTTTAGGACAAAGTTTGTGTTTTTTCCATTGATTAAGCACTGCTTCCAGCCAAGAGTGATGCCATATATGCCCCATAGCTGCAGAAAAGGCTAACATTGTTATCTTTTTACAAAAAAAAAAAAACAGCTGAACATGAGAGGTTTTTGGACCAATTTTGTGTTTTCCATTCTTTAAGCACCAGTTCGAGCACCGTTTAAGCACCGGCACCGTTTCAAAAGTACCGGTTTGGCACCGGTATCAGATAAAACCTAAACGATACCCATCCTAGTGATAGCTGACAGCCACATTACCGCGCACCTTAATGGTTAACATTTTCTCATGGCAACCATAAATTACACTAAAAAGTGAAACCTGACCAAGACTATGAGATTTTACCCACTCGAGTCGATCAGCGTGAGAGGCCCATCTTACTGACGTGGTATTTTTCCAAATGGTGACGCATGAGGTAAAATTTACATAACTTCACACACACTCCACCCATCAGCTGCTCTCATCACTGTTGTAAAGGCAGGGTGTGGCTGGCCCTGATAGCCTCTGTCACTCAAGCAGGATATCATTCTCCTTTGTCTCATTGTGAAGCCATTAAATTGTCTCCTTTAACTGCTGCGAGTTGTAAAACCATATCTCAAAATGAAACACATCTGTTCCGTGAACTTAGTAAAAATGTTTTAATAGTTTCGTGAGCTCATTTAGAGCAACAACAGACAAGAAAAGAACGTCCAGTTTTACAACAGCTAATCTGATGAGCTCGGTGCTGGTTATCGTGTAAACGATGTCTAGTATGAGTGTGAGTAAAGGCACAAAGTCGCCAAAATAAACTGCAGGAGGACCACCAGGAAATTTTTTATAACAAACCTCACAGCTGAACATGGAGGACATTTCAAAGACAAACAAAGGCAAACTGGCTAAAGCTAAAGCTATCCAGAGCTCAGAGCCAGCAGCCTCGGTATGAGCAACGGATCAAAGATGTTACGAGGAGAATTATGGAGATAAATGAAAACTTTTTTTTTATTACATAAATTTTCTCCACCTCCTCAATCCAAAGTTTTATCTGTTAAAACTTTGGATTGAAGACGAGCTGATTTTTGCCATATGTCAAATATAGATCTTAGAAAGAAAACTGAAAGCTGCAAAAATCTGTAGCATTAGGTCCCACAGGAAGTAACAGGCATTCCTCTGTTTTCACATACGAAGTTCAGATCATTTTAAATAGAATGTTTGTGTTATAAAGGCATCAAATCGTGCAAAAGATCAGTATTTTTGTCACACCGGTTGTTGTAGAATCAGCGTTTCTGCATTTTCAACTAGAGCAGGGCGATATGACCAAAAATATTTATCACGATATACATTTGAAACTTTGTGATAACGATATAACTGACGATATAATTGACACTAGACAAAATACTTTACAACTCCTCAACTTTATTAGTGCAAAAAAAAAAAAAAAACCCCAAAAAAAACCCAACCATGAATGTATTTTCACTTAAACAAGCAGCTGTTTTTTATGTGCATTAAAGTTATATAAAAATTTAACAGTGCAAATGCAAAATCCTTGCTGACAGTTTAACCAAAAGGCATTTCCAGTGGAAATTGGCCGACATATCCTCAGCATAACCATGTATAATATCCACAAAACTTAAAAAGAGGTTATACACATAATAGGGTAATATTATGTTGAAGCACAGTACGCATCACTCCACGAGGCTCCTGCCTACGATAGCCGTAATGCTCCGACAATCCATCAAGCGGTGCAGGTTCGTAGCTTAGCAAAGTCGTACTGAAACATTTGACCGATTTTCGAGCGCCGTGTACCACATAAAATTGTTTCCAGGTCAGTAAACACAACCAGAATTCATACATAAAAGGCACACAGGATTATAAGGGGCACTCTCAATTTTCAGAAAAATCAAAGGATTGATTTTCCAAAAAACATGGTAATAACGACGGCCCGCTAGCATGCACTACCAAAAATAGTGCTTTGTTGTGTATCTGATGGACGAAAGCTAAACCAGTTCCACACCACTGAAGTTGCAGCATTTTTACAAACCAATTCTGGTTCATCCGTTTCATTTAACGATCAACTTTCGCTCTTCTCATTCTGCGTTGCCGCCATGTGCGTATGTAAACAAAGGCACTGCGCATGCGCCAGTATTACCGTGAACGGTATGATATAGCCCAGCCCTATTTTCAACCATAGAAAAGACCAAATATCAAGAGTCTGATAGAAAACACGGGAAAAAAAAAAAGAAGTTACTTTTTACCGCTGACTAACATTTATCTAGAATAGTTATGCATCACTCGCTCTTTAAAATGAAAGTACACACGTACATTGTGAACAGATATTTCTTTAGGAATTCATAGAGAAAGTCTTTCTCACTGTCCTACATCCAACTAGTTGTTAGTTTTGTTTCAAACATGAAAATTAAAAATCACGCCAGACCAATTGTTCAGCAATGACTCAATTATCTCAATAGGCAAGGTTATTATCGTTAACGAAAACTAACGAAATAACGAAAACTAGAAGTGAAAAAACATTTTCGTTAACGGAAATAAAAATAAAAACAAAAAAAGGAAAACTAACTAAAACTGTAATGAGTGTTCACAAAACTAACTAAAATTACCTGAATTTATAGCAAAAATGTGTTTAGTTTTCATTGATGTGTGCGTGTCATACAATAGTCAAGGGTGAAAATGAAGTTTAGTTTCCAGATTTTTTTTCTTGCTGTCTCATTATGCCAGCAGGTGGCAGTACGTTAGTCGAGTCGTCTGTGTTGCTGCTCCGTCCACGCGCAGAATCATGTCAGGAAAATTCGGGAGAAAGCGCCAGAGTCCAATTTGGGATTACTTTGAATATGACTGTGTTTTGGATAAAGCAAGTGTCTTGTAGTGGAAAGAGACAAATTATGAGGGACATTTCTAAAGGGAAAAAAATCCCACAAACCTTAAAGTGCACTTGAAAAGCTCACACAAGAAGGCTAAGCTAGCTTACCTTGAGAAGGTAAGGGAGCACACTCAACCCTCATCCCCAGAAACAGAAGCTAACCCCAGGCAAGGCAGCGTGATGCATCCCAAGACAACAGGACTGGGATATCTACATAACTGTGTGAGTCAATTGCCTTCAAAAAGTTTATCAATTCACTTGAACCAAAATTATGAACACCCGGTGCTGCAAGAGTTAATAGTCTTATTGGGGCCAAGATATACATTTTATAGTTGCCTGGTATCAGTGGTTGTTCATCTGCCTTTATTTATTTATTTATTTAAAGAACCCATAGGTGGGAATGTGAGTTGTCTGTCTCTGTGTGTTAGCCCTGCGACAGACATCGACCTGTCCAGGGTGCAGGGTATGGTAGCTGGAATAGCAACATACCCAAGGATGAGCAGAAGACCATGACTGATATGATGAAACTGGGATTTTGTTACACTTAATTATTGCAAACAACTAAAACTATAACTGAAACTAATCAAAACTAAACTGAAACTAAGGATTTTCAAAAAAATAAAAACTAAACTAAACTAGCAAACAATTGGTAAAAACTAATTAAAACTGATATAAAATTGAAAATCTGAAGTCAAAACTAAATAAAAATAAAAACTAATGAAAATCGCAAAACTATTAAAACCCTGTCAATAGGACGATGGCTCACAACCTTTCTATAGCTCCCAAAACTCAATACATAAGATCACACTGATTAAAAAAAAAAAAAAAAAAAAAAAAAAAAAGATTTCTGTACTCCAGTGTTAAAATGAGTAGTTACACATTACTAAACAACTTTGTCTAACCTGGTTGATGGTTTTCTCCATCTGTACGAGGCCCAGGTTGGGTAGCATGGTCTTGATGAAATCCACAATAGACTCCAAGCTGTCGTGCTGCAGGATCAGAGGCTTGTGGCTCCCCAGCAGGCTTAAGGCCACCTTGAAGATGACCTCTGACCCCTGCAGGAACACCATATCTGACAGAGGACAAAAAGGAAGGATAAGTTACAGAGGCAAGCGGGGAAAAAAACCAGAAAACAAAGGGAAAGGAGGCTAAAAAAGGCTCTAGCGTGACGGCACTCTTAAATTACATGTTGTAAAAATCAATACTGACATGTGCTGACAGCAGAGCTTACCCTGTTTAATAGCAAATTAAAGGCTTATTAATGGGAAGAATGATTTGACGTCAGCAGAAAACGTTTAAGCAAACATAAATGTAGGCCATTGTAAATCTGCAGAGCCAGAGAGCATTTGTGTGTGTATACTGTGAATACATCAGGGTGTGGTAAGGGTTAGGCAGGATTGCATGAGATCATACAGAAGATTAAGGAATGGCAGCAGAGGTGTGGGCCCCACAGATGATATCAAAGACCTGACAGTGCAAATGTGATGGCCGCTAAGCGCAACACACGCACGCTCGTGCACGTCAACACACACACAAATGAAGTGTTATGCTCAGATGAGCACAAGGAGCCAGTGAGTCTGGTTCAATGACTGAGTACTATGTAAGAAATTAGGCGTGAAAACAAAAGTGCGGAAGGAATGAGGTAGAGAGAAAGGCAACTGCAGAAAACATATACCCTCTGTGGGCGTGATGGCATTTACACAAATGAGGAAAAGGTCACTTAACAGATAAACAGTAACTGTAACTGACTTATAAGAGTCTCAGTGAGCACATGACTCAACTGAATCCTTTACTTTGCCTGAAGTCCCTCCCCATCTCCTTCACCAAACTTTCAGGATTATAGTACTACTTATCTTCAATCAGTTACTAAAATTTCATTTAGCTCTGACAATTTCCTTTCAGCATTTTGGGTTCAAGATCTAATTAGACGAGATACCTAGGGAGTAGAGATAACTAAACATCACTGTAAACGCCCTGTCATCCTTTTTCCTGTCATGCGTCAATACTGCTGTGCTTCTATCAGGAAGAAGAAACAAGGCGGCGACCCACCAAATCCACTGTGCAGAAATAGAAAGCCTTCAAAGCTTACCAAAAACTCTGGCCACAAACCCGAGGGGAAAGTGTGAGGCGAAGACTGTGAGGAACCAGGGGGTGGCATATAAGCTGGGCCCGATCTCCTGCTGCTCCAAGTGGCTGTAAAGATCCCTGTGATAGTCATGAAGCAGCCGCGACAGCTGGTACATCTGGATCTGAGAGGAGCAACAGCACTTCGTTGTAAAGGTGTAACATGACTTTGTATGAGGGGCTTTTATTATTTCACACATGCTTTAAAAACTGGATCTGTTGTACATGAACATTTGTAGGATTTTAATAGAGAGTATTCAGGAAGACAAACGTCTTGGTAAAAAATGGAAAGATTTTTTTTTTTCCATATAAGTTTACGACGCAAACACAAGTTTAAGAATGGACCAATAACACGACACCTTATTATGAGGTCACCTCCTTGGAGGGTAAAACGAGGGCTTCCTGTGCGGTATGACAATTATTTTTTTAAGCAATTTTTCACTTATCATTAATGAGCCACTCAGTTCATTCACAATAGCAAAGTATAGAGTATTGCACTAATGTGAATACTTTCCTAACTCCCTCATACAAAGTGCTGCGGTGAGGTCATATCAATTTGTCTTTCTACAGAGCAACTCCAACGTTATCCGTGGTAGATCACATCCACACCAAGTTTACCGAAGGTGCCTCATTTAAAGTGGTATAAGAAATAAGTTTTGATTAGATTAATGTTAAACTGGAATGCTGACAACAGTGACTCTTAAACTAGTAAGGGTACACTATGGGAAATGGCCTTTTTACCAGTACTGGATTATGCAGATGTCATTTAAGTGTATGCTGCTGCCTCACTGTGTATTATCGTCACTTAACACTCGAAGAGAACAACACAGTTTATTTTTAAAACCATCTTTAATTAAATTTCACGTTATTTATGATCGGGGTTAGCCATATGAGTGTTTGTACACAAGGATGGGAAAAACTTTTAAGCACCTCACAGAACTTTCAGGTTAGGCCTCAGCCACAAAGGCCAGTTGTTGACTGCTTGGCAACCACTATTCCTGGATGAAAATGAGGATGCAACCAGCTACATGAGGTTCCTTGCACTTACTATGAAATCAGTCACACAGACCTAGAACATAGTGATCCTGTGGCCACCATGGACCACAAAGGAAAAATGTGTCTACCTCAACCAGCTGGTGAGTAGCTGCTGGTTGCCGCTGAGTGAAATTGGTCACAAAGAGCCACATGGTGCTGCCGTAAAAGCTTGTAATCACTTTGATTAACAGCAGATTTGGCACAGTTTGTGTGGAAGAACCAGACTCACCAGGAATTCTTTCAGCTGCTCCCCTCTTGGGGTCACCACAGCAGACAACCTGCCTCATCCCGTCCCTAGCACCCTCCTCATATTTGCTTTGACAATATAGAATTTCTCGTTTTGACCTCAAAAACCACAAAATGATTGATGAGTTATTATCTGGTTTTGTTCACTTTCATTCTAGCGGCAAAGTAAGATGAGGGATTCTTCACAAAAGGTGTGTATAACGTTCACAAAGTGGAACGCTGTCAAGGACCTTTTGAATTTATTGATTAAGGATCACGAGCACCAAGATCGTAACAGCACTTCGTTCATATTCATAGTTTGAAGCTTGAGAAAAAGCAACAGTCCTGTGCAATATATTGTGGAGTATGCCGCATGTTGGACTGGTGTTGGACTCCCTGGATTAGCTCACAAGCTTTTTATTGTTACGTGACCTGCGCTTGAATTCAGGAACAAAACACATGATGTTTAGCATGATAACAAGGTTGTTTAGCATTTAACCATAGTATGTAGCTCTTTTGGTTCTAGTTCTATCAAAAGATGAAATTCAATCCCACACTGGAATTCAAAACCAATGACGTAGTTATCTGTAACACGAGCACTATTTACCAACTGTGTGGCGAATACTAATGCAACTAAATTCCAATGCCAAGCACTAAGACCATGTCTCAACCTCACCAATGCTCTAGAGGCCATTAATTCACTGTTTTTGTTTGAAAACGTAAGCAGACGTGTCATCTAAAAACAAAAAAAAAAAAAAGGGGGAATAAGAAGCATCAAATTCCAGAAAATGTGAGTTAGTGACATTACTCAACTACGTAACCACTGGAACTGGAGGGCTTTGCTCATGTGATTCAAGTATTTAAGAAAGGGAAACATAATGTAGATTAAGTTGTTTGGGGACACTGACAAGAGAATATTGTGTGGGTGAACACTGTACCTGCAGGATAATCATGTCAGGCCTGTACTGTTTGCGGAGCCCAGCATCGTACATTAGAAATTTGAGCATGTCGAAGGCGTCTTCTTCCCCCATGTGTAAAAGCAGCACTCCAGCGATGAAGGACAGGCCCTGGCAGTATCCCACCTACAAAAACGACAACCACAAACTTGATGCCGACAACACAGGGGAGGGAAACTCTCTCAAGTCTAAAAGACAGGCAACAGCTGGCTTTTTTTTTTCCTTCCTTTTTTCCACTGAATATCAAAAGAAACATGCAGAATGAAAGAGGAGAAAGGCAGAAATAAAGCAAAAACAGAATTCAATGATACCTCAGGGTCAAGCAGTGAGTAGGCTTTCAGGATATTATAGAGAGACAGCTGTCCTGCCCCCAGCTGGGCTTGGAAATATGGATGTGTGGGAAAAGTACGACCTGGAAGAGAAGAGCGGAGCGGCATATTATCTCTCAGCAACGTCCGTATTTTGCATTAAATATTATTTCAAACTAATGCACCAGATACGCAGTTGAAAACAACACTGACACAGCTTTAGAAGTGTAACATTTTCTTCTCATGGTTTATTTTAATTCGCTCTATTCTATTCAGCAGCATCTGGGTGTGTCCATGTTTTTGAACAAAGCATATACACTGCTGATCTTCGCTGTGGATGCAGAACTTCTCACTTTGCTGTTGACGTTAAAAAGGAGCTCAGTGCAGCTGCATGCATGTACTCTTTTGGAGCAAATACGCTTACAAACAGGTTCTTGAGAAGCGCACAGATGAATGCATCTTTTTAAAGAGAACCGATCCCCGTGCTTCAGAGGCTTAACGTGCATTAGTGGATTGGACGTGTATGTTTCAAAAATGACAATAAGGAATGTACTCCATTTAAAAACAAAACAAAAAAGCACTCTAAGGAAGGACAGACTAGTAATTGGCAGGTGTGTGTCAGGGGACTGAGGACTTGATTTACAGTTAGAGATGTGAGGTTTTAGAGAACAGAATGAAAACCGTGTGAGTGTATATTAAAGGAATGTGCGTGGGGGATTTAAGCTGGTGAACATAATGTCATGACTCCCTCCCCTGCCTGGAGGAAAGTGTGTCTATTCTGCTGCATAAAAGGTGTGGGAATGTGATGTGTTACACACCTACATTCTAACCAAAAAAATAAATAAATTCCTCTTTTGCTTGTTTATGTGAAGGAAATAGCCTTGAGCTGCCATAAATCTTCTACCTGCATTTTTTTTTTTGTAGCTCCAGTGTGACGAACACTGTGTTTATCACACTGCATATAACACCTTTATATTAGACCATGTATGCAAACCGCCAGTTTGTATGTGTACGCCGTTACAGCTGTCCCTGCCCTATTAGATGCAGAGTAAATAACATGAAAAACACAGGGTCAAAAGCAAAAACTGAGGGAGGGGAAGCACTACAGGGACAGATCTGTGGGTGGATGTGTCTATGTATATATGTGGGTGTTATATGGGTGGGGTGTAGGTAGTGAGTGTATGTGGGTTTTTGGGTGGGAGGTGTTGGGAGCATTTAAGGGAGAAAGTGTTAAAATGAGGTTTGACAAATACAAAAGAATATATGCAGTTTATGTGGCGTTTGCTATGTACGTTTGACTTCTTGGTATCACGCAGAAGGAAATTTACATTTTTCACAGTACTTGTCAAAGAATGACCATAAACCAGCGGGAACAATGAGGTGTTTGGTTACGTGAATTTATAAACGTCACACACGTCACACAAAGAGACTGATAAATTGATTATTTAAAAGCAACAGTTCTACTAAAATCTTATGTTTTCTTTTCCTTTATGCACTGTAGCTACAAAGTAGTGATTATGCTTGGTATGCATGCTGACTGAAGCGCCAAACAAAAGGATTAGAGAGGCTCCCGTGCTCACAATCAGCTGTTGCACCTATATTAAAAGGTTATAGATGTACAGGGTATGACGACAAAGAATCAGACACTTTACTTTCTAAGTAAATATGGCTCTTAAACCATTAAAGGCATTCTCCTTATAGCCATTCAGCTTGTTCCTGTTATGTTTGGCTCACGCTTCGAAAGTCTCATTCTGAACACCTGAAGGAGCAAATCTGTGATACACACTTTTGACAGTTGTGCTGCACGTTCAACCTGAGACGCCTCTGGGTCATTCCAGTAGAACTCGACACTGACTGTCTAAACACAAAAACACAAACGATGCTCCTGATTGGGCTTCAATGTTAAAGGATCAGTCCAAGGTCATGAGGAAACTGCCAGTGTGAATCTGCAAGTGGTCTAAGTGTGACTGTCAGGGAGTCATCCAAACGTTGCAAAACGGCATAAATAAGAACAGAAAAAAAGGCAATGAATCAAGTTTAGCTCAAGAGTTTTTTTGTTTTTAAATTACAGGTTCTTCAACAGGCAGCCTGCAGGCCAACGATCACCAGTGGTAATCAGGGGTTCAAATGGGATTAATAATGCGTTGGCAGTGTTTGTGGCATACATAGCATTTAGAGAAAATATATTATTTAAAGAAACAACCAACTTACATTTGGCTGTAAAAGAAAGTGTGTAGGCATTTTATGCATACAACGACTGCAATTAGACTAAAGTTATTAGACTTAACTGATGACATAAAATGTGTTTATTTATTTACTGTTTTGAATTAGACTGCGATTTGTAAAATATACACATTGTTAAAAATCACTTTTGTGACATTGACGACATGGGAAAGCGAATGTACCAGGCACATTTAGATAACCCACACGCAGTTTAACCCTGCATGTTAACCGTGGATGCATTACCCAGGTCGATGAGGATGGCATGTTGCTGTGAGGTGAGTTGTTTCAGCAGCTCTTTGTATGGAGTGTGATTAGAAGGGGGCCGGGAAGGGACTGTCTGTGTTAGCCGGTACTGTTCGGCGAGAAACTTCCAGATCTCTCCTCTGTGTTGCCTTGGGACACCTGCCAGACAACGATAAAGGAAGGAGAGGGTGATGAGGACAAACGTGGGACAGAACGCTACCATGTTGAGTGAAACGCGTCAGCCATGTCCAAAGGGATTTCTACCCTTCTTGAGTTATTAACTATTTGTACATGCCTGTAGAACTTAGTAACATAAGTTGTCTCCATCATAACTTTAATCTACTAATATCTCGAGCATCGTTCAATCACCGTTTGCCCGCTTCTTGCATGTAAAATTTACTCTCAGCTTCCTCTCAGATGGATTATCCAGCTTGTATCCCTAATTCACCAGGTTCTCAGACTGCTATTTGTTATATGGTGACCTTTCTGTGTGTAAATACGTGTGTTGGACTCGTTGTTCGAGGCCGTGTGCACAGTAGATAACCTTCCTGTCCACGCTGCAGAACATGCTGATACTAGAAAATGGACAGAACAAAAAGGCCTGATGATTAGAGACACGCACCAGAGATAAAAATGTCAAAGGGAATAGACACCGAGTTCACTGTGCGCAAAAACAGTGAGTAGAATGCCTCATGGAATTCAGTCACCTTGCTTTTGCCACATTTTAAAAAACAGTTATGAAGATAAGTTACAGTTTTTGGAGCTTTGTGCGTTAAGGTTTGGTCAATATTTGCAAATCTCTGCTGATTTTAAGAAGAATAAACATTTACAGGAGGAACTGATATAGAGCATGTGTTTGTGGAGCCAAGTATGTACCTTGTGCAACTGCAGTATGTATGGTCTCAGCGTCAAATTTGACCTTTGCCCTCCCAGGAGTTCCTAGCATTTTCTCCCACACCAGCGTGACCTCCTTCAGACACGGAGTGATTTCTTCATAGTCCAACTTCAGGCGCTTGTTCTGCAGATCGTTCTCTGATGCTACAAACACAAACACACAAACAACGCATGTGAGAAAAAGCAACAACACTGTGCGTTTGCTGGTGGAGCTGAGGTGTTAGGACTCGGTTTCTGAGAACTATTTGAGCTCATCATCTCATCATTATGTGCGCTGCTCAAAACTCTCGAAATTATGCGCTATCGATTTCAGTTTGGTTTTGCGTATTAAAATGAGCCTCACATAGCACCCGTGCACTTTCATAAATTACTAATCCTGACTTTCGTTCGCTCTTTGTTGTGGCAAAGTGATGAGCAGAAACATGCAGCTGCACTGCATTAATACACTTCTCTGCAAAGGTCAGAAGATACAGGTGATAGTGAGTGAAAAGAAAAGAAAATCACTAAACAGCGGTGACAACTTGCTTGATGACTCTTCAGGTTCTTTAAGGAAAGTGTCCCCTTTACATGGCATCCAGAGTGCAATTTACTCTACTGTGGTTAACCATGCTGATTATAGAAACTTTACTGTCACTAGATCTGCTTCTATGGGTGTTTTCTTTGCAACCCCTTCAAAGGAACATAAGACCACAGCTGTCTGTCCGACCCTCTGCAATATCCTGTAGCTGGAATTCTCAATAGATCCCTTCAGTTAGTACAGAAAGTGTTGCTCTAAGCTATGAAAGACACAGCTCTTGTTTACGACCCACAGTCAAAAAAAATACCCCGAGGATGCCTTAATTTTCACATGGAGACACACAAGTTCTAATTACCAATAACTGGAGACGTACATACTTGCAACATCCCCTTGATTTATGAAACTTTTTTGTTTGTCTTTTTGGGTTCGATGTAAAGGAAAACCTCCCACTGGACTTTCAGGTTAGTACAGTTTACAAACCAAACAGAAAAACACAAACTGAATTCCGTTGCAACATGTTGACACCAGTGATCAAAGAAGGTGAGGGCACACCCAGCACCCCTCATCTGTTCCTCTCTCTATGACAACACCCTTCCTCTCTCCCTCCCCAAATCTCTTAGCCCAAAACCCATGTCTTCTCTCTTTTTTCTTCTCAGTCAATCCCATGTCTGTATAGTCCCACCACCACCCCCTCCCTCTTCCCCTGTGGACGCCCCCACCCTTTCCGTTCAAATGTGGTGTCCACCCAGTGACCAGCTGCAGCTTGGCTGCGCTCGGGAGAGTGATATCATCATTACAGGAGGACAGAGACAGAGACAGGAGGCCCTCCATCGCAGCCGGCACTGCAAAGGACTCTAGGAAAATAAGGTGTAAGAGGAAAAAAAGACTGAATGAATATTTAAAAAGAAAAAGAAAAAGACTAGCAGCACAATTTTATTAAACAAACTAAGAAATGTAATTTTAGGGCTGCTTTGAACTCACAAAATAAACGGTCTGAGGAAAAAAACTGAAAAAAAGCTGTATGAATACCTTTTATGGGACATAAATCAGAAATTTAGAGGAATGACCTGGAAGGCATAATCTAGAATAATGGGAAAAAACTTGGACGGAGCAGTTGGCTGACACACCCATAGTAAGAATAGATGCTGAGGCTGTGGCTATGCAGTCTGTCTTATCATCTGTTCAGAGCAAGCAGTGTCTCGTCACTCAGGAGCCCAGCTAGCGCTCCTTCTCTTTCCTCTGTCTAGCCTTCTCCTTGTCTCCTACTTTCTTTTCTTTCTCTTTCACTGCCGCCGGAAAACTCCACCCTTGATAAAACACAACAGGATAGGATAACCCACCCTGGAGCTGACAAAGATACGCACACATGGATGGACGTGCACGCGCGTGTTTTCATAGTTGACCCACAAACCAGGCGGCAGCGAGAGAGATAAACTCATAGAATGGAGGATACGGAGTCGGGCTCCACCCTGACAAATAACGGACAGAAAGGTGGAGTGCACGCTGTGGGAGACTAAAACACAATAAAGCTACAGAGCGCCAAGAAAGCCGCCACACGCTGGCAATGTTTGGATTGGTGTGTGTGTAGTGCGATCAGAGTGTCTGCGTGAGGCAGAATTGTGAGGCTGTGGTCCCAACTGTATTTTCTTTTTCTTACATCAATATTGACCTTCATTCGTTAATCTAGCACCATGTGCTTGTCAATTTATGGTTCATAAATAGAGGCAGAGGTATGACACATGGCTAGATGGGTGTAGATATGAGCCAACTGGGTCAGGAAAAAGGTGGTGCACTTGGCACACCCATAGATGTGCCTACCAGGAAGCACTTTTGGGCACGCGCGCACACACACATGCAATAACGTGTTATATAACTTGATCATTTGTGGTTTGTGATTTTAAATAAAGAAAAGTAGGTGTATACTCAATTTGCAAAGCTTTAAGAGCATACATTTGGAAAGGCGTGTTGCCAGTGTCTTAAACAAAGACTCGTCCTACTTTTTAGCTTCCAGAGAAACCAACTCATCGTGTAGTCAATGACTACCGATGAGCCACGTGAAACAAACAGTACCTGCATGTTATCATGTAGACAGAGCGAATTCAGACAGAGCTGCAGTAATATTTAATACACCTCAAAAATTTTAGAGTTAAGGGCTAATAAAACACACTTTTTCACGGCAATAAAGCACCATTTGGCTCATCCAGTTTTTCTAATTTGTGTGCATTTCGTTTTGATGTGTACATCTCAAATTCAGGCAAACATTGAAGTTTTTTCTCCACCTCAACAGGATGCTTGAGTAGCTGCTGCGTAGATTACGGGCTGAACAGCACAACACTGAAATGCGATGGCAAAGTTTGATTACATGTCTCACTGTAGAGAAGTTTATTTTAACTTCTCTGTTTAGGGCTATTTTTTAAGAGTTGTTACTTGTAAATATGAATAAATGTCAAAAGTCAGTGTGGGCTCATTGTGTGTATCTGTTTTTTTTTTTTTTTTTTTTTTTTAAATCCCTTTATTCATCCAGCTCACCTTGTAGCTTCTGGTTCTCTCTCTCCATCCTCTGCAGGAGAATCTGCTGCAGGATGGCCTTCTTCCAGAGATCCCTCAGCTCCTCTTTGGTTCTCTTCGTCTTCTCCTCAGGCACCGGTCTCATCGCCGAGTCCCCAGATCCTCCACCCACGATCTGGGCCACAACCTGACAGGCATCAGACCCATCTTAAAGACATTTAAAAGATTATCATATTAGTTTACATTAGATTATGTTGCACAAGATGTTTACTGTAGCAAATGTAAAAAAAGATCTTAATTTAGATTGTTTTTAAAGATACATTTCTCAGTTTTGTTGAGCAAAAAAAGCAATAAACACTCAAACTAAGTCATTTCAATTTAAAATGAAACAAACACAAATATCTTCTGGAGTTAGAAGCTTATTAATAAAAACATTTATGAGCAGCACATTCACATTCTTTCATCTGGACTAGCAGATAACACGCCGTTTAAGAACTGCGGGCCTTCCGATTAGATTCAGACCCACAGTTCTGGGTTTGTGTGTTAGATGTGTTGTGATTCTTTCACCATTAGCAATGACAATAAGCAAGAAATTTACATTTCATTTACACTTCATTTACATTTATTCAACACGCCACTTTGTTTACAGGTATGAACAAAAGTTTTGTTCATACCTGACGGAGGCGAGTGTCAACTTCTTCTTACTTTCAAACGTGTTGGTATAAAAAGGAACAAAATCATCGTCTCTAAAAAATTCAAGTAGCCTTCCAGACCCCTCTCTCTCTCTTCTTTCTCTCTCTTTCGGTGAACCTCACGGACACTCATGCAAAACAACAAGAAAATGCTAAACATAGATATATTTGACACAGTTGGGTGCAACACACAGACAGTAAAAAAAAAAAAAAAAAAAAAGTGTTTGTGTGACTCCACCTCAAAGTACAGGGTGGATCCCAAACCTCAAAATACCCTGTGTTGTTTAGAGGAACGACATACCAACTATCCAGATCGCACTTCTCTTTCAGTTCGCGGGAATATCACGATTGAGCCTGATCACTAAAACACACACGTACACACATACCTTAGCCTAACTTAGGTATGTAAATCTGATGCTTATCTTGTCAAAGACTCTTCTGAGGAAAAACAAAAATATGTAAAGGTCATCCTTTCAATACTACAAAAAACACTCACGCACATCACAATGGCGGGCTTTGTGTAAAACGAGTCTTATATTTGTGGAGTGATCATCTGTTTCTAAGACATGCTGAAACCAGCCGAGTCACCACACAAATGTATGGCTCTTCAGTTATAAAAGAGGTGAAGACAAAGCAAACTCATGGCTGACACACACAGAAAGACACTAAGACACTCACACACGCGCACACAACTCTCTTAACAGATTCATGCTTCTTACTAGAGAGAGACAACTGCTGCAGTTTCAGCAGAAGACTGGTGACAATTTGTCTTTAGGTGAAAAAATGTCAAACTTTCAAACTGCAATACTTGATGACATTAATTCCCCGCCTACTTACCCCAACTAACACTATAGTATTGCATATTCCTCATAATAACATAAAAACTAACACACACACACTCTGGCACAAAGTGGCACAATCCACTCCCTGTGCAAACAACCTGGTCAGAACCAGGTTGCAGTGTGCACACACACACACACACACCATGCAAAGTGGGTCAACAAGGCTGGCGCTTTCCTCTGGCGCTGTCTATGTATGGACTGTCAACATGACCTTGAGACACACTGCCACTTCCAGCAAAACACACACACACCACGCCCATGACCTCATGCATCTACATACACACATAAATACACACCCAACAAGTTTAGCACTGCATTCAGCCAGCACAAAGCCCATCACATTGACTTGTTAAAAAAAAAAAAAAAAGTTTTTCCCCTTCACTTGCTTGCAGTTGAGCGTCAAAGTAAACTTTGGCTGCACATTTCATTAACTGAAACATTTAACATGCTTCAATTACAGGGCAAATTCATGCAGAAAGACAGACTTCACCAGTCTCTGCACATCGAGTGTTAAAGTGAAGAAAACAACCACATTAGTCCAACATACCAATCTGATTTTATGAAATACAATATCCACCCAACAGACTCCAGTTGGGCGTGTGCATGAGTCAACATAATAATAGGAAAACTACATAATGTTACTTACTCCTGAGAAGAATACCACCTTTGTGAGGATTTAAATATTGCTGAAGGTGCACCAGGGAGGTATTATTTTAACTGTATGGAAATCTTTGTAGCTGTAATGTGCCGTTAAAGCCACAAAGCGTAACATTGGGAAATGTGATCTTTGGCACCCCCCAGTGGTTAGATCTTGAGCGCCTCTTAGTTAACATTTTAATAATTTATCTAGACAACCAACAAGCATTCTAGTTAACAACACATTATGTGCTGCACATACATGTCCAAACAACATGGGAGTGTAGGACACCGCTAGTGGAAACTAGTGAAACTAGTTATTCTCAATGAGTTTTTGAAAAGCAGCAATTTAGCAATTAGCTGATGAATCAAGGAGTCAGTGGACATAAAAACATAATAAAATCATAATAATGCATGCATGCATGTTACTGAAAGAGACAGTGTACACCCTGTTAGTCTTCCAATAACACAAAATAAACACTGACATAACAAAGTACAGAAAACACTTCTTTTTATAAATAAAATGCACTGTGTGAGAAAACTGTTTTATATCAGCTCACATGGATCATGCTTCTTTCCTGCTCGGTGCTTACTGGCATTACAGTGTGAGAAGCTCAACTATCTCAACTGTCAACACTTCTTCTGTCCTGAGTGCACTGTACATATAATTATGACACAGAATCCAAAGACTTGCAAGCACTAGCATGATTAAGACATGTCCACAAGCTGAAATACAGGCATTTTTATGTCAACATATGTTGTGATTGATATTTCAAAGTTATCTGAAGTCAAAGTAACTGTTCACTACCCAAAGTTATACAGTTTTCTACTTGTAACCGTCATACCTTGACGGTATTTGACAAGAGCTGTCATTTCCCAGGCAACAATTACTACTGTTTGCTCAAGGTTTTCAAGCTTTTAGGTAAATCTTCATTTTCAAGCATTCAAATAATCAACCAGCAGCATTAGACAGTGAAGAAATTTATACTGCAGTAACACAAAATTAACACTCCACCAGAATAATCATCTAGTGCAGCTGTCCCCAATCCCCGGGCCACAGACTGGTACCTGTCCGTGAGTCATTTAGTACCGTTGAGGCTTGGGTGTGAAATTTATGGTTTTCAGAGTTTTTATCGGTTTTTGTTTTGTTTGTTTTAAATAGTTTTTATCGTTGACTCGGTTTCCTGGGTCTGTTCCCTTGTGTTATGAATGAATCGTCTTTTTTTGGTACCGGTTTTATTTTGTTGTATTTGTTCACGACACCTTAAAGGCCGGTCCTTGAAAATATTGTCAGACAAAAACCAGTCTGTGGCGCAAAAAAGGTTGGGGACCGCTGATCTAGTGCCAATACTGGATTTGTAAAAAAACAAACAAAAAAACCAAAACCAAAACAAATAAAAAGCACATGAATATATCACAAATTCTTAGTTTCACCTTGCATTTTATAAAGTATCACTTCAACATCAAGAAAGAGGTTTCTGGGTACTATTTGCTCAGTTTACTGATCAATTTACTGATGATATCAAAAGGTCTGGGGCTTTGCCAACAACTGTTAGTATAATCAATTCATTACAGCCCTACATAACAACAAATATAACTGTGATTAACTAAATATAATATAAATATATGTTTAATGCATGACTTCCGTAGATTAAAAAAATATATATTAATAATAAAGAAGTAATAAAAAGTATACTGCTTCCCCAAAATGGAGGAGATGAGAAATTAAAACTGTTATGATAAACAGATAGGGAGTTACGTTTAACTTAAGAATCTCTGCCTTCAACTCTTCTGAGAGTTCTTAGCATAAAACTAAATGAAAGAGTGACACACAGTGGAAATGCTTTGTGTCTGCACCGCAGGAGCAGATTTAATAACTTACAGCTTACTGAAGCAGCGCATTCTCAGTTTTGCATATGTGCATATGAGCTTCCTGTTTAGACTCGCAAAAACTTTAGAGGAGTATTAAACTGAATAACATGTGATTTACTAAGGTATGCAGTAAGCAAGGTACTTCAATTGAGTCAGGTTTAATAGGAAACAATTTATCTACAAATGTTCATGTTCCTGTGACAGTTTCTCCTATGAATGTTTGTGTATCTGAAATGGCAGGCGGAGAGGTTAAGAATGTGAGTGCAAACTGGGAACGGAGAATGTTAAGCCAAAGCTTTGACCCTGTTTTTTTTGTCATATGTTTTGTCATTTCTACACAAAACTTTGTCCTTTATCTTTACTCAACAGTGTGCACACACACAAAGTTTGACTTTTAGTGTGCTAAAAGTCTTGCTCTAGTAACACACACACACACACACTTGTACCCCTTCTCCAGCAATTTCATTTACAGCAGGAAAAAAAAGTACTTTTTGTAAAGACATTACTCACTCCCTCATCAGTTCTGCTCATTTTCAGCCTGGTAATTTGCAATTGCTAGAATGCATTGGTCATTACATGAAGTGGCTGTGTCATGTTTATATAAATCAGCATACTGTTAGTTGACCACCCACATAATTTTCTACTCCATCAGCGCATTTGTTAGCCTCATGCTAATTTGTCATGCTTAAGAAACCTGGGCTTTAGCAAAGCAAAGCATGTACACACACTCTTTATGGAGTGTGTTTTCACTTTCAGCTTTGCAAGCCGCTGTCAGCTTTTCTGTTCTCAGCTTAGAAGTGGATCCAAAGTTAAAATTTACATTAGCCATTAGACAGACTAATATACCAAAGATAAACAGGAATACAACTAATTTCACACAAGAATTGCTTTTTAGAGCATGATGACAACACAGCATGTTGGGGTTATCTACAGTCTCAAGAACAATGAGGGGTCCAGCATGAAGTGAATTATGTCTTTAACCATGATTTCAAAAGTTTTAAGTGTGTGTGGGTGTCCCTTACCGATGGAGTCTGTGCCTTTCTGAGGAGTAGCGACCCGCAAGAAGATCTGCTGCCTCCACGAGTGGCGGCGGCTGCGCTGAGGGCTTTCCCCGACCCCACCAGCTGCACTTGGTGTGGAAAGCGCCACTACATCACTGACAGCACAAACACCCAAATACAGAGATGTAGTTACAGATGTGCCCTGATAAACAGTCAATAGATAGATAGAACTTACTTTTTACACATACATGTATGCATGCATGTGCATGTACACATATCAAAACCACTTCAAAGACTGTATGAAACCAGAAGTACAGATTATGACTTTGCTATTACTAACAGACATTTACACTGACTTTTGGTACGAGTGTGTGTGTACCTGTTCTTTGGGTCAGGACAATCATTCTCTCGGACAGTGGCCAGAAATGGAAATTTCAGAAAATTAGGGACAGATGAGGAAGAGTGGAGACGAGCACGGAGACCACCCAGAGGACTGAGATGCAGGTGGCGATAAACAGAAGGCAAAAACAAATGAAAGAACAATCGTGGAATCGCATCCTAACAGAGACATGCAGACGTAATTCCATCGATATCACCAAAAGCATGATGACATTTTCTGCTGAGGTGGAAAAAAGCTGAAAACAGCCCAGCGATTATAAATGAGGGATGAATTTAGCATGTCTCTGTCTGAATGGCGAACTACAGAAAAATACAGAACACAAGACTACAGGAAGGTATGAAAAGTTAGTACGAGAGCATTTAAAAACACAAAGAAAAACATTAGTTAAACTAAAAAACAGATTCTCACCTTCTTTTACTGAGCCGGGCTCCAGAAGAAGGTGAGGAAGGAGGATGAAGGAGGAGAGAAGAGTGGGACGAAGGACAAGGAAGGGCAGGAGGAAGAGCAGAGTTGCATGGGACGTGTCTGAGAGTCAGTGCGAGTGCAGAGAGAATGAGAGGAAGTAAAGAATATAATGGGCAATGACAAATGTATTTAAACAGAAGGAGAGTTTCAGAGTAACCGGTATAGAGTTAGGAGAAAAACATGTGACTATAAGTGCATATGCATCATATAAACAAGATTTTTGTCAAGCATGAAACTACAGAATATTGTGTTTTTATCTCTATATGGTCTATATGAGTAAAATGAGTTTGATCAACCCATTTTGCATTTGATATCAATCATTTAGAACATGTTTTTACCAAACTCTGCAAAATGTTAGAAACACGTAGATTTAAAAAAAAAAAAAAAACAAAAAAAAACAGAGAAAAAGGTTTGCAGAAGGCTGAGATGGAGAGCAAGTAAAGCCAACATCCAGGGAGAGGAATGATGCAGTAATCCACGTACAAGTTTCACTTTCTTTTGACACAAATATGCTGGTGTCACTGAAAACTCAAACATGACAAAAATCCTCTTAACACGTTTGGAAAAAGATGATACTGCTTGCTCCTCATTGTCATAGACTTGATGAACCACAGTATTAAACGACAACACACACACACACAGCTTCATTACTACTTGCAAATACCACATAGTTTCATTATCTTTTTCTCAAAGTGACAAAGCGATGCGTACTCTCCAAACTGGCTTTGCAACCCTTATTCTGGGAACTGAGGTAAACCGATACAGGGTGTTAGACCACAAGGTAAAAATACCATCACTATAACCATCAACTTTTTAAGCCATAAAAAATATCTAAATTAAATAAAATACTAAATCCAACCCTTTTCTAAATTTCTCATAGCAGCGAGTTCCTTTACACACATGACATTGTACGCATCTTGAAGACACAAATAATCATACTGTATTTGTCTGTTATTAATAAGTGGCACTATTTCTCTTTTATATGTTCCATTACGTTTTGATATCTTATAATATTCATTAAGTTGCCTTATTATTACAGTCAACTGTATGAAAGCACAAAGTAAAATTTAACAAATACTATCCAAATAAAATTTCTACTAGTCTATCTGTAAACACACACACAGAAACACTCACATGCTCTACTCACTTGCTCTGGTGGGGAGTGTCCGTGCTGACGGAGTAGTGTCGCACAAGCTTGTGCTTGGTAGCTGCAGTGTGGTCCTGTGGTGGGTGAATTAGTATGTGCTCCGGTGAGTATTCGGCTGAGGAGGGGGTGGTAGGGTGGCTGAAAGTGCTGGCCCGGCGGCGGAAGCCCTGTGGCTGAGCATCCCCGGATAAAGAGGAGGAAGAGTGTGACAGCGGCAGAGAAGTGTCAATGTGCTTCAGGTCTCCTGTTGAGTTGTGACACCTGAAGATAATAAAAAGGAAAGGAATAAAAATTCATGAATGCAATAATTTCTACACAAGTCTAAGTTTATGATATGCACCACATAGTGAGAGAAAGCTTAATGTGATTTTAAACTTAATCCAATGTACCGCTGAGCAGTGAGTATACAGTGGGTACAGAAAGTATTCAGACCGCCTTACATTTTACACTCTTTGTTTTATTGCAGCCTTTTGCTAAAATCATTTAAGTTCATTTTTTCCTCATTAATGTACACACAGCACCCCATATTGACTTGAACAAGTTCTCACCTTTAAAGCACTGAGTAACCCGAGATATGAGGTAGCCTTTACATATAGGAGCGTTTACCTGAGAGGGCTGGTTGATCGCTGATGAGCAGGCAAAGGATCATCTAAACAGGGCTGATCCTGGCTGCTGTTGACAGTACAAATAGATGAGCTGCTCTCACTTCCCTCGCTGTTCTCCCTTTGAGCTCTGGCCTTGCTGCTTCCCTGCCATTAACAAACACACGTGTGTTAAACACATGGTTTTTACCTGTGAGCAAAGATCACAAACCAAGACACACAACCTTCCCAACCAATTTCTCAGTGCTTTACTCTATATGTAAAGACTAAAAACTGCTAAAAATAAATATTATAAATATGAACTCTCTCATCCTAACGGGCTGCTTTTTTTCCTGTTACACTGCAAAAACAATGAATAAAATAATGAAAATATATTAATAAAGGTTTGCATAATCTATACTTTCAGCTTTATTTCAGCCCCGAACTGTCCACTACACTTTATGTGTAAACTGAGCCACTTTGTCAGTAGATATTTCCTGTGCTTGTTTTCACTCCAAGTCCTAAGCTTTTTTTATCTTATCTTCATGTGTTCTATTGAGCTTTTTATGAAAGTGAGAGGGATGGCAAGCAATTAGTCTGATAGTTTATAGTTCCTCATTTAATTAAAAAAAAATATCCAAAGCCTGAAACTGAAAATCAAACACCTACCTATGAATTAATATCAATGTACAGCCACGATTTATTTTAATTTATATAAAATAACAGCACTTCTTGCATGTGGAAAAGCTAAGCTAAATGACTACAACGGTGTAGCACTCTTTGGGAGTGTGGGAGTGGGAATTGTTAGGTACCCACTGTTTTGCACTTTTTAAACACCTACATATACCTACATATTAACATGGGAAGCACACACATGGAGAAAGACATTTATTATAACAACTGTATTTGCTTCTTACCAAACCAAAAGGTCAGGTATGTAATTTGCATATAGTCACATACCAGAACATACTTCTGCACACAAACCAAAACAGAAACAGCACTGTTACCTTCCAGATCCCTTCCAGGGACTCAGTGAGAGAGCGCTTGGCTCGGCTCTTGAACTCCTCGAGTCGCTGCCGGCTGCTACTCTGCTGCTGTGCCTCCACTGCTGGAGCGACATCCTCACACATCTACATACACATAGAGACAGGAAAAGACACAGAAAGCAACAGTGAGCGAGAGGAAGGGAGGTCCTCAGAGGCATGCAATGACGGCAATTTGTGTGTGTCAGAAAAAGGGAATTTTGTCTTTCCTTAGAGGACCAGTCTTTCATATCAATAATGACAATAGAGAGGAAATGTAGGACTTAAGAGTGTGTTCTGCTACAGAAGTGCATATGTATTTCATAGGGGTGTCCAGTAGGTACCTGTTTGCTCTCCTTCTGCACTGTGTGCTGATGGGTCTTCTGTCTCGCTTCATACAGATTTCTCAAAGAAGCCATTATCAACTCATTCTCTTCCTGATCACTCTTAGGACGAGCCCTCTGGACAAACAGACAGATTAATCAATATATTTGATGAGTTTTTGTATATATTATATATACTTATTATATATAAATGATGGAAATATGTAAAAATTATGTTTTTTGTTTTCTGTTCTGTGTCCCGTTCTTTTTGTATATGTGTGTTTTTTTGCTGCTGATACAACCACATTTCCCCTTGTGGGACAATTAAAGGATTATTCTATTCTATTCTACTTATATATATATAAAATATTTTGCTAAAATTATTATGAGAAATGGAAACGTTTCAACTGGAAAAAAAGAAAAATCTAAAATTGATCACAAGTCTGTTTAAGCTGGTAAGTTTCAGAGAACTCATCTGCAGAAGTTTACATTTGGAAAATAATTTTTACACCAGGTTCCCAAAAAATGGTGAAATTGAGGTACATTAACACCTACAGCACAGTGAGCTAATAAAGACATGCTTAGCTCTGTTGGGTTGCAGTTTTACTACACCACCAGCAGATGTTAGCTAAGTCACACAGCACAATGTATCTGCATTATTACTCTGGCAGTTTCCCTTTAACGTGCCTGCCCAGCAGACCCCATTAAAAGTACTCAAGCCCATTACTGAAAACAAAACAAAAAGCTAAGCAAGGTGAAGAGAGAAAAAAACATTGTAAAGGCAAAACTGAGAAATGAGGTGGCAGAAAAATTTAAATTATCTGTGAAGAAAGAAAAATGCATCTCTGTGAATCCCCCTCAAAAAAAACTTGTGAATCCACATTCATTTATCCACGATAAACTTCGATGACCTTGCTTACTAGGAAGTTTTCCTGTTACAACCACCTGAAGGGAAATTTAAAAATTTACACTGCGCCCTTCAGGTCAACAGGCACAACAGACTCATTACCATAGTGTTTTCAAAGACTGAAGCTTGATCATCATTGTCCAAAGTGGCCAAATGTTTTTGAAGCTCCAGTTTAGTTTTAGATGGGTGTAGACCTGAAAATAAAGAAAATACAGAATATAAACACACTACAAGCAAGCCTAGTCTCACTAGAGATTTGTTATACAGCAGCTTAGACAGTCCTAAAAGCCTAAATATAAAGAGTTGTACACATCTACAACATAGAGACACCACTTATAGCTTTAAGGACACCTTCTTACCTTCTATGCTCTCACAAAGCCTGTGGAGCTGCTGCATCGGGCAGCTGTCACACTGCTGGCTCTGAGTCTTTGCATTTTGCTGCAGGGCGGCCACAGAGAACGCTTGCTTCAAAGTCAGCATGATCTCGTCCACCTTAGAAGAGTGAAATAAAATTATTTATTGCCCTCTACAAGCTTCAGTGTTTTTAGGCAAATACCAAATAAATATTAGGATGTATGTCTTTTCCCCTACACTGTTATTGTAAGAGCAATAAATGCTTCATAATAAGTGTTAACTCCTAAATTCTTGGTTTGTGAAACCAGTTTTGTTCAGTTTGTTTAATTTTAATAGCCAAATCCCTGGAGAGCATCTGATTTGCTCCTTTTCTATCCCCAACACCAGAACATCTCCCTTTGAGTGTACAAGGTCTTTAACAACACTAAATGGAAATCTAGCTCTGCAAACAGAAAAGCAGAGCCACTGCACATCTGGAATCAAAACTCCAGCTCCATATGGGAACAGACATTATGTAATGTTCATTTTACAACCTGTTAAAATGAACTCTGGCAGCTGATGTTTAACAGAACAAGTGTCTGATTCTTTCAAGAAATACAGTATACTCACAGCGCAGAGCTAGCTATCATACAGTAGCTTTTTTTTCCAAACCAAAATTGAGTACTTGGCACACTATGAGTCAGTGGAGCCCAGAGCACTGAGTCATAGGTCCTATGATTTACAGATATATTTAATCTGAAGTGACAGGAAAAAAGAAAACACTTATGAGAAATTTCACCCTCCTGCCTTCTGGCATTTCATTTTAAATCCAAAGCAAACTTATTGACTCTTAAATGAAGTAGGCTGATCAACTCGAAACACTGAGTGGGAGGGACTGATATTAAAAAAAAAAATCAATGGGTAAAATTCTCCTTTTCAGCACACATTCAAAATTGAAAAAAAATGTAGCTGCACCACTTCTGTTGTAAAAACTCAACAGCTGGCGATAATAACACAAAATGACACTGCGCTAGTGTCCAAAATCTTAACTGTGACTCAGTTATTTGGAGTCTGTTACATGGGAATATTGAATGAACTGTGTCTGGACACAAGCAAGAATCCTTATCCACTTCATGTCTCACCAGTGATTCATCTGTACACTGGAAGACATAACACACGAAGTGGCAGTTTCCCCCTTCCACGGTCTCCCTGCAAATGAAGCCGAAGTGATCCACATGACGAATACCCTGGAAACAGACAAACAGTGGGTTTAAAAAAAAAAAAAATCATAATCATAGTCACGCTTGAATAGTAGTAGGACTGTAACGATCATACCTGTGAGCAGAAAGAAATTTCTTTGAAGCTCTTCTCTATTGCAACTTTCTTAGTGTCTGGACTAACCAAGAAGATCTGAGACCTGCCCACCTAAAACACAAAGAAACACAAAGAAAATACAGTTAATGCATGTGTGTTTATGACCTTACTAGCTTTCTTTCTGTAGTGTGTGACAACTGTGGTGTGGCAGTGACTACAGTTATAAATCTTACTGACAGAACTACTTAACAGAAGTTATATACAGTGTTTCCTTAAATAGTGTCCAGGGCCTACATTTAGTTAAATGCAGAAGGAAACAGAATGCCTGTGTTTTCACAGGCTTTTATTAGAGGTCGCAAATCACTCTGCTTACTGGATTAAATACTACACAACATTTTTTGTCTGTTGCAAATTATTTAAAAGGGGTAGTGAATAATTATGAACATATCAATATAAATGTCAGACTTAGCCAAAAGCCTACTATTCATCTGTAGTCCTTGGTAGGTCAGACAAAAACAAAAAATAAGAAAAATAACACACCATCATACTATACAACAATACAGCCCTGACTATAAATATATATAAACTTACAACATGAAGTATAATAAGATAACACAGAAAAACAAATAAATATGAATGCATATAGAATTAAATATAATACATATGTTAATATGTGTTATATTTAATTCTATATCTGATTAGTGAGTTACAGAATTATGTCTCTTTTTGTGAATAAGAGCGACACAGCAAACTACACAATACAAATTATGACTGCCATCCTTTGCAGTGTATGTGACTTCATTAGGAAGGAGTAAGAAAATGAATGAAAAGGAAACCAAAGTCGTTTTTTCTTCTTCTTTTCATCCAGTATGACACAAAGATGAGATAAAACGAATGACTGCCGTTCACAAAGACCTTTTTCATTCCCAAACTGTCATCCAAATCAGGCCATAATTAGGCTTATACCATGTAGACTGAACCTGCCATCGGACAGCGTTGCTAATCATGCACGAAGTTTGATAAAACAACACAGAAACAGCCATAAAGTGTGAAAGCGGACATTTCATTTAATTTTTTAAAAAGGTTTTTATTGGGAAACTTCAGTCTGCCTATGTAACAGTCCTTTTGTTATTTTTTTCCCGAGCCTACAGGGAGTGCAGAATTATTAGGCAAGTATTTTTGAGGAATAATTTTATTATTGAACAACAACCATGTTCTCAATGAACCCAAAAAACTCATTAATATCAAAGCTGAATGTTTTTGGAAGTAGTTTTTAGTTTGTTTTTAGTTTTAGCTATTTTAGGGGGATATCTGTGTGTGCAGGTGACTATTACTGTGCATAATTATTAGGCAACTTAACAAAAAACTACGGAGCCCCGCAGGGGACATGGGAGGGGAAAAAAATTAGGGAGAAAAAAAAAAAAATTAAGACGGACTTTTGCGAGATCTCGCAAAAGTTTTAGCCGCATTCTTCGGAGGCCGCCAGCTCGAAGCCGACCGGGAGGTCGAGGCACGATGTGCCGGGAAAGCGGTGTTCCTCCCGGCTGTAGTAGGTCTCGACCTCCCGTTAGCTTCGAGCTAGTGGGTGTCAGATCTCCAAAAACGTCGGAGCACTTTTGCAAATATGTGATGTCTTGTAAACCGAGCAGGTATCTGACGTTTACAGAACTACATTCACGCCTCAAAATATCTTAAAAGTGTATTTTGTGACCCAGAAAGAGTAATATTACAACTAAGTAGCTGCCGCCATTGTTGGAGTTTTGCGAGATCTCGCAATACTTTTGCGAGATCCCGAGTTTTTTTGCGAGATCTCGCAATACTTTTGCGAGATCCCGAGTTTGTTTTGCGAGATCTCGCAATACTTTTGCAAGGAGGCCATGTCATTAGTTTTTCTTCTTTTATACCCTTTCTTGCCAGCCACGCTGTGGAGTACTTGGACGCGTGTGATGGAGCATTGTCCTGCATGAAAATCATGTTTTTCTTGAAGGATGCAGACTTCTTCCTGTACCACTGCTTGAAGAAGGTGTCTTCCAGAAACTGGCAGTAGGACTGGGAGTTGAGCTTGACTCCATCCTCAACCCGAAAAGGCCCCACAAGCTCATCTTTGATGATACCAGCCCAAACCAGTACTCCACCTCCACCTTGCTGGCGTCTGAGTCGGACTGGAGCTCTCTGCCCTTTACCAATCCAGCCACGGGCCCATCAAGACTCACTCTCATTTCATCAGTCCATAAAACCTTAGGGAAATCAGTCTTGAGATATTTCTTGGCCCAGTCTTGACGTTTCAGCTTGTGTGTCTTGTTCAGTGGTGGTCGTCTTTCAGCCTTTCTTACCTTGGCCATGTCTCTGAGTATTGCACACCTTGTGCTTTTGGGCACTCCAGTGATGTTGCAGCTCTGAAATATGGCCAAACTGGTGGCAAGTGGCATCTTGGCAGCTGCACGCTTGACTTTTCTCAGTTCATGGGCAGTTATTTTGCGCCTTGGTTTTTCCACACTCTTCTTGCGACCCTGTTGACTATTTTGAATGAAATGCCTGATTGTTCGATGATCACGCTTCAGAAGCTTTGCAATTTTGAGACTGCTACATCCCTCTGCAAGATATCTCACTATTTTTGACTTTTCTGAGCCTGTCAAGTCCTTCTTTTGACCCATTTTGCCAAAGGAAAGGACGTTGCCTAATAATTATGCACACCTGATATAGGGTGTTGATGTCATTAGACCACACCCCTTCTCATTACAGAGATGCACATCACCTAATATGCTTAATTGGTAGTAGGCTTTCGAGCCTATACAGCTTGGAGTAAGACAACATGCATGAAGAGGATGATGTGGACAAAATACTCATTTGCCTAATAATTCTGCACTCCCTGTATATGTAGACAACGGCCTTTATTTACATCTACCACGACCCCGACCATTATCAGTTTTGAAATTCTCTGAACACAGCTATTCCCCTCCCTGCAGTGTCCCTTTCAATATGCCTTTCTGTATCAAATATTAATAACATAATTAGAGCTTTTTGAGAGGAATGAAGATATTTGATCTGTGTCTCTATAACTGAAGCAAAAGAGAGAGGCGATGATCGCACTGGGATGAGGCTACTCTGGCAGTAACAGGATGTATAGTTAGTGTTAATAATGTGTCTGTATCTGCTGAGCAGAGCAGGACACTGACCTGTGACTATTTCCTGTCTGTAAAACAAACAGGGAAATTCCTGTTGGCAAGAGACCACTGAGGTCATGAAAATGTCAATTAGGGAGACTCATTTTGAGCAGCAGTCAGCATTTGTTATTGCGGAGTCATTATATTTTTGTCTATATATTTGTTTTCTTCTCTGCCTTTTTGGCCTTGAGCAACTGGATAAGGGGCTTTATTTTTTAATCTTGAACAGCAATTTATTGCACTACTAACATACTTTGTATTCTTATGAGTATGAATGTTCTTTGGAAAAAATTTTACAATCAAACTTCCTGTGGATTCAATCAATTTTGGTACATTAATTTAAAATGGTATGCATTATGGGTGATAAATTCAACAAAGATAATGTGACCATGTTTTGTTTTGTTTTTTTTAACTCAACGTTGAATCTGTAGTCTGGTATTCAAATCTGTTCAGAAAGCCAGAAATGTCTTAATTGTTCTCACAATCAACACTATGCATCTGGAGACCATTTCAGTCAACATACAGTGATAAGAGGGTAGCGCCCTGAATATGTCGCCAGTCTATCAAAGCTCCGACACAGAGGGACAGACAACCATTCATGCTCACATTCAGACCTACAGTGAATTGAGAATCACTAGTTAACCCAACAAGCATGCATTCGAACTGTGGAAGGAAGGCAAAAAGCACCCAAGCAAGCCCCATCAAGCACATGGAAAACATGCCAACTATTAGGACTGTGCCATATCATTCATGGTAATACCGTTATAAATTTTTACTTGACATAAAAGTGTCATATAATGGTTTGTGTGCAAGCCTTCAATGGCAGTTTAGCACCTAACAAGGGGAACTTCTTCAACAATCTTGAACAAAGAGCAATACTTTGCAAAATATGCAAGAAATCTGTTCCTGCTACAGGTGGAAACAAACTTGTTCCACCACTTGAAGCAAAAAGCACACGATCAAGTATAACCAGGCTGAAGGGGAGATACTAGCAGCTGGCGATGTGTGGCCCAAATTCAACAAAATGAGTCAAGCATGTATTGCTAGATACACTCGCTAGTTACAGGAACAAATACTGGAAATTACTGATGTGGTCACATGGTGGCACCTTGTTTGAGTGTGTCATCAACAACAGCATCTCAGTGAAAAAAAGAATGGAGGATAATGCCCTTCATTTACTTACAACCACTACGCCACCGTGTTGACCTCTAATTACACTGTCATGCAATATTTATATAAGTAACATTATAATAATAAAAATTATGCTTACAAGTCCTTAATAGAGAACAAATACAGATGTTTGGAGCATCCAAAAGAGAACTCAGAACACGCCTTCAATTTGTGTGTGTGTGTGTGTGTGTGTGTGTGCGCGCGCGCGCGCACGCCTTTTCACCCACCATAAACAACATGGTCCTATTCTCCTTCAGGCTGGTGGGCTGCACATCAGCGGACCGCGTCTGAGGATCGGTAGTGTTGCTGTTAGAAATCTCTGGTGAGAGGCCATTCTCATCCAGGGCCTGTAGGCAGGGAAAGCTGGGGTCTCGCTTGAACAGAATTGGGCGTTTCCCAGTGGTTGGGCTCTCTGCTGCACCGTTACTAACAGCGCCACTCCCCAGTCCATTGGATTGGAAGGTTAATGCCCTCTTCAGCCCACCCACCAATCCCCCATCATTTGCCCCTTTATCAGCTGTCCCTGAGCCACGCAGCTGGCTGAACTTCTCGATGCACTCGTCAATCAGGGCAGGAGGGGCTTTCTTGTGAGCAACACTAACGCGGCCGCAGTATAATACCTCAAACTTTTTGGCAAACGCTGTCGGAGACACAGCAGCGGCGGGTGCCATGGAGGTGGTTGTAGTAGAGAGAGCGCAAATCCACGTTTCAGAGGAATCGCTGCCTCCAGAACCCGTGGAAGCCTTGTTGGAAACGGTGGTGATGTCATTGTTGCGTGCCGAGCTTTTGCCAGCCTGCCTCAATGTACTGATGATCTCAGGAACCTGGAAAGATAACGAGAACATCATTAGAAGTACTGTAAGGACTCATTATGTAATTGTAAGGCATTTAGCTAGAAAACCTATTTTTAGACTAATTGCATAAACAGAGACTGCGGAAGAAAACCGAGCTCTTAGTGTCACATTACATCCATTTGAGCCTAAGCAAAGACAAACAACTTTGAAAAAAAGCTTAACTCAAAATGTACAAAATGCTCAAAAACATTTAATCATGCATTTAATCTCTCTTCAATCCCAACCAGCCAAGTGGGGAATTTATTTAAAATCATCAACATTGTCAGCTATACTGTATATGTTTACAGCAACACGAATGATTGACATTCAAACAGAAGTATTTCCAAAACAACATTACAAATTTGAACCTGTACACTGTAAAAATACTTTTACTTTTTTTAATGTATCCATAAAAGTGCAGTACAATAATCTACACATTTCATCTAACAACAAAACTGCCCGTGTCTTTAGGAAATTATAGGGGGGTTGGGGGGGGGGGGCTGGATGCTACTTGTGTAAAATAAATTTCATTTGTTCACATGCTTTGACCTGGTGTGGTCCTTTGTTTGTGGACTCCAAAGTCATCACATACATGTTTGAACGTTTGAGTAAAATGTATTTTACACCGATCTTACACTGATACGAATCCTGCTGAGCTCAGACATTTGATATTGCTACTACTATTCGACTGCAATGCTTGCTGACATACTTGTCTTTTTCTTTTGAAAGAATATTTATAACACTACTAATAAAACCCCATGAGGTGCAACAGTAAACATTTCACAGGGAATAACTCATCACTGAGACCTTTACTCTTGCGCGAGTTCAAGCACTACCATCAAATTTTGTCTTCTAATAATATTTTTTGAACCCTTCATCCATATAAATTCATTCAGGGTCACAGAGTGACTGGATCCTACCTCAGCTGTATATAGCTGAAGCCTGCCTACGGGACAACAGGTGGGATACACCGTGGACAGATTACCAGGAGTGACCTATCGCAGGGCTAACACAGAGAGATAGAAAAATCATCCATATTTATGGCCAATTTAGAATAACCAATTTACTGAACATTCATGTCTTTGGAGTGTAGAAGGCAGCCAAAGTAGGCCAGCCAGCCAGCCTATTAGCTGACAGTGCCAACCACTGCATCGACGTGACACTTAATGTTTTAGTTTAAACTTCCCTTATTATTTCTAAAGTGGTGATTTCACTGAGTCGTCACACTGTTCATGCATTCAGGTTGCATGTCCACAAACAGGTGGCTGCCTACAGTAGCAACAGCGGATAAACTAAAACAAACACAAAAGGCGTACTCCAAAGAACAACTTTTCCATCCATCGATGTAGATGCCACACCTCACTATGAGCTAACCTGCCAAAATGGTGTGAAGAGTATTTTGAGACCCCTGAATAAAGCAGCCCTTGTGTTGTCTTCTGGTGGTGAAAAAAATGCCAAATTGGGACCTCAAAGCAGGCTTTGTACTCCTGTCCCCTTTTGATGCACCTATTTCTTGTCTTTCTGAATCTTCTCGAGTTTCCTCTCTTGCCCTATAAACTGTACCACTGTACTGAGATCTTATGGTAGGTACAATTTCAATCCAAATTTTTACTGGAAAAAGTATTTTCCTATTCCTCCATATAACTAAACAGGATAACAGAGACAGAAAAGGTGGAAAAGAAAAAAAAAAGGAGAAAAAACTCCAATGCTACAAAACATATTATACACTCACAAGCTCACACAACAGAGCAATGAAGAGCACTCCTAGGTAACTTAGACATTATGTTTCAATTTAAGGCAAAATGTTTTAGGTTATCTGTTGTTTGGCCTTGTTGTGCTGAACATTTCAGAAAAAAGTTGCATATTTAAATAAGTATCAAGAATAAAGAGCTCAGAAGTGTCCATCTAAGACATATTTCTGGCAACCTCGCAATTGCAGTTTAATACTCACTCTTTCCCTGGCTCCTCTTAGCTGTGTTGGACTTGGATTACCTCTTAAGGGAAATATCTGTCTCTCAAGTTCAGTTAAGCTCACTAGCTGTGTCCGTTTGGACCGGTTAGAGCTCTGAGGGTTGAGAGGGGACAGTTGAGAACAAATGAACTGTAACTGGGTTCTTTCCCCACACAAAAGCCCTTTTCTGTAGCTACACTCTCCACATTAACACAAGGTCCATTACCATTAGAAGAGTCTGACATGTTGTGTGTGCCAATTATAAAGATGGAAAAGTGACACAGAGAGAAATATAAGAAAGCCTAACAAAGCTGGGATGCTGTGTGATCTAGTCGCACAATCGGTGTATCCTCAATACTGGCTTTGTTACATAAAGCTCACTCTTTGACCATTTTCCTATACAGGGACACTCTGTGCTGTTAATTTAAAGCCTTTTCCTGATTACTCACACATCGAGAACGTTCTGTTATCCAGGCAAAACAACTCATTAAGCCACTCAGGTAGCTTAATGTATCTTGTGATTCTTGCAAGGCTTATTTTATTTTCTTGCACACACTTTGATTAATGTCTTACTTTATTGCTTGGCTCTAGTTATACAAGCTATGCATGACCAGAGAGATCAATTCAAACAGCCTGAGGCTTTTCTCTGGATAATTGGTCCCACTTCCTTGTTTTAATCTATTTACAAACAAGCACTGGACAGAAGATAACGCCATACAAATCAGAAAACAACCTTTTGCTGTCTACAGTATACGTCCTTCTCCTATTGTGGACCACACTATCATTGTACCACACCAAGGAACAAAAAGGAGGAAGCAGATGAGCTAAGCAGAAGCAGCGGTTGAGCCACATTGGTGATGTCATTAATGACAGATGCCTGAGCAGCTACAGTCTGACAGACAAACTTCCAGCAAGGTCCTGCCGTGTCTTGCCTCAGCATGAGGTGCGCGCTTTTAGCAAAACAAACACATAACTCTCTGTCCTCACCTGGAAGCTGCTCTGGATAGGTGTGTCAGCCAAATGTGTAATAAGTATTCTGACTTGTTGCCTTTTCCTTTTTCTTTTTTTCAAGGATATAAAAACAGTATGAAGGGTTCGAACATAACCATGTATGTTCATAAGTACTGTTCAGTTTTGGGACTTCACTTTTAAAGGTTGTGCACAACACTGCAGCGCTTACAGGATTACCAAATACATTCCTGGGTGACACACCAACAGTTTAAGCTTTCGGATTTGTGTCTGCAGCACACAGGTACACAAAACATTTTGGTCTTAGTGGTGAGAGTTTAAATTAAAAAGACAAGTGCACAACAACTTTTTGTAGGGAATGATTATGAAATGTAATTACTGACGAGATCCAAAACTATCTCAGTACCCACCCCAACCTGCCACCAAACACAAGCAAAGGTAGGAATTCAGACTAGGGCTGTCACAAACGATTATTTTGATAGTAGACTAGTCAGCAGCGACTGCTTCGCTGCTGACCGACATCGATGGAGATCACTGCCCGATGCACCGCCCGGCGTAGGAGGAACTAAGTGCTAAGTAAGTAAGACTAGTCACCGATTAATTTTGCGATTAGTCGACTAATCAGATCGTGCATCCATTGGACGTAAAACGTACAGCTTATTGCACCAGCATGCATCTGCTCTTATATAACTATCATTAGCTTACAGCTTTAAGTGTTTAAGGCATGTGCTAACTAAAAATAAGGACAATATGATAGTTTAAATTTTAATGAAATTTGCAGATTGTTTCGGTGAAGTTTAATAAACTCCTTGCTATCTAAAATATAACGGGACACCGGAGTATATTCTCGAGCATCTCACACTTCTGATAATCAGTTGTCTGCTTGACGTTTATTCAGCTGTGTAAAAACTATTAACTTCAATCTCAGCCAAACCGATTTATACTCAGTAACAAATAAAATACTGAAAAAAGCCAAACAATAACATTTTTAAGTTATCTAAGTGACTTATATATGTTTAACCTGAGTAGCGAAAGACGACGGTGGGTTTGAAAACGATTTGCCGGAAGTCCGGTGTTCTCACGGGCTCTAGTGAGCCTTGCCCCCGGCTAGCTATCGAGCTGGTGGGTAACAGACGTCTCCGAAAACGTGGGAGCGCTTTTAAAAATATGTGGTGTCTTGATGAACTGAGCAGGTATTTGAGGTTTACACAGTTACATTCTTGCCTGAAATATGTTAAACGTTTATTTTGTGACCCAGAAAGAATAATAAGAGTAATATTAAAACTAACTAGCTGCCGCCATTGTTGGAAACTGAGCTGGGCTGCGCTATGAATTCTGGGACAGAGCTACTTCTTCTTCGAGGTTTAAACACCAGCTGGCATCCTTGTACATGCAGTGCTGCCATCTTCTGTTTCAGTCCGTTATTACACTCTTAAATCCTACTACTTATTCCTGCGTCTTTTGTGATCTTACAAAGCTTCAAACGACGCGTCGAGTATTAAATCAGTCGTCGACGATTTTGATAGTCGACTAATCGTGGCAGCCCTAGTTCAGACTTGCAATCCTTGGCTACTTCTTACTCCCAGGTTTCCAGCTTTTTTTTTGCTCTCCAGTTGCATCTAAATGCAGCTAAATACCATCAACTGCATTTCTTCTTCTTGAATATATGGCATACAGATACAAGTTAAGTACTGGGTCCAGTTGAATCCCCCGCTAAAAAAAAAAAAAAAAAAAAAAAAAAAAAAAAGCACACGAGCAACAAATTTATCCTATAACTAATTTCAAGATTAATTTTTAAAAGATTCTCAACACTGCTGGCTGAAATGCAACCCCAAACCATTACAGAGCCTACATGGTGTTTTACAGATAGCAACAGATACTCACTGTTGTACATCTCTTCTGACCACCTCAGTACACACTGGCAACAATTCAAACCAAATGTTCAAATTTATATTCATAACGCCAGAAAAGTTGTTCCCACTGATTTTCAGTCCAGCTTTTGAGTCATCTGGCATACCTCAGGCTTTTCTCCCTGTGTCTCTTCCTTAAGGATGCCTTCTTGACAGCCTCCATTCCTCTGAGACCATTTCTGATGAGACTGATGCATCTCTCAGGTCCTGTGCCAGGTTTCTGCTGCTCTCCTATATCTCAATGACATGACTTTCAGATACTCTTCATGTGCTGTATATAGTTTTGTAAGCGTTGCCACTTCTTCTTTTGTCCTGCCCTTATCCATTTTCCTCAATTTTTTAAAGAGAGACTGTACACCACGCTGAGATCAGCACATAATTCGGACTGAAAATGAGTGAAAAAGCAGCCAATGTCCAAATAAAAACTGACATACCTTCATAAAGTCTGGAGAGCTACTTGTCAAGGCCACAATAAAAACTGCAATAAAGTCTGAATCTTTGGAAGTAAAATATAGAGATGAGAGCCAAATCAAGACCTACGCACAGTACTATATTTCTTTCAACTACATTTTTGCTTGAATCACTCAAATAAATAACTTAATCAGCAGGGGAAATGAAAAAAATACCCCAAAATGACACTACGACCAACTGCAAACCTAGTTACTGCAGCAGCAATCCATCACAATTAATAAATGCTTTCTTTTTAAAATGTATTTGTCCCTTTACTTATTCAGACTCAAAGATACTTGTTATATATCATTTTGAGTATCTTGTGGTCCTCTCTCTTGAAACAGAGCTTCCTTTCCTCCTTTGACTGTCACTCACTCACACAGGAATCTAGACACCATGTTTCTCACTCTCTGCTTTCTACTGCCTACTTGCTTTTAATCATTCTGGCATGAGAGTGAAGTCTGCTATCTGTCCACTAACAACAGACTCTCTTTGCTTTGCACCCCCCCCCCCCCCCCTTCCTCTTCCTCCTGCTTTCACTGCTCGACTCTGAAACACTTCAACCAACAGATACATTTAGTCCTTGCCAATGGCTCTCCTCCTCCGACTTCTTTTGTGTCTCTCTGTGACAAAAGATACTGAATAGCCACTTCTTTACTGTCCTTGTTAAGACTTTATCTTACTGTATTTCTACACACAACTTGAGTTTCATTTTTTCTGCACTTGGTAATTGATAACCTGTTTAACTGCACGGCATGGCGATGTTATCGCCCTCTTCTACATCAGGTAGTCACTGCCTTGTAAAATGCACTTCACATAACTAGGAAGCAGAGATTCCTGCGTAATTTGGCGAATGACAAACAGCTAAAGCTATATTTATAGTTTTTAGAAGTTTAATGCAGAAATCCAGTAAACAGCTTTCTAGAAATATAGCTCAATTTAAATTTGGTGAATGAAAAGTCAAATTCATTTGTATGTCATCATGCTTTTTAATCTATTCTCATATAACCTTTTGGTGAGTACTCCTCTACTGCTTCCTTCCTCTTCCATACTTCTCGTAGCATGCTAACACATCTGTTTTGGAGGTTTGAAGCAAAGCTGACAGAAGTTTTGCTTGTGAGGGTGCAGCCCTTGCTAAAGGCACACAGCACACATTATCTCTCACAGTGGAACGTTTACATGAAGCCGATCTCAGACAGGAAGGCAGTTGGACGGCCTCAGGCAGTGACCCACAGACTTGGCCTCTCACAGAGGAACAAAACTGAAAAAGTTTGATGTCCCACACCATACCACAATTAAAAAGAAGTACTGTAGTAATGGCCTCAAAAAAGGAGGAAGTTACACAAGAAAGACAGCAAAAGAGAAGCTGCAGGTCGGCACAGTAAACAAAACAAACCTGTTGGTGTTTTTCAGAAAGAGAAAATAAACCTCAAACATCAGAATATAACATGAACCAGGACAAAATTGTGGGTAAGCGCCTGAGGAATATTGTAAAAATGTATTTTTTTTTCCACAAAGAGGCCCCTATAAGAAACTTTTAAAACAATAATCTCATTGACAATCTTTTTAAAAAGAATCTATAAATATGGAAATATTTTTCAGTTAAAAGTTCTTTTTTAAATATTTTTTATAGCTAGACTTTCAGAACTATCTGACCCCTGGGCTATTTATAACTTTGAGGAACTCCAGTGCAGTGAGACTCACATCATTGGTTTACCACCAAAATCCAATAACTAAAACACAGCAGTGCAATTTAAAACCATGATGAATGTATATAACTAAATTAATTAATTATACTCCAAAGGACAGTATCTATTTTTAACCCAACAATATGTATTCTAAAACAAAAATAATTTCAATTTGATTTCAATTCAGGTTTATTTATATAGCACCAAATTGCAACAACAGTTGCCTGAAGACTCTTTATACTGTATGGTAAAGATCCTACAATAAAACAGCGAAAACCAAGGAAACCCACAAAATCAGATGACCTCTGGCAACAGTGGAAAGAAAAAAACTTCCACTTAACAGGAAGAAACCTCCAGCAGAATCAGACTCAGGAAGGGGCAGCCATCTGCCATAACTGGGGGTGAGAGGAGGGGAAAAAAAAAAACCCAACCAAAAAACATTTTGTTGATAATTTCACTTTAAACACAGACTGAGCCTAAACAGACGTTTAACTTGAATGATTCAAACTAGAAATGCTGGGAAAAAACATTACAATTTAAGGAGAAATGCCCCTTAAAACCCACTAATGCACCAGCAAGACACATGAAAATGAACAACAAAGATGACGAGGCAGCTGAAAGTCCCACTTCTCTGCTTCCCATGATCATGTGCTTGAGTCTTGTGCCTCGTGGAGCTCTGCCAAGTTCAAAGTTCAATGTATAACCAAGAAACGAGAAGCATTGCTGACGGAAAGTGAAGCGCAATGAGGAGAAAGAGGGCAATTTTATATGGTTGAAAATGGTTAACCACAAGCTTCCAACATATTGACATCACTTCAACAGACTGAAAAACTACTTCAGCACAAAAGACAACCCCTGACAATGAGCTCATTCAATAGTAACAACAAGCCCAGAATGTAAGGACTTGTTTAAACGCAGTGCAGAGTGAACTCTTGACTGAGAATAAATTAAGTCAGTAAAGATCCCCGACACCTTCAATGTTTTCATCTTAGAAGATTGAATGTCTGTAGCGTGGAAATGTTAGAGCTGACAGAGTGACTGAAGAGGCAAACAGCCACTGAATGGACATGGTTAGATACAGACTCCCAGACAAACAGGCAAAAAGCAGTCTGACAGTTCACAAGGACATGTTATTTACTAGCTTGTTTTTGCTACAGAGCATGGAGTGTGTCACATGAAAAGAGCAGCCAAGTCTCATAAAATGAGGGAGGAAAAGGCAGGTGGCCAAAAAGGAAAAGGGGACTCTAAAGGCTCTCTTGGACAGTTTAGATAATCATTAACTTCAATCACTTCTGGGGGTTTTTTTTGTTTTTTTTATTTGGTCAAAAAATAAAAGGCTGCGTGCGGTACTTTCCAAGCTGAGTCAGAAATCAGCTGTTTTACCAGAGAAGGTTAAATTTAAGCTCTGTAAAGAATTGGGTTCAAAATAACCTGATAATACTTGTTAGCAGTTCCACCTGAAGAATAATTTTAATCAAAACTCAACAAATAATGAGTTACTATCATGGTAAAAGATTCCCACTTCTACTGATATCAAAATCAACCTTTTTCCCACCAGCTATTTTGACATGAAGTTCTAGGTAAAACACAGCTGTTATTTTCTGCTTTGGTTCAGAGCTTTAATTCATGTGATCAGTAACAGGGACAGCAGTCTGAGCTCCCTCTCCCCTGTTCTCAACCCAGCTGAGAGATTAATCTTTCCATTGTGCCTTGAGACCTCCTCCCCATAGGATATGCTGGAAACACCTCACCTTGGAGGCACCCAGGAAAAATCCTGATCAGATGCGTTACCTCAACTGGACATTTTCGATGCCTTTCCCGAATGATAGTTCCTCGCCCTACCTCTAAGGTTGAGCTGAAACACTCTTCGGAGGAAGCTCACTTCCACCGCTTCTATGCATGATCTTACTCTTTCAGTCACTCCCGAAGGCACGGGAATATCAATCAACTAGTGAAGTGACAGTGTCAGCATCACTTGCGAACAACGCATTTATACTCCTCACCCCAGACTTGGGGGTGCTACTTCTCATCTCAGCTTCTTAACACTTGCCTGCAAATTCCACAGTACAAAAGGAACGTCATGGCTCAATGAAGCAAACAGAACCACATCATCAGCAAAAAGCAGACACAAGATCCTGAGACCAACGAATCCCACAACCTACCATAACATGCAAAAAAAGGCTGCTGTGACAAAGGTTCTGTAAAATGTCCCTGATATTTTACAGCACAAAGGTTGAGCTTCACTTCAGTATGAGCTTTTGAGCTTGCATGCAATCAAAGCAGTTTCAAAAGAGACAGACTGCCGACGTAATAGCTCATGACAGACTTTATGACTAATATGCCATACAAGACATGCCTCCTGTTCCAGGACTACAGCACTGGCAGGAGCACAATGGATCTGGAGGTGATATCGCCATGAGTCACTCACACGCTCACATACACCTACATTTGGCTTGAGTTGGCAGCAGCTAAGCAGACTGGATTTTCACGTATTTGGCTCTTTAAAGGGTCTGACAATTAGTAACCTACAATTTACAGAAGCAGGAGCTCTGACATCATCTAGGAAAGGAAAAACCCTGTTTTATTACTGGAGTGCTTAAGCACAGTTATGGTTTATGCTAAACAATACTGTGAGTGAGGACGGGAAGAGCAACGTTCCCCCACAGTGATCTTTCTCTAAACTTGTAAGGAGAATGACGATTCACTTACAAATTATTTATTAGACCCATTATGTAAATTAGAAGGAAAAAAGTGTCAAAAGCCCCATCACATTTCTGAAGAGTAAAAGGTGAGGTGTTCATGCCTTAATTCTTGGCACTCTGCAGGGAATAAAGTAAATACATTACTGACAGTGCATGTGACATTCAAACTCAACTTATTTTCACTCACAAACACATCTATAGATGGCCTCACACGCATGAAAGCACCATAGTAGAGGTGAAATTTTGATCTGACAACTTTAGAGGAAGTTTCAAAAGTAGACATATTTATCTATTGTAAATACACATTACACTTTCCAGCTTCAATCAAACTTCTGTGAACTGCATGAGCCCGAATGACCACCCAAAGCTAACATTTTACACCCGAACCAATGGTAGGGTCACAATGAACTGAACGGTAGCATCCAGTTGACAGGATGAAGTACAGTAGTCACTACAACGCAAAGCACATTTGGAATAAAGACGAGCCTGTACATCAAGGTTGTAGCGAAATTATTTGGTGTTAAACACATTAACTGCTACACAAAACATTACTAGACATGTAACAACTATTCTGCTGGAGTCGTTTTAAAAGGCTAAGGCCACCACAGACGAAAGCTAACAACAGGTTGCGAAAATTTAGCTAATGTAAAAGCTTACTCAACGTTAGCTAACTGTCCACTTTAGCATGACACACAAAGTAAAACAACGCCTTCAAACTCCACTCACATCTCTCGACTCTTGTTTGTTGTTGAACAGGCTGAATCGCTGGAATCGCGCTTTCATCCCATCCGCCATAAACTTGACAAAAACTAAATCTGAATTGTTACTTCTCCGTAACTCGTCCCTGCCAGCGCGAAGCGCTTCAATATCATTTCATTGGAAAGTTGATTTTTCTCCCTGAAGCCGAGGTGGATCCTACTGTTCGTTCGCCGTTAGGTTCGCAAGCGTAAGATCATTCAGCTTCCGGTACACACTTTCGCAATAAAACAGTTCCAGCGCTCAACGTGTAAATCCCTTACTCTTTAACGAAATTTCTGTTTTATTTTGAAAGCAAATAGGTAACTTCCGTTTCCCTTCACCACAGACTGCGTCTGATTAGTCGTAGCCAAATCCTCCTCCGCGTATTGAGAAAATGGACACAGTTCCTGTCCCGGAGCAGTCAAAGTTTCGGCGGCAGAAATTAGGGTGGATTTCCCATTACCGTTACAAGAATGCAGATCTGTTATTTTTGTCGGCATGACGTTATATAAACAACATTTCCACCCAGGAATGCACAGCCTTTGGGGAGTGCCACTGAAGGAGAATTTGGGATGAAAAGCACACTCGTGGCGCAAAAGTTTCAAGTCTTCATTAACGTCAAAGTCAACATTTGACACAGTTTTGTCACGCCGAACAACCAACGTTAGATGATACTGAAGTTTGCTAGAGCACCACACTGCATTTTAAACTAGTTACTTTTCACAGCCTAGAAAAGTGGACGGCTTGTACAATAATACAGTTATAGGATTAAATAAAAGGTAGTTATGAAAACCTCCCTATAAATATTTATCAGGTATTTTAAGCACTGATTAATTAAAGTGCAATAGCATTTTTACCATTCACTGTTGATATCTAATAAACCTGAATCGCTGAATGTGGATTAAAATTATTCTTCTGAAATTGCAAAAATAACAGTCCCATAAAAATAAGATAAAATGGGAAGTTGTGTAATGAAAATCGTATTCGTCTATTTATTATGCATAGCTTAGTCATCAATTTATATCCAAAGAAAGCAATGCATTTTATTCAACAAAGTCTCTCACAAATTACTGTTCAGCATTACAAATGGTAGCCTATTAGTGATTAAAACAAACCCTTGGTGTTCATGAATGCTACCTTTTTATTACCAACGAAGCAAGAAATAAAATATTGTAAGTGCAATGGTGGTAACTCCTCAATTAGTAGATGCCAATAAAAACAGTCTAGCACTGTAGTATCTATTCTTTAGTAACCACCATACATTAAAGGAAAAATAGGTTTAGTAACTTTGCTAATGAACACAAAGGCACTCAGAGAGCACATTCTCCTCTAAGGTCTTATTTAGTCATTTTGATGCAAGTGATCTGGAGCTGCAACAAAATGTAATAATATCTCCCTGTGCTTCATCTCTCAACCAAGATACAAGAAACAAATGAAACCTGACAAACAAAACAAACCTTCGTCTCTGCTCTCGACTCGTCAGACGAATCACAGATTGCACAGGGACACCAGTTACAGTGAAGAGAAGCTGGCTTGTAAAAGGTAAATTTAAAGCTGAAATCACACAAAAGCACAGCAACAAATACAAAGTCATGCAAACAGATTTTCACACCGAAACACTGATTTTTAGACACCTCTGTGGTGACACCCAGTGGTTACTTTCTTATTTACTAGTTCAGCAGAAAGGGGAGGCCCCACCGACCTCCTGAGATCATTTCTCTCCCTTGATAGAGAATAGGAAGTTTATGTTTCTTGCTGAGGTACTTAAATTTAGTGCTGGTGGTTCTTTTTCCCATAATGTCTCATTTTTAACCACAAAAAGATCCCATGTCCCTGCAAACATTTACAAAACACACAAGGGAAACTGCAAAGCACAGTGGCACCTGTAACAGAGTGTTACTCCTGAAATAGTAATGACAACCATCTAAAAACACACTTACCTTAAATGTCTATAACATTAGTGGTCTAAAAACGTGGATGTGTATATTCAATTGCACTGTTAAGCAACTCTACAGTTTTTCAGTTGCAGATATGGAGATCCAATATAATAGCTTCTTTTGCGATAACAGTATGACATGGCACAACATGGAGCAGAGAGCTGCATTTCCTGTCCGGAGGCAGTTAAATTATAACCGTGTAACCAGCCAAGAGGAACCACTAATGCAGCAACAAGAACAAATCCTTCATGGTGGTACATTCTTTGTCCCCTGCAGTGAACAGGAACTTCTATTTTCTCTGACTCTGAAAATGTGCTTAAAGAAAAAAATACAGATATTTTTTCTGATTCAAAAGTTTTACTTGGCACGGTTCTCATAAAGAAAGCCAGAAAGCCATGAACCAACCCTGATCTGGTATGTTCAGGTGCACATTTCATATCACAACAGTCCAAACTGAAATGTGTCAATTTGACACATTGAGAAATGTGTCAAATTGTGTGAAACTGCTGTTATTGCGCTCTCAACTTCACCACTTGAAAGTGACAATAACCCCAGAAGCAAAGAGCGATATTGTGTGTGTTTGTGTGTGTGGCTGACACAGCTCAGACAGCAGGTTGAACAGAGACTCTTGACAACTGTGTCATTTTCTCAGTCGATCCATGCCTGTTGCAGAGATACTTTTTTCCAGCTCCGTCTTCCACCATCAGACTGTGAGATGCTTTGGATGAAACACAGTTTGTGACTGGGCATGCCCCTCTCATACCTGTCTGATTTTCTCAAATCTTTTAACACAATTACAGTGTAATTTCCACAGCATATTCAGCTCCTGTCTATCCTCACAGTTGAAAAGAAAACACAAGGCTGGATGCCCTTATCCAAAGCCGGTCAATTCCTCTGGAATCAGAATATCAGGATTTGTGCTGAGGCTTATGAATCCAGGTCTCATTCCCATTAAATGTATTGCACCTAATTTAGATGAGATTAGATTAATTGCTGTCCTCAAAGCTCCCTCTCCCATATTCTCCCCATTTCCTCTCCTCTGCCCTATTTTCAGTGTGCTGACATTCATCTGTCCTGATGCCTCTCTCTTCCCCTGGCTGTCTGTGCCTTGTTCCAGATGATCCGGATCCTCCACAAGATTTAGAAACTTATCTTGTCTCATTCCTGCCCAACTATCCCAGCTGTCATAGGGCGAGAGGCAGGGTGAAGTCTGTGATGTAAGGTTATGTAAAATTAATTTGACTCAAAATCTGATGATTTTTGTGCTTTTGGTGGTGAGGGTTCATTCTAGATTCCCATCTTGCTGTAAAGTATGCACTTTTATTCTGCTTAATAAAAACTTATTTGACAACATTTAAAACACTAAAGAAAAGACTGTATTATCTCACTATTTAAAGCCCTGCAGCACTGCGTAGAGATGCCACTTATAATTAGAATGTATGTAACTGCGAGAGAAGCCTGAGCAACAGGTGGTCAGCCTGACATCATCATGGTCACATGTTGGAAAAGGTAACGAAAACAACAAGCGCTCACTCTGCTGCAAACATAACATCATAACAGGATCTGTGGGACAGGAAGTGATCTCTATGGTAACGTTGTTTCACATCCTGCACGTTTCATGTAAAGTATGCTCATTTTCTCATGATCAACAAAACAGACAGGCGTATCCAGGCACGTCTGCAGCCGCTGTGCAAGTGCTGAAGAACTCATGTGTGCATTTAAGACAGATGTACACTCAGTGATATTTACATTACCCCACACAGTAAATGATGGCTGTAGGCATAACTGAAGCGTGCTGGTATTTCTCTTGCGGTGCACATGTGACATTTTGTATTTTGACTTCTCTGACTCATCACGTTTCACATCGAGTACCCTTCATTGTCTCCATCTTCCTAATCTGGCCAACTCTTTTAAGTCTCTGGCATGTTGGGCATGGCATGCTATCGAATGTCTCGGGCCTGATCTAACACCAGCTGCAACTTCACTTTGAACACGCAGGCTTTTGGCCATGCATGTCATGTGGAGGAAAGGTAAAAGGACTACAGGTCAGGGGTGTGTTGGTCCTCAGTGTGTCACTGTTAGTGGATCAAATGCACGTCTGTGTTTGCTCGTGTTGCTGAATGGAATAAAAGCACGGAGCATGTGGGCCGCAAGCGAGCCAAAGCCAGATCCAGTTTCTCTCTGTGGGCTGTCATAATAAATACTGATGCGGTCACACTGAATGCTCAGGCAGCTTTTTGTCATTTGTGCAAACATAAGGAAGAGGTCGTCACACGGCTGGTGATCCCCAGTTCTCGTGTCATTCTCATCTGTACCTTGGTGCTCCAGATTATCTGACATGCTGTGTTTCCATATACTTTTACTAGCTGAGCTTGTGTTGATATGTTTGTGGTTTGTGGTTGACATATGCTGTTGCTTGTCGTGAGAGAACTCCCTTTGACTTTTTTGGATTTCTAATTTGGCTCATGTGCATTTATTTACCATAGCTCTGAAGCTGTTCTGTGTTATTGTGAAACACGTTTTGTTTTGTAACTTTGCATACATGTGTAGTTTATTTCTACAGCCTCAAACGCTCTACCCGATTGTTGATTGAAGTAATTAAATCCAAGAACACATGCACACACACTTATACATACCTTAGTTCTGTACTGGCACTGGAAGACATAGCAGGCACAAGTCGGTGTGCCTCTCACCAGGCAGGCAAAGCTACTGGGCTCCTGGCTGTTGTGAATTAGCTTGGTCACATGGTGAGGAAGACATTCAAACAGAACTGTGTGTGTCAGAGGGTCCCATACAAGGCTCTCTCCCAGCGTGGACACACATCGTACCCTTGATGCTGACACACACAGAAAAACTGTCTGACTGCGTGAAGTAGGACCCAGCTGTCTACCTCCAGACCCCCCAGCTTGCACCCCACCACCTTGCTCCCTCTCACCGGGCTGGGACCTGCTGATTTCAGCCACCACCCAGGGTAGCATAGCCATGGTGGTCAAATGGTGGACTTTCCGAAAACCAATCATGGTCAGTTTGTATCGTACTTCGTCCTCCTCTCCTTCCACCTCCATCTTTGCCCCCCATGATGCAATCCTCTCCCTCCCGAGCTTCTGAAGACACTGCGTGGCAGAGGTCAGATGTGAAAGTGAAGGACATGAGCGGTGGTTTGGAGTTAGATTATAACGGGGTTTGTCAGAGCTCCCTGGTCCAAGAGCTTCACTCCTTCTTGGCTTCACTTCAAAGTAGAGACCCTCCATGATGTCTGTGACCTGAGGCATCTGCTTGCCTCCACTTCACCTACAAAATATCAGTTAGAGATCAGAGATCAGAGCCAGTAGACAGCTGAAAGGACAGCCGCAGGCATTTGCAATCTAGCTTGATCTTATGAGATTTCAAATGAACACAAATGTGCTACACAAACATTTACTTTGCAAATTAGAACTTAATCTTGTAGCTTGATGTTTGCTCGACTTTGCTTTTAGTGTAGAATGAGGCCAGTTTCCCCAGGACGCTATGAATCACCTGATTTGTGTGTGTGAGAGACTCAGTGGTACATTCTCAAGGACACACAAACAAATGATGGTAATCCTTCAAATATCATATTTGACCGGTTAGTTGTCACAGAGGGGAAAGGGACCCCCTCACTTCCATCTAATCATACAGCTCTACATAACCGCTCACCTGTGTTTGCACATTACGTTTTTCATTTAAAATCCGTGAGAAATTACACAACAACGTCAGAATATTAGGACACGAGTACAAGATTAAGTAAAGATACATTGTCCGTTTAACCAAAACGATCACGTTAAAGTCCCGAAAAAGCAAAAGTCAAACGTTTTCATACCTGCCTTAATATAAATAAATCGTTAACTTCATCAGCGGTGCTACGTTCAAGATCTGTATGCTGCTCGAGAGCATCACGCGGAAGTGAAAGCTATTTTTTATACAAGGAGCGGGCGGCAAACAACGGATCGTAACGGGGTTTTGGTCATTTTACGCACGTAGCCGTTTATTTTTACGCACGGGGGTTGTGCGGGGAGCAAATCGCGCACAAATATTGTTTACCCCGAGATTCCCAACGCGCACAACGTCCGGTTTTAATCAGTTTAACATTTTCATCTTCTCCTCCTTCCTTACCTGTCCCGGTTACGCCGGTCTGTCGTGGCTAGCGGCAGAACCACCACCGAGAGAAATCTTATAGTGTAAGAGTAACTGCCTACAGACAGAGGAACGAGAGAGAGCCCTTTACACAGCTCGAGCCGTCTTCAGCTCGAGTTAAATATAGATAGACCAAATCCTACCGTCCTCCTCGCCTCTGTACTCAGATGGGGCATGACAAGTGCATGCTGAGTGTGCGCGCTGGCGAAGGATGCAGGGGCGACAACTGTGCGCGTCGTGGAACTCACAAAACAGATCGATAGTGTGTCCCCTCGTTTTTTGTGTTTTTTTGTTACTTCACGTTTACCTCCACATGTACAGTCAGAAATCTTTATTTAGTAAAGTTGTATTTTTCAGCATGAAGAATACCGGAACACGCACATTAAATTCATTTGATGGAGAACAAATAAACTGAAAATAAGTTAAAACAACAACAAAAACAAAAAAACCTCTGACTTCTAACGTTTTATTATACAGTATGAAGAAACGAGGAGTCGGTGTCTCCACTTGATGGCGCTATAAACTTTTAATGTTCTCATTTACACACTCCTCTAATTCTTGACATTAGCAGCAAAGCAAATGATGCTGAAGCACACTGTGGAATGCATGTCATCAAAACAGGAAATACAGAAAGCATAATAGTGTGAAAACAGGAATGGCTGTGGGTGTAAGATGGTTGGACTTGTGCGCTTTAAGATCTCCGGCATTGAGGTAAACTGAATTTTAAAAAACAAAAACATGAAGCTGTGAAACATTTTGACTACTGAAAATATAGGAACACATGACCCTTGAGATCATTTTAAAATGACTAATTATCATCAACAACAACGTGATTTCTCCAAATTGTAAAAGAGCCACATGGTTAACTTGTCACTAACATGTTTATGAATTGATGTAAAGCCAGAATTAAAAAGAATCTCGTCTGGAGAATTCAGACAACATGTGGCATGCTGGTCAGAGATATTAAGCCCAGCTTGTCCTGCTTGTTGTTACAGACCCATCTGCGCTACTGTGGCTTTGGCTGCAACTTATTCTTATCTGGCTCGAAAAAGTTTTCAATGATGGCATCAACCAAGTCATCCAGTTCCTTCTTCAGGTGCGGCACATCACTGTTAGAGACAAAAAAAACCCGTTGACATTTATGAGGGATTACTAGAGTTGCACTGTTCAGTTATGACATTTCAAACTGTGGATTTTCTTTATCTTCAGAGAAAATAAAGCAACTATTTATTCCTACAAAAAAAAAAAAAAAGTTTTTGTTCATCATTAAATTCCTTTGGGCTGATATCAGACAAAAGAAGATGTATAAAGCCATTCTGCAGGCTGTAGAAAAATGTAACAGTTCTATAGTTTGCTTATACTAGCTTTGCCTCTAAAGTAACCTACCTGTTACCAGGAGGAGCACAGAGTTCAGTGTAGTATTTGATTTTTGGTTCTGTGCCGCTGGTCCTCATGGTGGCCACACCCCCATTAGAGAAGGTAAAGGTGATCATCTGACTGGAGCTAGACGTGGGAAGAACCTGAGAGAGGAGAGGAAGGAGTGTTAGATGGACAGAGGGAGAGACACACTGAAATAAATAAAACTGGAAAGACGAGCAAAATTAAAAAACACAAAACTTCTGCAGTTTAAAACTAACAACTGTTTTAAAAGGAAACTCTTACACAATTATAATGTGTAATTAAGAGGTTTGTTATGCTCTCAGTGTATGAACTGCAGGTGTGAAGTTTGTGCCCTTACAGCTTTTTTATCGGGTTGGTTGCTATCGTAGCCGGTGGTCAGGTCTCGCACAGCGTCGATGGCAAAACGACCACATTCGGTGGGATACGAGTCTTTTGTGCCACCATAGTTGCGCAGACGCTCAAACAGACTGCGGATCACTTCCTGGTCATGGCAGATAAAGTAAGAGTTCTTGCTGATGTGGTAGCCATACCTGATGATAAGAAATAATCAAAGACAGAGCTAGAGCCTGCAGTTTTAGGTTATTCAAAGTTTAAGGTGAAATGTACGCAAGTGTGTGCATCTTACTCTTCATAGATTGTAGTGAGCTGCTGAGAAAGACTGATTTTTTTAGTCGCCAGGAAGGAAATCATCTCTCCTGCTATGGCTGCAGCGCTCACTCCATCCTTGTCCAATACAGAGGGACTACACATATACCCTGCAACACACACACAGAGTTCACTTAGACTATATAAACCTCCAGCTGCTGTAGTCAGCTGCCACTTCTTTTAGTAGCAGTGTATCCAAAGGAATGAGATTCCAATTATAGTATCATAATCTTATTATATAGGAATGCTGGAAACTATGCTGTTATGTTGTATGTGTGTGTTGGACTTACTAACAATCGTATTAACCTCAAACAACTTTTATTTTTAACTCAGCCTTTGTGTTTGACTGTCAGCGCGGCTCAAACCTTTTAATAATCAAGACTGAGATCACATCACATGAATCTGATGTTTTTACATGTTTAATTTTGATGACTCATATTTTCATTAACCAAATTACTAAGATTGCGCTACGTTGTGTGATTAGATTCACTTGTAAAGCGCAACTGTTTTTTTGTTTTGTTTTTTTCCACAGAAATATTTCAGTATCAGTACATGCAAGTATACTTCAGGACGGCACAAAGAAAGTGAAGCATTTCTATTCACAGTAATGATGCAACCTTTGGTCACAGTTTTCAGTGGTGTTTAGTTCAGGGGACTGTGAGCTCTGCATCATCTTGCACCTCTTGAATTAGTCCACTGTGAAGTCTGAGGTGAGTTTGTGATACTTTCCTTGTCAGAGATGAAATGGTGTGACCTTTGCTTCCAGAATTATTCGCTGATATCAAACTGGATCTATTGTTCCCTCTCCCACTCAAATACTTTCAGCTTTGCAAGTGGAAACAACTACAGCCAAAAAGCTCATCCACTTCCATAAAGGTCATATTTGTTTAGTCCTCAGTGCACTGCTGGTGACTCATTCTGAAGGTCTTTTGCAGTTAAACAGGGGTTGTCCTTGGTCTTCTTAGCAAACCTACAAGCAATTCTCCCTTTTTTGGTCTTACAGATCTCAACTTAACCTCCTCTGTTCCTGTTAACTGCCACTTCTTGGTTAAACTATGAGATGAGGAACCAGCTTTCTTTACTTTCATAGACACAGGTAGCTGTTTAGAAACGCCGTGGCTGCTGACAGCTGCCACAGCAGAAGACGTTTGTGGATAAAGGTCTCTGAAGCTGAAAGGCCCAAAAGAAGTTAAAAATTAACTTCATGTCTTTCAGCGATCAGCTCACACACCTCTCACTTAACCGTTCATAGTAACTTTACTTTTCCATGTCACTGTGCACTTTATATATCTAGTTTAGTTCACCAACAGGAGACTATACATTTCAGTTTCATTACTGCCATCACTTTAAGGCTATTTTTTAATCCTCAAGCAAGTTTTTGAAAGGTTTAGATTTAGGTTGAGTTTAAACTTTAGTGTGTGCTGCGTGTGATAATACCTATGGCCTCTTCAAAGGCAAACAGCACGGTCTTGTCCTGGTCCAAAAGGTCTCTGGCTCTGTTACCCATCCACTTGAACCCTGTTAGTGTTTCCTGTCCAAACATTGTGTAAGAAATTTGGTTAACAGTAACCACGGAGAATGGTTTGAAACATTCAATCTGAAACACGTGCGGTGGTGAAACCTAAAACAGTATTGTTAAATAGTCTCATAGCCCTTTTTTTTTTTTTTTTTTTTTATTTATCTCAGTTTCTTCTAAATACGATTACTAGCAGGAATTCCATACAAGCACTCCTCTCCAGTTAGGCCCATCTTACAGAATCTTTTGATGCATGGGGAAATTTAACTGATCTTATTTTAAAAACAACTTTGTTACCTCAAAGTGGAATCCCTCCTTCAGGGCAATGGCGCGCAGTATTTTGGATGAGACGGTGCTCGACAGCATGTAGAGGTTTTTCACAGCAGCAGCGTCGGAGTTTTGCTCCCTCCAGCAGCGAAATAGCCACCAGCCAAGCAATGCTCCCAGCTCATTACCACTGAACACACGCCACCGTCCACTAACACAGACACAGACAGAGGTTATGGAAGTGAAGGCAAGCTAACATACCTTATGCAGAGGGTCATCGATCTGTGATCATCAAAGCATTCTGTAATATGCAATGTTTAAACTGTTACATTGCAGCAGGTCAGTCACATAAGTTGGTATAAAAAGAAGATCTTAGAGAGGGCAGAGTTTCGTACAAGTAAAGATGGACAGAGATTCACCAAATTGCAAAAAGCTGCATTTACAAACTGTGATAATCTTCCTCAGTTAAACAATTGTGAAGACTTTTAACATCTTCTCATCTGCAACACATAATGTCATCAAAAGATTATGAGAATCTGGAAAAATCTATGTGCGCGTGAAAAAGGCCAAAAGTCAGTATTGGATGCCTGTGATCTTCAGTGGGTCTCAGGCAGAACTGCATTAAAAACATGCATGAATCTGTCATGGAAATTACTGCATGGGCTCAGAAACCCCCTTCTGTTCACCTCGCCGTCTACACAAATTCAGGTTAAAGCTTAATCAGGAGAAGCTACATATGAAGATGATCCAGAAAGGCTGATCCACGGTCAGATTAATAGAAGTTTTAAATTATTTCTGGAAAAAAATGGACATTTTGTTCTCTAGCCTAAAGAGGAAAGGGACCATCCGGCATGTTATCAGCAGTCAGTTCAAAAGGCTGCATCTGTGAACTGGTGCCTTGCACATCTGGAAAGGCATGATCAATGCTAAAAGGTATATACAGGTTTTAGAGTAGCACATGCTCTTATCTAGACATCTTTTCCAGGGAAGGCCTTGCATATTTCAGCAAGATGATGCCAAACTACACACTGCATTTATTACAAGAGTCTGGGTGCAGAGTGGTCTGATCATTCACCAACTGAAAAGATGAAATCATCATCATGTAAAACAATGACAAAGAAGACCCAGAACTGAGCAGCTGGAGGTCCTGAGTAGCTCTAAAATGTGTGGGTCACCATAATTTTTATTCATTCAACCCTAATAAACCTGCCCAATGAGTTTGTGTCAAACTCTGCTGCAAACACTATTAAAGCTGTACATGCACACAAACACACCTCTCCTGCTTCTCAGCAATGGCCAGTCGATCTGCATCAGGGTCATTCGCCAGCACCACAGAGGCCCCCTCCTTCTCTGCCAGTGCAAATGACAATGTCTGCAAGAACAACCAATCACTTGTTACACAATCAACCAAAACCAGTCATCTACTACAGTCAGCTGTATATGTTTTAGGCCAGTGAAACATTTGTTGTAGTTTTGCCTCTGTACACCACCACAGAAGATTTGAATCAAAGAATCCAGATATGATTGAAGTGTTTTCCCCTTTAATTTAAGGAATTTAACAAATGTATTGTATTAACTGTTTAGAAATTACGGCCATTTTTAGACATAGACACGTTACTGGCAAGCAGTTTCATTGCTAGGTGAGGCCTTCTCCTTTAGTCTATGACAAATAGAGGCAGAAAAAAGATCTGGAGTTACTTTCGAGGGTTAAACTTTCATTTTGGTTTCTGTACACTGGAACTCTCAATACAAGAAAAATAAGTGCATGATTACAAAATTATTTCCTTAGTTAAGAAAAACAACTTCACAAAATGTCAAGAATACTCTCAAAGAGGAAGGTGTGTCATCGTCAAACAAAGAGAAACAGGCGCAGGATGAACTCTTAAGTGTACAGGGCTATGCTGTCATTCCTAAACAGTAATGCGATACTTTTGTAAAAACCCTTGAATCGAGACTCCCCGTCTGTACTTCAATCACATCTTGATGATCTGATTTAAAATCCACCATGATCGTGAACATTAAAACTGTGTCACTGTCCAAAAACCTACGGACACAACTGCACATATGATTGGGTGTGGCAAATGTTGACTACGCACCAGGACTCCCTCTCCCTCTTCAGGATTAGGATATTTAACGGTGGGAAATTCGGGGTCTGGATCCTTCTGTTCCTCCACTGCGTACGGAGGACGAAGATCGAAAGCCTTGAATGCTGACTGGACGAACGTGTGACCAACACCGTGCACAGATGTATGCACAATTTTCACCTCTGACTTCTTGTTTATTTCCCTGCAAAAAAAGTCAAAACATGATTTATGAATATCCACAGTTTCTACCTCGAAGCATTATGTACTTGTACGGCCTACATGGCAGCTTATGCATTTAAAACATTACACAGTAGAATCGCTAGCATGTTTTAAATGGTACATGCTGCTCAGCAAGTTGTGTATCTATGCAGCACCTGTGATGGCAGTGTTTCTGGATGGCTTTGAAGTATTCTGTGTTAATATCCTGATAGGGGTCTTTGAGCAAAGTGCTCTTCATAGCCTCCTCCGTGTTCCACGACTCAGGCCAAGGCTCCAGGTTTTCCACAATGGCTTTAGATATACCTTTGTCATGAGGAGTCACAATCTGGGCACCGTTCTCCCAGTACACCTAGGACAAAACCAGAAAAAACTAAATGTTTCAGAAATTTATGGGAAAGAAATTGGAACTTCGTAATTTTTAAATTAGCAGAGATTATAAATAAAACTATCAGTAAGCTATTGATGCATTTAAGGAAGAAAGACAAGACAATGATGAGGTCTTACCTTGTAGCCATTGTCTTGTTTGGGGTTGTGAGAGGCCGTCACCATGATACCAGCACACAGACCCAGGTGGGAAACTGTGAAAGGCTACAATGAGAATGAGAGAAAGACAATAGTACCTCATATATGATAAATATTTTAAGAACACCATGCAGAAGCAAAAAAAAAAGAAAAAAGTAAGAAATACAAAGAAAGCCTATTTGAAAATGTTACTAATAAAACAATGTTATAGTTGGTTACTATGAGGGAATGTATTCATTTCTACTGAGAGCCAAATGGTTCAAATGTTTTCTGCTATAACGCCATCATGGAGGTAATTACTCGTGATCAAGGTGCACTTAAGGAAAATGTCAATCTAATTTTTTTTTAATTACTTTGGGAGAACATCAGGTGAATTTGAGCAGCTCAATGACATTTTCCCTCGTTTTCCTTTTTGTCTGAAGACTCACAACAAAACTGTGCTACACAAAGATTTTATTTCCCACAAAACTGCAGTGAAAGATAAAATCAGGATGAAAAAGTGAGAATGAGGAAAACGCTTTTATGAAATTCTGGGGCTATGCTTATAAAAGTGTTATAATGGAAAAACATCAGCAGCATAAACCTGATGTGACATTCACAGATTGATAAATATCACTGTCATCAGCAAATGACATTTTTAAGCTGAGGGGCTGACATCAGTAGAAAAAGGCAGATATTGGCTAATACTAATATTTGGTTGACTTATCGATGAATGCCTACTGAGAACGGGCCTAAACCACTGCTGTGTGTTTGCATGCTGGCCTTTGGGCAAATCCTGCAGAGATATAGTCTACATTTTCACTAAGGCTGAATGATTGTGGATCTTTCCTCTGGTCTAAGTAGGCTCATACCCAGGGCTAATCTTTGAATCTGACATCTTTTGATTCACAGTGTCTAAAATTTCATGGAGTCCTGTTTCATCCAGCTTAGACAGACACCTAAAATCCATTCACTCCTATCTCAGCATGACTTAACAAGGTCCTGCTTTTATTTCTTCCAGAGTTGACTACTTACACCAGCGTAAGCCAGCGTAACATAAACAGGCTACTATTAAATGAAAATGCAGCTGCTAGGCTTCTAACACGTAGCTGAAGGAGAGGGTGCATTACAGCAGCCTTTGCAGCTCTTCACTGACGACTTCATAGCTTTAGAAGTGATTGAAACATTTTATGCTTGTTGCTTAAGCCATACAGAATTCCCTGACTGAACATCTGAGGTAGGCAGTCTTTAAAATCTTCTCTTAAAAGTTATTTTTTTCACATGCTGGACTAGCACTTTACGGCTTGGCTTTGGAAAGTGCAATATAAAAACAAGATAAATATTGCGTGCTGCTCTCACTATTACACAAGGAAAATAAGTAATGCAACAGGAAAATTGAGCAAAAACTGAATAAAATAAGTGGATAAATAGATATATTGAATAATCACCTGGAAATACAAACAAGACTTAAGTGGTATTGATGTCTAAAGACTAAATTGCTAATCACAGATCCTCTTTCTTCAAAGTGAACATAATCTGATGACTGCTACATGTGTTATGCAACATGTTGCACTGTACACTGAAGGAAAGTGAGAGGATTTTTTTTAAATTGGAATTTGCTTTAATTTTTTTTGACTGTGTTGAATACGTGTTGCAACATCCAAAAAAAAAAAAACACCCAAGTGATGAAAACACAGGAAACCAAGTGATTACCACAAAGGGCGTGGGGGTGATGTCAGAGAAGAGATGGACAGGGACTCCTCGGCTGATGAATACAGCCGCAGCCAAGCTGGCGAAACGCTTGCTGCTGCCCCCGCTGGGAGGGTGGGCGCGAGCGTCGTACCCAATCACCACCCCTCGCTCTTTGAGGTTCCCAATACTCTGCTCCAGGTAGCAACAGAAACCCTGTCAGGGAGGAAACGATCGGAAGATACAAGAGAAAGATCTTGAGAATGGTTGATTATAACTTTAAATATAAATAAATATATATACACACAGCACCTCTCACAAAAAAGGCACAAACTATTGATGGGTTTTAACCCGGATTATAACAATTTCAATCATGTAATGAATCAGATAAAAATCACAAAATAATAATTATAGAACATGAAGTTGGATATATATTCAGAACAATATGAATAAAAGCAATCATCATAAAACTGAGCTAGCTTTTATACAAATCAGTGATTTGAAGGACTGCTTGTATATATAGTTTCACGATCCTGCAGTGTCAGATCTTCAGTGCAAAAACAGCAATCTCCATTATTCTAGAGCCAGAAAAGAACTAAGGGGAAGGTCTGACTCACACGCAGGCAGCAACTCAGGAATAAACTATGAAGTGCTATAAAGCAATCTATACGATCTTAAATTCAGCTATAAAATAAAGTGTGAAACAGATTTTGGGGGGTTTTGGGTGACAATAAAATACTTCGCATTCCTCAACTTCTTCACAAAACAAAGACTAAAAATCAAAAACGGAAACATTCAACTTTGCATGCGACTTGAAACGTATTGAGCTGCAGTATCGACCCACCTGTGTGGTCTGAATAATAGTGAGGTCGTTCATACAGGATATGCCAGGCCCCATGGCTGCTCTCAGACCTGCTGTGCCAAACTCCATCCTGGAGGAGAAACACTTCTTCAAAGCTTCCATGTTTCCCTCTTTCACCATATCCTGCACCATGGATTTCGTTTTGGGGTTCTGGGGAAGGGAAATGTTTTATTATCCACAAATTAATAAATAAATAAACGAACACAATTAAAGATTTAAAATCTTGTCTACAGTGTTGTCACTTGATGATAAAGTTAGCATTAAAAAACCCAACACAAAAGCTTCTATAGACAACAGGAAAGTTTAGAGGGTAAGAATCAGTCTACTTAGGAATTACTACGAGAACGTCCAGACAGGACGGCACTCCTGACCACGTGGACCCCTGAGGAAGCCGCTGTAACACAACTATCTCAAGACTAATGAATGTGGGGTCTTTTTCCAGTGTGACCTAATTTGTGACATCCCATATGTCTTTAAGGCCAAGAATGACTGTGTTTGTGTAGGTCTGATAGTCGGGTAGTAGCCGGGTTAGTTTGGTTATACATTTGTGTTGTAAGCATGTTAAGACCATGTGACTGGTTCTGTTTCAGTAATGACCAACATACCAGAATGTATGACCAGCAGCTGACTGGGTTATTATAAAATCTGAGTCATATTCTGTTTTACTGATTTATAATTTCAAATTATTTTCCACTAAATAATTCTGTTATTTTGTAGTATTTATAAAAATAATGATGTAAATATTAAAAATAAATATAATATTAGGAATAACTGATGCTTGCAGACAGGAGGAGGAAGAGTCTCCTGCAAAATTTGGACAAACGTTTGGGGACCAAACAGAGGGTTATGGATTTATAATCATTAAAATGAAAAAGACTCAGTAACAACAGACACTTGAGTACAAGCACAAGTTGACTTCTGGCTTTAAAGAAAGCAAACCTGCAGTGATGAATGTTTGTGGATACGTAACCCAAGTGGAAACTTCTCTGTCTAAGATAAGAGAAGTCTAAGAGCAGAGCTCTGGGGAACACCACTGGTCACTCACAAGCAGATGACTGGCTTCATAAAGTAGGGTCAGTTCAGTTTACCATGAAATCCACAACTGGTTTAATTTTACACGTAAGACAGGAGGAGAAGTAGAGAAAAACTACCTGTAATTGTTAAAACCTTGCAGATCAGTATTAATTCTGTAGGGTGAAATGTCAAAAGGGCTCTATGATGACTTTAATTTAGCTCTCGTGTTCTTGGAAGTAAAATAGCTTCAAACTAATTTAGTAGGGGAGGGCAGGTCAGTGTTCGTGGAGTGGTCACGAGTTACGCAACCCGGAGAACGACTTCTTCTATTTTTGTGTGAACAAGGGCTTCTTTGACTTGATTTGTTGGTTGGATGTAAAATCGCTGACAAAGATTATTTAAGAAAAAAAAAAAAAAAAGAGTTTGAATTATGACGGTTTCTAGCTAAAATGCTTAAGGGTCTTTCTCATCTCAAAGCGTCAAATTTCTACAATATTTTCTGTTCGTCCACATCTGACGTCCCTGAAAAGTTTATGGTTTAAAATTTGGGCGTATGTAATGTTTGATGTGAAATTATTAGAATTGAATGTAGATTAAACTCCAGAATTTTGCGTTATTTGGATTAGAGGACCTACTTATATTTTTGCTTTTGTAGAAAAATTTGTCATATTTGCTCCATCCAGATTAAAGTTGAATGAAAACAGCATTTTTTTCATGTTGACAAAGTTTTATTTGCCATTTTTGTAAAATACATCTATGTCCCATTCAGAAAGTTTTCTTTTCCAATTATTACTATGTGTTCAAATGTTGGACTTTAAACAAAGAAAGTAACCCGAATTATATTTATTTATTCTTTAACCAGTCATAATCAGACATTTTTTGATCCATCTCATCCTGGTTCATTTTAAGGTGAGAATGTGAAAAATTTCAGGCTTTTATCTTTAATAGTTTCTGATTCATGCTCAAACATGGCCTCAGATTTCGCAATGTGAAAAAAAAGATATGGTGGAAATGAATCAAGAGATAATTTTCAGAACTATACATCTTGAAAAGTAAACGACATATGAAGCTGAAATTTCACACTGATCATTATATATGTCCAAATATTAGACCATAAAATCTTCTAGCAAATTGGTGATGGTCAAGCAGAAAGTCCGTGGTGATTTGAGACAAAACAATGCTAAAGAAACTGGACATCCTCCTTTACAGTGTTTTATAAGCCGAGATCTAAGACACATGAGATTCTGCTTTCAAATGACAGATCAGATCTACTTTCTGTTATGCTTATCCAGTCTATTAACAGGCTATCATCTAATTCTCACAGAGAAAGAAGAATCCAGTTCTTCTTTGCGCTTCTTGGTTTAGGCATAATAATCATGTATTTAGTAATTCAATGGCAGATACTTGATTTGAGGTAATTCGTGGGAAATGGGCACTTCTTTAACAGAAAATACAGATACATTGAAACCCAAGTCAATATAACTTATATCAACTTATTATAGTAAACAAGTAGCAGATTTTTACAACTTTAAATTAAAATCTAAATTGAGCACTATCACAAAAAGTTCATTGATGCATGCTTAAATGAAAGGACCAGTCAAGGACACCACTAAACTCACAAAGTTACTAACTGGAATCTTCATGTATCTTCGTAATCGCCCGAGAATAAATAAAATCGCTCGTACAAAGATAACCCTGAATGTGTTTGATGACTACAGCAAAGCTGAAGCACTATGAGCTAGCACGCTAGCTGTCAGCTCACCTTGTCGTACTGCAGCCACTGCCGTATAGACTGGTCCAGCTGGGCGTCACCGGTTGAGGACGTACCGTTCTCCATTTCTCTTCTTGGCCAGAGTCAACAGTCTGTCCAGCTCAGTGTCTATGCTCATAGGAGATCAACGCGCTCCTTCAGTAACTTTTTCTGGCTAAAAACTGAAGATGTTAGCACCACTGCCTGCTGCTGCGGGCGGAGCGACGTTCTGCGTCACGAGTTTCCTGCGTGTTGCATTCAGAAGCTGTCGTAACTGTGGTTAATAACAAGCGCGAGGCCTTCATGGACTATTTTAACCAATGACTGTAGAAAACAGTTATACAGTCATCGATTTTAACCAGAGAAAATTAATTGAAAGATTGTTTCAAAACTGTTACAGAAAGCGTAATCTTTGTTTTCCTAGAGGAAAAAAAACATAATTACACAACTACAGCAGTCACTGGAATCACGGTACCAGTATTTAAAGTAATGTGCAAAAGTCTTAACCCACTCTCATTTATTTACATTTTTACAATTTAAATGGGAAGTAGATAATCCTTTACTACATTCAGTGATTGTCATGCAGAAAAATGAAGCTGCTGCCAATCAGATGCTTTCCAGATGATCTTGCATGGTGGATGAAAAACTGAAGGGACCTCTCTGTGTTCATAATTCCATTCATTTTGACAAGTTCCCCAACACCACTGGCTGAAATGTAGCCCCAAATCAAGACAGAGCCTCCAAGGTGTTTTACAGATGTCTGTAGACATTCACTGTTTCAACTCTCTCCTGATTGCCTACATACATACTGAAATGATTTGAACTAAAACAATACATTTCTGTCTTACTACCCCATGTGACCTGCTGCCACTGATTTTCAGTGAAACGTTTGTATAATCTGGAATACCTTATCCTTTCTCCACATTTCCGTAAGAATGGCTTCTTACTACCCACCCTTCCACGTAGAACATTTGTGATGAGGCTTCAGTGAACAGTAGATAAAAAGGGCCAGATGTATCCATCAGAGTCTGTGTCAAACCTTTGTTGGACCTCCCCCTATTTGACACCAAGAGTGGGACAGAAGCCCTGTGGCATATGAGACTATTTGATCAGAAATAATAAATTTTTTTTTAAAAAATTCCATTTGCAGCCCTGTGTCCTTTTAAAGCTTCATCAGCATTTCTGTTCTGTCAGTAAAGACCAGCAGAGGATATAAAGTATATCCTCTTTAAAGTAAATAAATTGAAAGATTGAAATATGAAGATGATTATCAGTGAATGTTTTTATACTGTGATTCATTCATCTGAGGAATGGAAGCATGTTTTTAAGAGCCAATTAAAGATCAAAGCTGTGTAAGAGTTTAACTTGTTTCGAACAATAAGTCTGGATCACTCTGTCCCAGTGTGAGTGTAGTTTTAATCTTTCAGTTCTCATGTCTGATAACACAGGCGAGTACATTCAAATCCCTCCATCAGCTGTCTCTGTAGTTTGTCTGGGTTCACTGACTGAAGCCAAATTAAGGAGAAGTGACAGCATCCACCGGTCTTTACCGCCCTTCACAGAGCACTAAGCTCCATAATGCATACTGGAAGCATCTATCACCAAGTTCATTGCTCTTCTCACGTACAAAAATGGCACTTTCATATAGCCATCTTCTGCAGCAGTTGACAGTCTTCAGTGTACTTTTACCTCGTGCCTTTAATAAATCACAAAAATAAAGATAAAATTGACAAGCTGATCGTTTGAAAACATGAAATCATGAAAGCACAAGGCTACACAGCAGATAAATAGTAAAGAAAAACTGTTGCTCAGTCTGTGGAAAGACTGGACCTCAATCAAAATGTCAACAGTAGGCCACTTAGGGTTTTTTAAAAAAAGAGTTTGTGACTCGTTGTTATAGATCACAAATTATTTTTCCCCAGCATAGGGAAAATTAAAATTCATCCATCAACCTCCACTATGACATTTATCAACCCGAGCCAAGTGCTATGAATTGTATTGAATAACAATGACACTGAAGATAAGAAAAAAGAACTGCGAGCGCAGAAGCAATCCAAGCTTTCTTCCTCAATCACAGAAGAGATTCAAGTTTTATTTTTCCTCAGACACTTTGGATAACCAGTGGTCATATTACAAAGGGATCACTTCAGACGATTTCCTATTTCAGGGTTTCATTTAGCTACGACAATAACAAATAAGAACGCATACAACTGATTTTAAATGATCAACACTGTTGGGGCCACATGTTAGTGATGCATGTTATCTGGGACCAGTGGTTTTGAGTCCACTTGTCCGCTTACAAGAAAACATTCCTGAAAGTGATCACCTTCAATAAATACAAGAAATACTTGTGTTCTGACTGAAGCGATCTTTTTCAGGTTTGACAAGAGTTCTCCAACATCAAATGACAGAGGATCAGGGTTAAATAGGCGTCTGCTGATTTTTCATCACTGCTCTATTAGTCTGTACGTAACAGATGCATTAGTGCTCATAAATACAGAAAAATTACAAGTGCATGGGTTGGTTACAGAAAAGAGCAGCAGTTTACCCTTCAGTTAAAATTGAAAATGAAATTAGTCACAAACACGTGTTTAAATATACACTGGCTTCTGGTTCCAAGAGCAGCAGCAACATTAAAAAACTACTTTCAAAGCAGAAGCACAGGGAAATCAGCTTATTGAACTTGCAAATATTTTTAATTTTCTTTTTTTAAAATGAGACTTTTGCAACACGATGGAACCAATGGGAAGAAATAAATTTTAAGTCACCATTACTCCTGAAACTGTTTTAGTAAACCTTTTTGGTTTTACGCAAATATTATTCAGATTCCTTTAAGGCCATCATCCTTTTTCATTAAAAATCCACAGAACTGTGACTTACTGGACTAACTAAATTGTGAACTGCTGTTTATACATAGTCAATTTCCAAACATAGGGCCACTTCCTGTTTAAATCTGGGGACAGCTGTATTCTCACGCTGACCACATGGGGAAAGTAAATAAACAGCTTCAGCGTTCTGACTCGTTTTAAGCTGTTATTAACAAGATTAAAGATGCTGCTCTGTTCAAGCATCACAATGTGACTTCGAGCCACTGTGAACAAAATCAGGACCCTGGAGGTGAAGCAACTAAATGAAGCATCTTTTAATATTTCCAAAAATCGTACACATCACCTAACTCTTGACTGTTGTTAAAATATTTTGTGAAAAGGTCCCATGAAGGCCCTTAAAGCCACAATCATTTCAGGTATTTATGTCGAGACCTGAGTTAACGAAACGTGCGACACGCCCCTAAAAGTCACGGTCTTAACTTTTGCTTTTAGAGATCAGAGCCCTGACAGACTCTGACATTGAAACCTCACACAAACGGATGCTATCTTCTGCGCTTTCTTTGTTTAATGAAGAACAGATTATCGTCTGCAGGGTACATCTGCGCACCAGTTTTTTTGTCAGCAGTCGTGGGGGCTTGATTTTTCCTCTTTTTTCTCTTCTCTTGCTTTGCTTTAGGCCCTTGCACCTTTCCTCCAACAGAGCCAAAGAGAGGATTAGATCTTTTCTCTGTGTGTCCCCCTGGCTGTGCTGAAGGGACATGGTTCATTTTCTTCTTCTTTCTCTTCTTCGTCCTGTTCTCTCCCATCCCTCCCCCTCTGGGAAAGTCTTCTGCTTCATCGAAAATTGGTTTAGCGGCTGGCAGCGGGTTTCTCGAGGTGGGCACAGGTCTCTTAGGTTTCCATGGTTTAACATTGCCTATGCTTTCCTGTTGTTTGTACTTATTAAACTTTTTTGTTTTGGGTGTTGCAGCACTTAAGTCGTTATCATTAAAAAATAAATGGCTGGGCCTGGGATTGTGGTTGTTAGGAGTATGCCGAGGGGTATGGTAGGACTGGTGGTTGGTTTTATGAAAGCTGATCTTCCGTTTCTTCTTTGGGGGTACTGGTGTGAGAAGGGCCTCAGAAAAAGATTGAAAACCGCCATTTTTCTTCAGTTCTGGGGAAAGAAAAACAAAAATAATTAATTGGATCTGATTTGATTCGATGATTATCATCTTTTTCTCTAATGATTGAAAAAACAAAGTCAGATGGATAAAAACTCTTATGTGCCAAGACATAAAATATTAATTTGGTCCTTAACAGGTTCTAAAAGCATTTAACTACAACCTCACATGACTTATATCTGTTTAACAAAGCGAAGCCAAAATGCTGGAGCAGAGTCTGAAGAGCTAAGTACTCCCAAGGACCGAATAGGTTATGAAACAACTTTTAGGAGCAAAAGTTGACAAAAGTAATTTTTTTGCACGACTTTGTCAGTATCTGACATGATTGTGGAGGAATTTTCCCCCCCTCTTCTTTACAATGTTGCTTCAGTCTGCAGGCACTTGTTTGTGCACAGTTCTCTTCGCCAAATCATTGCTGAGCACGGGCACAGGCTGAGGTTTGGACTTTGACTCAGTCACTGCATCACCTTGATTCTCTTCATTTTCCTGCTGTGCTTTAATCACTGTTCTGTTTTCAGCCAAGCCTCTACAATACTTTGGTATACAGAGGAGTTCACAGTAGACTCCAGTGGATGCAAAACAAGCACAATTTTTCACGCCTCCACCAACGTGCTTAACAGATGGTGTGAGGTGTTTCTGCTGATATGTTGTGTTTAGTTTTTTTCCAAACACGGTTTTCTCATATGCAACTGTGCAACACTACGGTTCACACTCTGAATAGCTTTTAATTATTGCTTTGAACAGTTCTTTTTTCAGGGGGGAATGATTGCACAGCATAGGTCACTAATGCTGTGGGGCGATCGTGGCTCAAAAGTTGGCAGTTTGTCTTGTAATCGGAAGGTTGCCGGTTCGAGCCCCGGCTCCGACAGTCTCGGTCGTTGTGTCCTTGGGCAAGACACTTCACCCGTTGCCTACTGGTGGTGGTCAGAGGGTCCGGTGGCGCCAGTGTCCGGCAGCCTTGCCTCTGTCAGTGCGCCCCAGGGTGGCTGCGGCTACAATGTAGCTTGCCATCACCAGTGTGTGAATGTGTGTGTGAATGGGTGGATGACTGAATATGTAAAGCGCTTTGGAGTCCTTAGGGACTAGTAAAGCGCTATACAAATACAGGCCATTTACCATTTAATGACTTAAAAAACAAAAACAAGAAGCAAGTGCACAATTTTGAATTTCATTCAAATGCTTTTGGTGGCCATCAGCAAGCTTCTGGTATAATTCCGGCTGCACACTTGCCCGCTCTTCTTGGCAGAATTGGTAGAGTTTATTTAAATTAGTTGGTGTCCTGGAACAGACCAGGCTTTTAAGCATATAGCCCAAGGATTTTAGCCCATGGAGGAAAGCTTAGTACTGTACCTAGACCAAGACACACTACTAAGAGGCGTTGGCCTAAAAATGAATAATAGCTGCAGCCATAAAACGGATAGATATTTACTGGCCTATTTCTTTATGTGATTTACCTTTAGCCCTGATCTTTATCCTGTGTTGTCTGCGGCTTATCTCTTCCACAGTGTCATAGTGGTTAATCAATGAGGTTGTGGGATGCACTCCACTGAACATCCTCTGTCTTATACATGCCTGTGGAAAACACACAAGACACAGAATTAAAAGGCCTGCAATATATTTAAAACGACATAATAAAAACGCAGCACATGAGGTCAAATCCAGTCCTACAGAAATCCCGCTGATTATGTTACTCTTAGAATCTGTACAAAAAACAATTCTGCACATGCGGAACCTGATGAGTAAACCCGAAGACGTTGGATGTGAAATACACTGTTGATTACAAAAACCTGTAGGAGGTTATATCTTACTATAATAATCTCTGTCTGTGTGTTTGTTTCCTTATCCGCTGTCAAAAAAGTCCATTTTGACCAGAAACATCTGTATGAAGCTGCTATTTGAGCCTTATAATAAAGCTGGCATAGCCTTTTAAGTATAAATTAACCTCTCAACATAATAGCTGCAAAAAATTTATATCTTTAACTTCATGTGACGACTCTGCAGCAAGCTATTGATGATTTGATATTTTAGCTTAGCGTTTATGAAATTTTAGAATACAAATAATGAGAACTCTTAGAATTTATTTATTTTTATTTAACACAGAAGCTGGAAAAATTTCAGGGTTGTTCCTGGTTCAAATGGGTCATGGAAGCTTGTTTCTACAATGGAAAAAACACACAAAAAACAGAAAAATTGCCAGTCAAGAGCCAAGCTGAAGTTTTAAGCTATTAGTTCAAAATTTCAACTTGCTGACTCAAACTGCTGCGTAAACTGAAATTATGAGATCATTTTGTGACGTTTCTCAGTCAGGCAGTACTGGACCTAACAATAGTAGTAAAGAATTATTTAATCAAATAATAAAAGTACTTACAATTAAATATATATCCCTTAAAGAAAATATTGTTTCTTTTTGTTTTAAAGAATCTGCTTCCACTTTGGCCTTTATTCTTTTGGTGTATACAAAATGGCAAATACCTACACACGTAATATAACAGGCAATTCAGCGTAGACTAAAGAAAGACAGTGAGGGTTACTTACATGGCCAAAGTGTCCCTTCTGTGAGCAGTTGTAGCAGTAGGCATGAGAGTGTCTGCTGCGCTTTGGTTGCTGCTTCACAGGAGGGCCATGCTTAGTCTGTTAAAAAAAAAAAAAAATCAAAAATATATTTTTAAATAAAAACCACAATCGGATCCCCCCCGATAAACACGATGGACACAATAAAACGGTGGCTTAACCTCCCATTTCTGTCTCATTCTCCCTCTCCTCTGCCATCATTCCCATGCTCTCAATGAAGCGGACTGCAGTGTATTGTACAGAGAATATGGGGCGCTGATATAAACCACTGATTTCTGAGGTATAGTTAGAGGCCTGTAATGACCCTGTATGATAAGTAACTGTGTGTGTTTGTGTGCGTCAGACTGTGTGTGTGTGTGTGTGTGTGTGTGTGAGTGTTTGTTGGACACGGGGTCCCGTCCCCTATGGGCCAGTGTTCTGAAAGCCTTCCATGCTCCAGCGCCCACAGCTAATATACACTGATAAAGAGAGAGAGAGGAGACACAGGCAGAGTGCATTTACTGCTAATGTTACACACACACACACACACACACAAACACACATACACACACCTAATGCTATTCTCCAAAACACACAACCACAAAACTGCGCAGAAATTGCCCCCTCCCTCTCTCTCATCCCTGATTCCGAGATTACAAATGATTTGCGCCCCACGTCATTTCTTAAACATAGCTTAGGTAACCTCCCCCTCCCCTCCCGCTTCACCCTCTCCTCCGTACACACCCCTGCAAACCCACATCTACACCTCACACTTTTCCCCTCTCTCTCCCTCTCTTTTCCGCTTGAGTAGTTTTGCGGCAGAAAGGATGAATGCTATTAGAGCGTCGCGTCATTATCGGGTCAGGCCTGCCGGGCCCATCTCCATCACAAAGGCCAGGAGATCACAGACCTCTCACAAGCACAAACTCTCTCTCACACACACACACACACACACATACACATGTGCACCCCAAGGAGATCACAGCCCCTGTCTCGAGCCCCCCACCCGACCTCCACCCTTCCTGCCCCTCTTTCCATTCATCTTTCATGTAAATTGGCTGTAGGTCTCCCTCTGTCTCTCCCTCTCCCTGACCTTGGGCTTGCGTTATCTCCACATACTCTGATCCAGCACACAGAATGAATGAAAGCACGAGAGACATCGGAGAAAAAAAGAGAGAGAGAAACGAAATCCCCCTCTTATTCTCAAACCAACCTGTGATAGTTGTGTGAATACCTGGTGTGAATGTGCGTGTGCATGCGAGGAGTTCTCTGCCTCATCCGATATTAATTAACGGGATGAACGTTTATCCCTCACTCGTTTCTTCTCCTTGTTCTGATCTCACACTGCCTATCACGGGCATCTAAACAGAGTGAGGCCCTAAGGGATCACCGCAGCTTGGTGCCTTTCTAAATCTTTCTTAAATGGTTTAGTGAGGAGTGACAGCTATGGCTGTGCAGCGACAGCTAATATGACACATAATTTTAGTATAAATTTGCAGCAGGAACATTTCCACTGAAGTCTAAACCGAGTGGGAAACTGGAGTCAACATCAATGGCTATGCAAAACAACATGTTTTCCTTGTTGGTCGGTATGTGTTCAGTTCTGGATCACTCATAGCGAGTGAAGGGCATTAACTTGAGTTACACAGATTATGTCTATGGAGAGTCTACTCGCTTCGTATTAATGCCATGTACCAACATTGAGTGGAATAATCACCAATAATGAACAGGACTGAATAAAGAGCTAAAATCATTATTTAGATAAGGGGAAGCCATTATATGCTAGCACTGCTAATGTTTGTCAGTTGGTGGGTTAAGATAAGTATTTCAATAAAAAACAAAAAACAAAAAAATTACACCTCCATCAAAACCTGAATAACACAGCTGGCTGTGGTGGTCATCAGTGGATGCTACACTACATGGACAAAAGCACATGTACCACCTGCACATGTCACCTACAGGAGTTGCTCAGTCATGGTAACCCATGAAGCTGTCGGAACACAGTTTTTGTGCTGATGTTAACACCAGAGGACATTTAGACTTTTACACACTATTCGCCTCGGCACTTGCTGATTCTGCTCTGTAACTTTACATGTTCGGCCAGATCATTTCAGAGATTCCTAAACACTTTCAAAAATATGACTTATAGCTAATTGGGAAACATGTAGGAGGGAATGAATGTAACAGACTAACCTGCTGCAGTGGTGGCATCCAATCACAGGACAAAATGCAAAGTCAGTGAGCTCTTTAGAAGGACCCATTCTTACAAAAGTGTTTATAAAGGCTGATCGCACAGCTAGGTGCTTGATTTTATACACCTGTGGTAATGGGACTGAAAACACCTGAATTAAAGATTGGGACCGTTGGCTGTGATGCACAGTGATCAGTACTCACAGTAAGGTATTTTCATGCAACCTCAAAAAAAGAAAAGAAACTATGTAGCTAATTTGAAAAGATTTAATTAGAAAATGGAATCTTTGCCGATGCAAAGTCTGATTGTTTCAGTATTTATGCATTTTCGTTCACCTACAGAGTGATTTTTTTTTCTTCCTTTTATATTTTTTAGCAGTCAAAAAAGTTAGAGTGACCCAGTTCTCTAGGTAAATAGGCACATACTGCAGGAAATCATCTTTTTGTTTTTAAATAGAAAATACACTGGTTCTTATATAGTGCATTTTCTACTCCATCCAAGCACTCAAAGTGCTTTATACAACATACCACATTCGCACAAGCTTTTTTCTGCAGCTAAATGCTTTCTATCTAACAATCACACACATTTACACTCGAGTGTCATTTTACAGACAGCAACTCGGGGTTCAGTGTCTTGCCCAAGGACACAATGGCATGAAGACTGGAGCAGACAGGGATTGAACCACAAACAAACCCTGCACATGAGCAAAAAATATCTGCTTTACCTAAACATTTCCCAAAAGACCCTGAGAATGTCCATGTCTCTTCATAAACTTGCTTACAAGCATTAGAAGAGACTTTCAGCATCAGACACAACAGGAGAGACTCCCTTGATACCTAAAGCGCTTCTGATCACACACATAAAGCATAAAGCCAGCCTGACCTAAAATTAAAAAAGGACTGAAACTGGGAAGAGGAATGACGCGTTGGTTTAGTTTTTGTGTGTGTGTTAGTTTGTACGAGGGTATTTGAGAAGGTCCTGAGGGCTCCACTGTGTGGACATAGACAACCAACCATCCGTGGCCTCTCATGCATGCACGCACAGATACATGAGCACTCTCTCCCTGTCACACACACAAATGTGTTTTCCCACAGTTGTCCCAACACATACACCGTGTCTCTCTAAGCCCTGCTCGCCTCTGCTCCTTGCCTTAGCTGCTGGTGGCAAAGCTGTGATAATCCTTCGGCCAACACAAAGCTCAGACTGTTACAGACTAAAATCTGAAGGAACACACACACACACACACACACACACACACACACACACACACACACACACACAGTTATCAAACAAAATCCGAGAAGCAAACAGGCTTGTGTGTGTGTAAGAGGAGAGGGGGGCGGGATCTGAACAGTAACGGGTGGTGGGTGCATAGGGGCCGGGGCCAGCAGCGCTGTTTTGCATATGTTATTGCAGCAATAGGGAGAGGTTTGCATATGTTACTGGACCCACAGGGGACCAACTCTGCATGCTTTATCATAGAGAGCAGCCTCACAACATAAGACTACTAGGCTCATACCAAAACAAACAGAGCCTTGTGGGGTGTGTGTGTGTGTGTGTGTGTGTGTGTGTGTGTGTGTGTGTGTGTGTGTGCGCGCGTGTGTGTGTGCGCGCAACATACCACTATGTACATATTAGGTTAACAGGGAGGATTAATTAGACTTTTGTGAATCAGAGAGATGAAATGGCTGTAAGGTGTACATCTTCCCAGACAGGATGCAATGAATGAACTGCAGACCTAACCATTAATCCTCCTTTTGTTATGGAATAATAAAAAATAAAAAAAAGCATATAAACCGTGTTTACTGTCACTCATCAACAAGAATGACAAAAATCCATCTGCTTAAGGAGACTGCTGAAGGTGGAGGTGGGCATGTTTGCAGTTAGGTAGGCCATGAATGAGGAGGAGGAAGTGGATCCTCCAAATAACCAGATGTGATTCCTGCCCTCTTTGTGTCTCCCAGTTCACAAAGACCGAAACCCTAACCCCGCACCCGGTGAGGACTCACACTCACACAGTGCAATTCCCAGAGGCTCTTCCTATCTCTTCCTGTCAGTTGGTCAATCAGTTTGTAGACAATCAGTACGAGTCCGGATTTTTTTCTTTAGAGAGGAAAAAAAATGCTCCTGGAATGTAACGATAATGTGATGCAGAGCTGGGAGGCGGTGGGTTGCCACCTCTGGAGAAAACCCCCCTTTAGGGGCAGCAAGTGGCGGTAATCTGGTCACACCGTGGAAGGCGGAACAGGGGATACAAGCTAATCTATTCAAAACCAAGTTGTACGATTTCTTTTCTTAGTGCTCACTGCTGAGTGGAGAGGCTTCTTTTCTGCTGTGGCCAGCGTGAGGCTGTGTTTTCATTAAATATAGGACCCATAGACAACACGTATGGACATGAGAGACACGGATTTAGATATACTACATACAGATGGACCGCGTCTTTTATGCTCTGGTCAGTATTTCAAATCCTAATTTTACATTCTCAGCCAGCCACACACACACACACACACACACACACAAATCGACACCATCCAGCTAAGCGGAAATTCACAATGACCTGCAAGCCTGCAAGACCTCTGATAACACTGCACCTGTGTGTGAGTGTGTGCGTGAACATGTGCATTTGTTTACATTCCTATGGTCCTGCATGTGCATCCAGTAGATTATCTAAAGACACTTTTACCAAATACTAATAAACTCCAAAATACAGAGTCCCTGGTCTTCTTACTGAGGATAGCAAAGTGTGTGCAAGCTTTGATGAGGACCTCTAAGCCTTTGTTTGTAGTTTGAACAAAGTATTATGGGAAGGGAAGCACCTAAAAACCCCAAACAAGCAGAACTAGTTTGTCTGCATAATGTCGCCATGAGGGAATGAACTAAAAAAAAATAAAAAAATGCAGTTTTACTAAATAAATTTGATCAAAATTTGGCTTCAAACAACCAAATACAGTTCTTCACATATTTGATAAAGTTATTTCAATTTAAATATTTATAAAAATGATATTAGTCTTCGTAGTGGCTGGTACATATGGATTTGGTTCCTGAAAAGGTTGTTGCTTTCAGCGTTGTTAATCTAAATTTTATATATATATATATTAATTTCAATCAATTATGTAAAAATTTAAGTGACAATGCAATAACAGTGTAATAACAAACAACATAATGCCATTGAGGTTTAAACACTCTTTGTTCTTGCAAGTTTGGTACAAGGTGATGATTTGTCATACAACTAAATGTTGCTTAATAATTAATTTGTCTTTTTCCTTCCAGAAATCTGATGATTTTAGAAAAATCCGAGTATAGGATCTTGTTTTTAAAATACTTGTTTCTTTGATCAGCAACATGCGATTCAAATACAATCAGTTTAACATGACATAAAACAGAAACTGGGACTCTTAAAAAGCCCATACCAATAAATTCTAACATGATTCCTTAATAATGACTGAAACAATCGAAACAACTGATTATTATAAATGACAATATGCTGATGACGTGAGAAACTGAAATTAAAATAAATCATCTGAAGTTAGATTGTTATAAGTTGCCCTGTGCTGCTTTATGAACTGTGCTATCCGTCTGACTACTGAAGACACACAAAAGCCATTTCCTTTCACAAACACCTTCCCTTTCCTCCGGTGCTGTTAGCGCTTCAGTCTGAGGGAGAATAAAGAGTTGAGGCCCTTTTGACACAGCGAGGTGAGAAGACTGGACAGTCTGTACTGTACAATGATGAGACAGCAAAAACAGCTCACTGAATAGATGTGGATTTAAAGGATTTTTACAGAGCACACTTTGAATTGAGGACATTCTTGTAAGAAAAAAAAAAAGAGTGGTCAGCCAAACAGAAGGAAGGACAGAACAAAAAGTGGAATAAAGATCAAACTTAAACCTGTGAGAAGACTTAATGTTGGTATATTATTACTGCGGGAAAGAGTGCGATTTTAATTAAGTTTTGTCTGAGTGACGGTTAAGTGTTCATTCATATAAAACCATTTCTCTATGCAAACTTACAGCCTACACTGGTTTAATTAGACTTTTAACAGCAGCACCTTTGGCTGAGTATGCTGTAACTTTCATATAATGTCTTACTGTTTCCTAAGTGTCTGATTTTTAAGCTCTTCTGCCTTCTTTTCTATTCCCATATCCATGTACTACCTCGTGGTAACATTTATGCTTCCGCCATTGTCTGTGCTGTCCCCCTGAATATTTATTCTGTTGGTTGGTTGAGTGTTGGTTTTTCAAAAAAAAACTAAAGATGTCCAAAAGTGGAATTAACAACAAACACACTTTTATTTGTGTTTACCTCTGATCCTCCAAGGCAACATCATTTTTTTGTTTGTGTGTTTCATGTTGTATTTGTTGGTTTCATTTCTTTTTTGGTGGGGAAGAGGGGCGGGGGGGGGGGGGGGGGGGGGGGTTCAGAGATGTTTAATGTGTGTAGACTACTTGTGAAATTAAACACACAAGTCCATACATGTTCTGTTATGCTGGGTAAAAATTAAAAATACTTTTGATATTAAAATAACCTCCTGAAAAGATCTGGTTTAAAATCCCTCCCCTGCATCCGTATGGGAGTGCAGTTGCCTGTTTGACCACTGAATGGCGCTCTATCTTCACACAGTGTACAGAAAAGCCCAAGGCTGATCTCAGCGCAGAAGTAGGACTTCAATAGGAGGAATACAATCAGAGTTGTTCATTTGTCTTTAACGCAGCTGGTGTGGGCATCAGGAAAATCTTCTCTTAATGCTTTTGCTTAATCTGTCTCATTTGGACACTCAGAGCACTAAAACATTTACTTTTATGAAGGTGAAGATGGTGTGCCAATCACAGAGAGAGGTCAGCAAACAATACCACTTAATAATTGTGTGAACGCAGACAGCAATTTAATTCCGTACAAAATCAAATACAATATCTACATGTGTTCACTGTAAAATAACACCAGGATTTGATCATTCTTCATTGTATTTAATATTACTGCAATAAAACATTTATGATATTGCACTGAAATAATACAAATGTTTATAAATTCAAACCAGAATAACAGCTAAAGTGCAGCCATGTTTCTTTTCTGTCCATTAAAAATCAGATTACACACATTATCTACCATTTACCTCTAAATATCCAGTAAATATATTTATTTCTAAACGGTCATATAAACCAAAGTCATAAACCCCACAGAAACCAGCCAAAACAGACCACTACTGAGGTCTATTTTACACAACAGCGGAGGGATTTCAGGGTTACCTGCGATGTAACATTTATTAAAGATTTTTTTTTTTTTAAAAACTGTCTTTTTTCACAATTAATCTGAGGGAGACCCTCTTTGGAGTAAAGCTTTTTCTTCAGCTATTCATTCTGCTCAACTTAAAACAGACAAAGAAAAGAAAATGAGGATTCCTGAAATATTTTGTACCTTGGAAAAGTCGACTGTCTTAACGAGACATTTTTTCCTATAGAAATAAGAGGATTTAAGGGGCAAAATGTCCTAACCTTTCGCTAACAAAGACATGTGTGAACTGAGCATACCTTCTGAAGAAAGACGGACAGACAAAAATGTATAAAAGGGTACAACATGCTAAATGAAAGGGGAAAGAAAGGCAGTCAGGTGAGAAAGAGAGGGGGAGTTAAAACGGCTTCATTTTGGAGTCGACTAGGAAGGTCACGGAGCGCTTTTTCACGGGCAACCCCGACACATTTACACACCTGTCCCACAGGAAAAGATCAATTCACACACCCTGACACGATCGCAAGATCTGCTCAGCACACACATACACACGCACGCAAGCACACACTCGGCAGAGCTGCTGATCAATAAACACCGATGTACAGGTGTCACCATTACTATCTAAAGAGAGGCCAATCAATGCTCACACACCGATATACCTGCACCAATCAGCTGCTGGGCGCACTGATTCAGTCTCTCTGCTCACTCTCTTGTCTCCTTCACCGTTTAATGCACTCACCATTAACCCCCACCCGCCTTCCAGCAGTTCTACCAATAACTCTCCCCCACCCTCTCCAACTGCCTCTGCCTTCCTCCCTCTCCCTTGTTCATACATACATTTCTGCTAAAAAGGTGAAACACATTGAAACGACTTCTTCTTCTTCTTTCTTTAGTAGAGACACTTGATCTCTATTAAAGAAAAAAAAACAAGCATTCAGGACGTTTGCTTGAGCTTTAACCCTCGTTCAGAGTCTCAAAAGTTAAAAGAAAGATAATTCCCACTTCACATGCACTCATTGGTTAAAGGCAAGGGAGCCTTCACTTTCTACCAGAGGGTGGCACTCTGGTCTTAATGCAACAGAGCAGGGTCTGGGCAGCAAGAAAAAAAAAGTGACTGGGAGTTGTATGTTTGTTGTGTGTATGCATGCACACATTTATGCATGATATTTACATGAATTAAAGCAGCCAGAATACAGATAGCAGGTCACTAAACCTCGCTCCCCATCCAATCATCCCTCCAGCCATCCATCCCCCCCTTAATCGTGCTTTCCTACTGCTCCCTACATGACTTCAGTCTTTCCACCCTGTCCTTCTCTGTCCTCTCATCCTCCTCTTTTTTGTCTTGCCTGTAGTTAGCTATGAAATAGAAATATCGTTCTTTTAGCCTCTTGTCAAAAAGACTGTTCAATTGGCCCATTAGATATTTAACTGGTCTTTAAAGCTGATTATGTGGTGTATATGTAATAATTCACCAATGTGTGCCATTCTATTTTATTTCAATCATATAAACACTATAAATCTGAAATATCACCAGTCGCAAAAATATTTATTAATCTATAAAATCAGAGAGATTTATCAGTAATATAAATGAAAATAATTATTAGTCACACTTTCCACAGTCTGACCTCAATGCAGAAGTGGCCAAAGGCAATTTGTATAAATGAAAAGCCATTTGTGTAGCAACTTGAGTGCAGGTGTAGTTGTAGGCATGCCCACGTAACAGAAATCATATGACCAACAGACCGAAAGAAAAGTTCAAACAAGTCATGTTGGCGGCAGGGCCTTCTGGAAAACAAAACATATGTTGATGGCAGAACTTTGCACCGGCCGACCTCAGCCAGATAATACCAGTATTTTGGGAGTTTTTTTGTTATATTTAGTATGTCGAGTATTAGGTGGAAATCATAAGAACATAATAACATACATGGGGGTAGTGACATGGGTCTGCAGGAAAAGGAGTGACCCCACACTGTAAGCTTCAATGGAAAAGAAAGGGGGAGAAGAAAAAAACAGGGCGTCTGTGGGTGGGCGGGTGAAGTGGTGTTTGCGTAGGAGAGTGAAAAAGAAAGATAGACTGAACAGCCGAAGTAAACTCCGTTCTTCAAAAAGGAAACAGTTACATTTTCTACAAGTGCTACAAGTTGTGTTAAAAAAAAAAAGGTGCTCAAATCTGTATGACACAGACACAATGAAAATGTTGTGGATATCTTTTTACCCCATTTGCTGCTCTATATATTTGTAGGAGGAGTGTGTGTGTTTGTGTGTGTCCATGTGTGTCAGTATCGTACTTTCTCGGTAAATACCCCAGGGCTTTGTGGTCTATACTGTGTGGTTTGGAGGAGTTTGTTAGTTGAGGGCCAGGTGCAGGCAGACAACAGATACACTCATGGAAGATAAACGGACCCAACACACACACAAGCACGCACACACAGCGAAGGATAAATGGACCCAGTAGCAGGGAGGTCTGACAGAATGCCTTTTCACACCTGGCTGAGCCCAGCGGAAGGTGACAGAGTCACATCTCCCAAAGCGAACACACACACACACAAACACACACACACGCACGCACACACACCTTCTCACATTGGGGAGTTCAGGGTCATAAGCAGCATCATGAATAAAATGAGGCTGTCTTAAACAGAAGGAGCTCTGTGTATGCATGTGTGTGGGTGTGTTTGTATGTGTGAGACTGTGTTTGTGTCTGCGCAGGCCCCTAACCCCCATGCCAGTTTGGATCTGTAACGACCTTCTGCTCCCAGTGCTTAAATGGCTTAAATACTTCAATTAGACCTGGGTCACAATCCTCCACCCGTTAAAGCACACCATTGCACACACAAACACACAAACGCACATGCGGAAGTGCAGCGGGGAACAAAAAAACAAAATGGTTTCATCATCCCGCAAAGCGACTGGAGACTTTCGTCAGCATGTTCTCGTTTCGTCTGTGGTTCAAAGTGAAACTCCGCTGTAAATCATAGAGGCTCATCCGCCAAACACAGGAGCAACAATTAAACTCAACTCCCATCTTCTCTGCCAGCGTCTCCCCTGGAACTTCTCTGTCCCGCTCCCTCCTCCCACTTCCTCCTCCTCCTCTTTCCATCTCTCCCGCCGTGCTACCCTAGCGCTAACGATGCTGCCTTTTCATTAGACAGCCCCTGCTAATTAATCTCCATAGAGGAGAGTGACAGACCTCCCCTAACACACACACAGTGCATGCCAAGATATATGCAAACACACACTCTTCTTCCCCCTCTCTCACTCCCTCGTCCCACGTGGTGTTGGCAGCCCATTTCATGCTTTATCACGTCTTTTAATTGACAAACAAGCTGCTCTTTTCTCTTAGGCTGAGGTCTATATCACCCCCTCGCTCAGATGCACACACACACACAAACATACAGACACACACACACGGAAGTAAGAAGCCAAGAAAACTAGTTATCTTTTGAGATTTTGGATAAACACACACAAACACACAGATATAAATAAGCAAATGCCTCCCCACTGACATATGGCCCATGTGACTGTCAAACAGTTTTCTACTCTTTGACACATTGTTTCTGTCTCACACAGACACACACACACTAATGTCACATGAGCACTTGATGAAAGAAAAGAAGGAGGACAAGTTTCCCATAACTTTTAGTACTTCTTTAATATTTTACTATATTTCTTACCCCCACGCTTCACTTACCTGCTACAGGGGAAAGTCAATACCAGTCACAACTGACTTATTGACTAATCACATGACACCTTTGCCTCTATGAAACTCATGGAAACACCTCGTTGATTGACGATTCAAAAATAAATGTAACAAGAAGATCAATTACTCTAATTCAGCAGTGGTGAGAGTCCGGCTTAGTGCTAGTGCAAAGTTTTACAATTAAGTACATTTATTTTTGTTAGTATTTTCCACTGAAAAATACTTTTTAATGAGCTATTAATTGATATGTTTCACTACAATGTTGCTTTATGTATTTTTTAAGACAAATTTCAGAAGGTAAGATGTCTATTTAGATTGGGCTTTATCACTCCTCACTACCATCATTTTTCTTTTTTATCTTTCTTGGCTTTAACTCAGACTCTGAGCAGAAATCCTACATAAACGTGGTGCAAACTAAACCCACACAAAGCGAGTGCTTTTCACAATTTCCCAAGCTTAATAAATTTTGGGACTTTCCACTTAAAACCACTCGTTCTGCTGTTCTCAGGTCACCTCCTTTTACCTCCTTTGTTTTGCTAAATAATTTATCATGAATATAATAATACAAAAATTGTTTGTACCATTAGTTACATATTTAATATTTTCAGTAAAGTAATGAATCAAATATGCACATTTACAAAAGTTTCCACTTGTACTCACTGAAGAAAAAATTCAAACCTAAACTAAGACATATTTGGCGAAAGATTCTATAGAAAACAAAAACACATTTGGTGTTTAATGATTTCCTGTTTTCACTTTTACTGTCATTTGTATGAATTCATACCACAAGTTAAAAGCAGCTTCCCTTTTTTTTAAAGAGCTATTAGACAAACGCAAAATACAAATCTCAGAACTTTTATCTATGAGCTCAAGATTCGAGTGCGAGCAGAGGAAACTACTGAACACCATCTGAACCCTTGATCTAAAAGGTATACTTGACCTACACTTTACTCCTTTCCCCTGCATGCAGTCTGTTCGACTTTGGCATCGTTTCTAAAAAAGAAGCGGGACCTTTCTCATTTTTCAGGACTGAACCTGATACAGTGTTAGCCTCCTTTCACAAAAAAAGAACTAATAACAAAGGCAAGACATATAAACTGGAGAAATGGAAGGAGTGTGAAGAATTCTGCTATGACACTTGCTGACAGAGTTGTTCTGTGAAAAGATACTCACTGTCAGGTGATACTGTCTCCAGATTTCTGGACAAGCCTGAAAAAGGAAAACACACACACTGTGTCATTAAATACCTTTTACAAAGCTTTGTAAAAAACAACAACACTTTTTTTATACTCCACCACAATGAACTTTAAATCAAACAATCAATATGTGATTGTAGTGCAGAATTTCAGCTTTAATTCAAGGGTTTTTAATGAAGTATTCAACAAAGTGTTTAGAAATTACAGTCACTTTTCCCCATTTTGAAAAGCTCAAAAGTAATTGGACAAACTGGCATAATAAAAAAAATAAGAGAATAGTTTTATAGTAGTTAATACATAGATGGAGTCCTTATTTTTGCAGTCTGTGCTTTTAAAATCTGCAGGTCTGTCTTCAGTCCTGCCTCCCTACGCTCTCTTTTTTCAGTGACCTGACAGTAAACGTGTACTGGGGCAACTGTTATTGTGCTTTGGTGCTATATAAATAAACCTGAACTGAAATTAAATTCAATGAATCAAGTAAGTAAAAAGCATGCTCAGCTGAACTAAGATCAGGTGAATGACTTGGCCATTGAAGAATATTATTGTTAGTTAATGTCTGCATTATCCTTCGGGTCATTATCCATTTGCTGTCCAACCTGTTTTGCAGCATTACGCTGAAGCTGAGCAGACAGCACAGCTCTGTACACCTCAGAGTTCATGCTGCTACTTCTATCTGCAGTCGCTTCATCTTTAAACACCAGTGACCCAGTTCCACTGGCAACCATACATGCCCACGTCATCCATTACGCTTCGTCCACTATGTTTGGCAGATGGTGTGGTATGCTTCAGACCATGAACTGCTTCTCTTCTTCTCAATATTTCTCTATTTCCATCATTCTAGTGCAAGTTAATCTTGGTTTCATCTGTTCAAAGAGGGTTTTTAAAGCACTGTGCAGGCTCTTTTAGATGTTTTTTTGACCTCCCTGTTCTTGAGTGGAATCAATGGTTTGCACCTTGTTGAAAACCCTCTGTTATTTCCATTCATAAAGGTGTCTCGTGTCTAATCTATTACTTCTTTTCAATACTGAACCAGGTTGTAGACCTGACCACTCCTAAAGTATGTACGTAATGATTGCCTCCTTCACTTGCACTGACAACACCTTGGACCTCAGGTATCTAGTTAACAGCTACTAAAGCTCAACATTTGGAATCAACTCCATATTCTTTATCTCCTAAATTTGTTTATCACTCAATTGTCCAATTATTTTTGAGCCACTGAATATTTGGGACTATGAATAAATGCAGTTCACACTTCAGTCACATATTGATTTTTTAAAATCCACTGTATTGGTGTAGAGAGGAAAAAATACAGATAAACTAACAAAAACCTGTGGACCAAACTGCATTTATACCAGTTTACTTGGACTCTGACAGTACACACAAAATCAGGACAAAACATTTTGAAAACATCAACATCAGATTTTTAAAACACAAGGGAGAGGTATGAAAGTCTAACTGGTGAGAGAAAAGACAAGAAAGACGATTCAGAGGCTGAATGGAAACTCCTGGCAGGCCACGGAGTCATTTGCTTGCCCGTCTAAGACCATAAGTCTCATCTTGCATCTCTCTCTAGAGTCTGATCACCTTGATTTCTCAGTAACTATTTTCTATCCATGTGTCTCTCTGCAGTCAGTCGGTAAGTAAAGCAGTCAGTCGTTTTGTCCCAGTGTGGCTAAAGCATTATCTCCGGGGCTTCTCCACGCTGTTCCTTAAGCGTTCCAACATCCTTTCCAAACCGCCACCACTTCCCACTGGGAAATTGAAAATGCCGCAGGCAACAAGATTTATCTACTTACATACCTACTGAGTCAAGAGAGTGTGTGAGACAGAATGAGGGAGACAAATTCAAGCCTGTTCTGTGCAAACAGCACTGTTCAGTCACACCAAAGTTCCTCAACATATTTTGTAAAATATATGAATTACAATCCCACTAAAAAGTCACTAATTTGACCTCAAGTGTGGGTTCAAATCCCGACCTTCAAACAGCAGCCTGTGAGAACAGTAGGTACTTTTTCTGGCTTAATGTGATCTGTTCTGATTTGAATACATACAAGAACAAATATGAATTTCAACAGCTGCATCTTCCTCCACCTCTCATCTAGCTCTTTTCTTTTCTTCAACGCCCCCCCCCGTTTGCTCTCTCCCTCCAGACCGCCAGGGTAGTGTGTTGTTGTCGAGGGCGACAGGCGAGGCGAGCGACACACTCGCGCTCCATCAACCGTCTGTCTTTAATGAGAGACACAGAAAGGCCCAGGGGACTGAGACCTGACTCTCTTTCTCTCTCAAACACAGACACTAATACATACAGTATAATTTGTGAGTGTAAGGAAAAGAGGAGAAAAAAAGTGATACGTTCCAAGAAAAAGGTAATTACAATACCACACAACTTTGCACCTTTGTTTGCTGTTGGAAAACAATATGCAAAAGAGTAGAATGAGATCAATTTGAAGATCTGGATGAAGAGCTGAAAGGAATGGGTTTAGAGATTGAGAGAAAGAGAGACAGAGAGAGAGCAAGAGAAAAAGAAAAAATTGGGTTATGTGTGTCCTGGCCTACACTCTCCCTCTGGTGTTCACCTGGTTACTCATCCATTACACAGAGCACAGTACATGACTGACTGACGGAGAGACAGGGCGCGAGAAGGAGAGAGAGACAGCGAGAGAGACAGCGAGAGAGAGAGAGAGAGAGTGGGGTGTGAGGTGGAGAGACACAGACTGACTTCTTGCAGGGTTTTCCATTCTGTGGCATTAGTGTAAATGGGCAAGGTAATGAACACTGCGGCGGGATAATTGTCATTGATGGTCATTAGATTCACCCTTCAGTGCCAACACACGCACACACACGCACACACACGCGCCCATAGCTGGAATATGCAGCATGGCAGAGACATAACTAAGCTGTAATTACTGAAGTGTATCAATTAATGTGAACAGCAGCGTTTGCTGACCCCTGGTCACTCATTATTACTGAAAGCGAAAGAGGGAGGGAGTGAGAGGTGGAAAAAAGGATGACAGTGGAAAGAAAAAGTGAAAAACAAACCACATTTATTGTGATGAAGGCGGTTTTGATTTCTATGTTCAGCAGTAATTTTTATTAAAAGCCCAAGCCGCAGTATCAATCTGTGGCAGTTCCCATGTTTTATCATAGAGCAAAGTGAAGTTGTGTGTACAGTAATTCTTCATATATGCATTTTACCCCAAAACATGTTGCCTCCCTCAGCTTTAAGCATGTGTACATGCATGTGTTCAGTTTGGTCCTGTTATGCAGTTTGAGCTTCTTTGTGTCAAACTGGCTCTCTGGATAAAACTATAAGTGTACGTGTGTTTGAGCTCTGTGGTCTCTTACTTTCAGTGGAAGAAAATATTAAAGTCACAGCAAAGTGATACTTTTTGGGAAAGGCCTTTCCAGTCTCACCTGGGCAATACATTATTTTAGTTTAGAAGAGCCTGACTGACCTGCACAGAGCCAACACCTCAACTACATATCAGCTTTACAACTAACAACGCCAGGAGTTATTGCCCAACAGAAACAACATTCACCATCGTCATGGGAAACCTTCACAGAGAAATGAAGGATTCTCATAGCTCCCATGATTTGGGAATATAATGTTCAACACTCTGAAATGCATATAATGTTTGCATATCCACAATTCTGGATCATCTAGTGCAAGTCTGACTCTCAAGTAAAATAAAAGTGGGTGTAATACTCACGTCAGGGTAGTGTCCCTTCATGTTGCAGCGATGACAATGTCTGTTCCAGTATGAGTTCTCACTGCAGGAATCATAAAGATGCCCTGGCAGGCCACAGTTTTTGCAGTGCCTTTTGAGACAGTCACGGGCTGGGTGGCCTGGAGTCCCACAAAGAAAGCATGGCGGCAACTTCTGCACATACACACACAAAACATGGTTAGAACCTTTATGTACTTATAAAAGTGCTATATGAGCCACTATGTGGTGATCAGGACTCACTTTAGGGTCAGGACAGTTCTTGGAGAGATGTCCTAAATTGTTGCAGTTTCGGCAGTTGACGTTCTTATCAGTATAGTATCTGTTCGACACCCGCTGCACTGCTATCCTGACACCTTTTCTTTTGTTATAGATTTGAGCCTGAAAAACACAAGTTTAGCGCATTAATGGCGTCACGGTGTTAGTGTAAGGATCAAGAAACTCTGTAGTCATACAGGATATATAGCCACAGGGTTTAGTGCTTGGTGTTTGGTCGATATAGCCTCATCATTCACTTTTCTGTCAGTTGTTGGTGTTAATTACACAAGGACAAAGCAGCTGCATCAATAGTTTTACAAGATGAACTCAATATTTTTTGGCAGCTATGAGGAAAAAAACTCATGCTACTGGGTCTAACTTACTGATGTTTACATTTAATAAATATATATTTGGAGTCAGCTGTTTGTGTGGCTGCATTTTATTAAAATTAAGCAATAGGTCACCAACACTAGGCTAACTAGGATATTCTGTCAGCTTCAGTGCTTAAATGTTTGAGGCCATTTCAATACTTTTGCTACGACTGAGTCGCTAAGTTGTTGGTCGAACACACATTTTGTGTAATTTTTTTCTCTGTACACTACCATGGGAATTTCACACTAAACAATCAAGATGGGACTGAAGGGATTTTACAGAAGTATTGCTTTAACTGTTTTCACTTTCATACATAGTGCCCCAGATGCTCAAACATAATTGGACAACAGACTGAGCAGGCAGTTTCATGACCAGGTGGGGCCTGTTGTTATTTAATAATACATATGGAGCTGGTTTTACGTGTTGAACTTGCATTAGGATTTTTTTTTTTTACCAGAACTCTTAATAATCATTTCAGTATAAAATAACATAGTTAAAACTATATGAGTAATGCAAATACTAGCTTTTATGTTTATTTATAGTTGATCTTGATTGATAGAAACTAAAAACAAAGCGGCAACAAACAGAAAGCACTAAAAAGCTGCTCATTGCCACCCACCTCCTTGTCTTTGTCTGAAACCAACCAAGTTTCACCTTCTGCATCACCATCTGGAAGAGAAGAAGAAAATACATTTTAAAACAAATTTACAGGAGAAGACTATGCTAGGCTCTTATTTTTCTGTTATAAGGTTTATTAGTTATTCCTGAATGTAATACAAACCAACACAAAAAACCTGACATGAATTCATCAGTTACTGGGTAATGAGCACTTTAATACAAGAAAGTAAGTGAACAATTACAATTTGCAAATTTTAGAATAACAAAGGGATTGCAGTTACCAAGCATAACATGTTCACACACACAAGTCGTGAGCCATGGTTTTTAAGAGTGTCTAAAAGCAATTACAATGGATGAACATCAGAGCTGCATTCAAACGTGGGGCTTTATATGACAAATGAGTGAGGAAAAACAAGAGGAAAATATCGTTTTTGAAATCTTTTCTCACAGTAACATTAAACAACAATTGGAACAAATATTTGAAAACAACTGATAGATTCAAGTGTCTAGATCCCACCCCAGTAGGAAACCCTGAGGAATAACTTTAGTTTCCTGTAAGAGAATGGTATGCATGCACACACGCACACGCAAACACACACACAGAAACTGACACAGTCGCAGCCCAGCACATCTGTATGAGAGTGGCACTAACAGCACCCTGAGGGAGGCCGCTGTATTCTCCTCAGGCCCACAGAACTGTAACTGACATCCAGAAATCGTAACATACACACAAACATACGCGCAGAAACACACAGACATGTGTATTCGGCATAAATTATGTTCTGATAAGCAATGACCCACACAAGCTGGCGTGTTTTCACACACACACAAAGTCACACCCATCCGTCGACCCCTGCGATTTGCTGGTTGACAGTCTTTAGCTTTTAGACAAATATACAGCCTTGAGCCATAATCAAATATTCCACACTCCTTTTTCACCACTCTCGTTTGTTCTTTCTTTTACTGACTCTATCCAGCCCCTTATCGCTATTCTGCTCAGCCCTCCCCTTCCTTTGCTTTTGCTCTCTCTCGTTGTTTTCTACCTCTCTTTCCCCCCCACCTTTCCTCCCCGGGTGAGCGGCTACGGAGGGAGGTTATCACCTCTCTTCCCTGTCAAACAAATTAAAATGGCTGCTGTTTGGATGGGGCTTCTTTCTGCCACGACCTTCACCTCCAAAAAAAACAAAAACAAGCAAACAAAAAACCAATGCAAGCAACCTAATGTCATCACATAGGTAAGCTTGAAATTTTGACTCAAAATCACCTGATGGTCCTCCCATAGCTGATAAATTTGGAGAACGACCTGTAAAGATGTTGGTATTACCTTATACCTATCATCTCTAAAAGGAAAAATTACGCCAACAGACAGATGTTGTATTGCATCTTCTTGCTATATATTCATGATGCAGTGGTCAAATGTCTATAAGGTGTATAGCAAAGTGAATAGAAATAAGTTAATTTAGGATGAAAAAGAAATAACTCAGGTGAAAATGGAGAAAGGAGCAGGCAGAAGCAAATCAGAAAGTTAATTAACTGAACTGACACGCCTGCTAAAATTGAATGATAATGTATCAGTTTCCCTTTTTAGGGCTTTTTATTCTCCTTAAATTACGCAGATATCATCCACCATCATAGATGATTCCCAAAAAGTTGATTCTGTTCATCTGGACGTAGCCTTTTCAGAGGGTGCAGAGGTTTTGTTAGGCATCCAAGTGACTTCTTCAGTCTCAGCTGACTGCAGGTTTCTCCAGCCTTATAAATGGTACATTTGCATAATGACTGAAACTAACACCACTGACAAAGAATGGGCTGTGAGGTCAGTTTCTTGATCATTAATATGTAATTTACATGACTATAGATCACCAAATACTGATCAATGAACACTGATCAATGGCCATGAGTATGATTCACAGAGTTGGGTAATGGCTGCAATCACAGCACTGAAAGATTGTGAAAGATGTAGGCCTCCTTCTCAATTAAGAGATGGTCTTTCCTTTTAAAGTAAACGGCCACCTTGTCTCCCCGCAGCGTTCCTCCCTGTCCAGGATGTGTACATGCTCATCATTGAAAGAGTGTCCACTGGCTTGTAGGTGTGAACAGATTGCGGAGTCCTGGCCTTACAAGTTAGCTCTTCTATGTTGTGCCATCCGCTTAGCTGCAGAAAGTCTTTCCCAAAAGTCTTCAAAATGTTGGGGTCATCAAAATGTTGATAACCCCCAAGACTGTAAGACAAATGTGAGACAAGTCTTTGTGTTCTTTTTGGTTAGCATTGGTTTTGTCCTCAGAAATCACCAGTGTATGCCATCTTTTCTTAGTCTCTTTGTGATTATTGAATCGTGAACTTTGACTTTAACTGAGGTAACTGAGACGTGTAGTTCTTTAAATATTGTTCTGGGTTCTTTTGTGACCTTTTTGATGAGTCGCTGATGTGTTATTGGAGTAATTTTGGAACACCGGACACCCCTTGGGAAAGTTCGCCGCTGTTCCGTGTTCTCCCCATTTGTGGATAATGGCTCTGTGGTTCTCCCAAAACCTCAGAAATGGCTCTGTAACCCTTTCCAGAATGATCGATGCCAATGACTTTGTTTTTCAGATGTTTTTAAGTTTAGATCATGCCATAATGTGTTGCTTTTTAACATCTTTTAGCCTATTTCACTTTGTCAGACAGATTCTATTTAAATGACTTTTTGATTCAACAGATCTAGCAGTGATCAGGCCTGAGCGTGGCTAGTTTTCCAAAAAGCGTGGTTAATCACATTAAATTTGTGATTTGGCAAGTGGGCAATTACTTTTTATGATAAGGCCAGGTAGGTTTAGATAGCTCCTTTCCCATAATAAATAAAATAATCATTCAAAAACCGCATTTTATTTTACTCAGGTTATCTTTGTCCAATAATAAAATTTGTTTAATGGTCTGAAACATTTAAATCAAGAAGGGGACAAAAACATTTTCCCCATATAGTAACTTTATTCATTGGTTAGCTGTTTTAACTATAAATACAATGACAAAGCCCAAAGTAATGCCTAATATTAAACTGTCTGAATAAAACAGTTTTTAAGACATCAAGTAAAAAACTAAATAAAGGCTCATCCTGAAAAAGCTAGAAGATACCATTTTTGCTCTAATTTATCAATTTCACAGAATAGCGTTTCTATCAGTTAATCAATGAATCCACAAAACTATTTCAGCTCTGCTGGGGGTGGGGAAAGTACAGCGACAGATGACTGTTTAATCTTCTGGTTTGCTTTTGTATGTTCACTTAAGGTTTTGAGTATTTACATTTATTATGTATGTAAGCTGTATCACATTGTCTCTGTCTATGCACATCACTTTGAAGTAACTTATATTAAACTGTAGTAGTTTAGGGTGGGTGTGATGGTGGTGGTGGGGTGTACTGATCTAAGTGTGAGCATACTGGGGGGCCTCTGTATGAAGAGCACATGTGTGTCACCGGTATCCAGCAGTCAATGGGGGGAAAAAAAGGCAGGGGTGAAAGGTGCGTGCATGTGTGTGGTGTGTGTGTGCATGTGTGTGAGCAGGCGTTAGTGACTCAACGAAAGTCATTCCCAAAGCGCCTCCCGGGGGGACTCCCCACATAAAGAGCAGGAAGCTTTCCCTTAATCTAACCCCCCAGCCACACACCCCAGCCCGACGCCCCCAACTCGATGCCCCCACCTCACCAACACAACACACCAAATAAAGGGTGAAGCTCTTTGTCACGGCCGAGGAATCAAACACATGGGTGGAGGGGTGCTGGAGAGGAGAGGAAAGAAGAAGGAGGGGGGGCTGTACACAGGGTGAAAATATGCTAATCAACCTTGAGGCCCTGTTCAATACCAAACCCTCGTTCCATCGTGGCCCAGCAGATCTGAAGGAGTCTGGAGCTCAAAAAGCAGATGGTAGCGACATCACTGAGCAGCTGAACGCACTCAAGAGAGGCCTCCGCCATGTTGACTGCAACTGTTCAATTTGAGCAGATCTAATGGCAAAGCATTCCTTACAGCCATCTTAGTGGTCTAAACCCAAATATCCTGAAGAGAGAAATGGTTGTTTAATGTTAAGAGCGCCAAGTGGTGCTCAAGTCATCTGCTATGACTCTCTGAAGCAGCTCACTGACAGCGTTTACTGAGGGTTCCAAAGACTTAGATTCTGCAGGACATCTCGTACATTATCTCATCACTCCATCGTCACGGGAAATGCAACACAATGACATGGAAGAGGGGGAGAAACAGAGGGAGAGATTGATCAGGGGAGAGAAGGCAACAGATGCTATCTGTCTGTCTCATAGGTACCCTGATTACTAGAAGATGAGGAGGAGAGGGGAGGAGGCTGCGTGCCTGTTCATCAGAGTCGGCAGAACAAAACAAAAGGGGTGGGGGGGATGTATGTGTGTGAATGCTTTAAATCTGTCTCTTCTACCAGTGAGAACAGAACGGAAGTGTACATGTGGCTAATGAACCATGAACACCCAGCTCTCCTGGGGTGACGCGCACACACACACATGGGATGAGGCCCAGACAGGATGGTTTAAGTCTGGTAAACCAAGGACAGCACTGAGAACATCAACGACACAATCAACTGCAATTCTAACCAGTTACCAGTTTCCTAAAATGTGTGTGTGTGTGTGTGTGTGTGTGTGCGCGCGCGCGTGCGCGCGCACGCATTCATGAGTGTGTCATATACAAGCTGTTCTCCCCTCTGTCCCAGCAACATCAAAGGCTTCAATGGATCTGCCTTACCCCAGTCTTTTTCCCTGTCCCGACACTTAAACAGGCATCCCAAGCCAGCCCGCCCATTATACAAGCTGCTGACCAGACCCATTAATACACACGCACACACAGGCACCGTCTCACACACAGACACACACACGCACGCACGCACACACACACCCACAAAGGGAATGTGTAAGAGGTCTTGCCCCCCCCCCAAAATGGAGGTTATGTTTGATACCAAAGCGACAGGGCTGGATTAGCAACACTATACATGACAATGGTGAGGGTGGGTGTGAGTGTGTACAAGAAAGTGTTTCCTTTGTGACATCACCCTTGCCCTACAGCCTTCCCTTCTGTCCAACAACATGTACAGAGCACCACATTTTTAACTCCTCTCTTTAATTTGAGAGAAAAGTCTGACCAAGCCCGTAAAACACAACAGAAGATTGGCGGAGATTTTTATTACTATGACTAGCGGATACAGTGCTGTGGAAACCCAGCATCGCAGAAAGAAAAGTATCAGAGTCGATGTCTTCACTCCATACTGTGACGTATTTTTGAACCAACATGCTGTCCTGAAACCCAAGCTAGCTGCATGTCGCTAGCAAAGCTAGCAACTGTATGTATTCAAACCTCTCCACGAATAAATAAACAATTCACAGTTGTTGGACTGACAGTAGCCTTTTGGAAAATTTTAATCATATTGTCATAAACCCTAGTGTGCAGATGTTTGGCACGTAGGGAGTAGATAAACAGCTGTACAACCACACTACTTACTTCAAATTCCTTTTTTCCAATCTCTACTTATCTCTCTGTTAGAGAGAGGTGGTTTCCATCCAAATGTAGCGCAAATGTTTCCACCCACTAACATTTTTAGATAAACAGCTGGTGGCACCAATTCTCCAGTCTCGCAGCGCAGAAGAAGAGGGCACGCCACATGAGACATTTCGGCTCAAAAGCACAAGTGTAATAATTATGTGAATGGTGACTGGATTCAGTTCAGGTATTTTCAGGTTCCTGGTGGTTTACATGTTGGCCTAACAAGAGTAGGAAATTAATTTACACATAGGACCACACAAGAATCTGGGACTGATTGGTGCGGCACTCCATAAGACTCCCAGTTTGGGTACTGGGTACAAGGTCATTTCGTTAAACTGAAGTTTGATGAAGTTGTGCTTTTCTTGCCATTACCAGTTGAAACCAGCTGTGACATCATGATGTAAAAATGATATTATTTGTGCTGTTTTTTTTTTTTACAGTACTATTCACAACTGCACTATCCTCAATGATTTGAATCACCTCAGCCAATATGTAAAATACTTTTTTGTAAATTAAAAACAAAACAATGTATATATGTGGATATAAACATACCTAGAGCCCAAAAAAACGTGAATGCTGATGCTCTATCTGTGGCAAATATTTGCATCATTTACAAAAGGGATTTACTGCAATCTGTCTGGAATGAAAGAAAAACATTCTTGAGGGTTATGAAAACCTTTTTTCCATGATTAGATTCTTAAGGCAAGAAAGAAAATCTCATGGCAAACAAAGTTTCATTTCAGGCTTATAATAGTTTACAAGATAAGAGATATTTGGGGATATTTCAGTTTGTGTTCTTTTCCCTGGTATTAACTGGGCAATATAAAGCAACTTATGAATATCAATGTTATGAGAGCAATAAGACTGTATATGCACATTTAAATCTGACACCTGTTCACTCCTTATGTAGAAAACGATTCAAGCTTTGAGTACTGCCATCTTTATGAGAAACATATGAGGATGTTTAATTTCTAGACTTTATTTACATTATTTAACAACTAGGGTGTCTTTGTTTTTACCTCAAGAGAATCAAGTCTGTCTGCCTCCATAAAAAAAAAAATCACATAGGAGGGTTTGCTTTATATGTCTGTGGGTGAATTTCATCTATGCTATGGTGGCAAACCAGCAAGTCAAAAAGGTTTAGAAGTTTGTAGCTGAAATTGAATCCAAGGTTAAAGATGGGTGTCATCAACTGAGAGCCGCACCTGGTCCATATATGGATCTTTAAAATTGACCCACACTTGTGCCTGTAACTTTACACATATTCCTTCTGTCAGTTCAACAGGCAAACTGTGCTACTCTGTCACTTTACCACCGCCCAGGAGGCATACTGATATACTTGCAAGATAAAGCACAGAAGTGCATAGATACCTCTTATTTTTAGTGTAATTAATAAGAAAAACAGTGGAATACAAAAATATCTTTTAAAAAAAATAAAATATTTCTTTCATGCTCGTGATGTAAAGACATGTCATACTGCCAAAAACATCATGGACTCAAAGCGTAACTCAAGAGAACATTATATCAAATACTATAAGTTATATTAAGCTTTATTTCAAAAATTGTGGTCATTACCACAGAACCTAAAGAAACCAGCGACTGTAATGGTTTTGACCCTCGGCAAGATAATCAAAGGCAGCAGATTTTAAAAAACGCCAAAGAGACAAATTTTTTACACATCTGCTTGGGTGGTCAAACTGTTTCTTTCTGCTACAAGATTCTGGAAAACAGCCCAGAAAGCGTTCATTAGCCTCACTTTGATCAAACAGGATGAAATTACTATCAAAGACAATGTTTAAAACTAGAACCAAAATGATTTTCCACTAATTTTTTGCCAGTTCGGTGAAAAACCGAAGACGGATGCCATCACCGTGGTCCCTGTTGAATCTGCCTTGTGTTCAGCAAACACATATTTCAACACAGCCCGTCTGATTATCTGATATATCCACCACCCCCTCCTCCGTGACACATCGAGCGCTCACCCCCTGCCAGCCTGTGCCACCTCCTCCCCTCCTCTTCACCCTCTTCCACGCCATGTTGGCAGGCAGGGCAGGGCAGGTGGCCAAACCTGTCAGTCAAAGTACCATCGCCACGCAGCAGCACCACAGACACCAATTACCACACAGCAGGGGCGCGGCCTGGCAACCGCATGGCAACCACATGGTCCAATCAGGGTACACAACAACGGGGACCAGAGAAGGCCAAGAAAAGTGAACGAGGCTGTGTGCCCCCAGTGTGCCTGTGTACGTGTTTTCGAGTTATCCAAAACTGAGCCAAAACGTGTCCGGGACTGACAGGAGACACGTAGTCACTGTGTCTTTTTAATATCCGTTAGCTGCCTCTTTAGCGCAGATTTTCAATTCAAACTAGAAATTATCTCCATCAATCTGCTGATAACCAGAGTGGCTCTTATTAAAGACCCAGTCCTGACTTGTACCATCATATCGTCACCGATGATTCAAAAAAGGAGGCTGAATTGAAAATTGACTCATTTAACTGCCATAAATATGCTTGGATGGCTGGTTCTGATGACACATTACATGACAATAAAAAAAAAAAAAAAAAAAGAAGTTACAACTCATATTTTTTACATAACACTGTTACTATCACAATGATTTGTTCATGTCTCAGTATCGGATTAGATCATTGTCTGGGACTTTAACAGCCGTGAACTTGGGAGATTATAGACTGATTTAAAGCTACAGCAGCACTTTTTTTTGGCTGTTAAGAACAAAAAAACCCACATAAATCAAGAGATGGAGCAGTCTAGAAGAATTATTCTGAATAACTGTATTTTTATAGACACTATAAGTGGAACAAATGCATATGTATTCACAAAAATGTAAGTTTCATACCAAACAGATTTATTAAAAGATTGAAGTCTGACTAATCAATTAGCCAGTCAAATGTTTTTTGCCCATTAACTAATTGTTTGACATTTTTTAATGAAGCTTTACAGTTACGCCTCTAAATGGTAAAGCCATGTAAATAAACAATGACTACACTGCAAAGTGTTGGCAGTGCCCAACCAACACTCCAAAATCCCAAAATTTTCCAACTTTAAAGTTTTATCCTTTGTGCTTATATAATTGCCTGAATGCAAAAAAGATTCAGCTTCATTAAAGCTACCCATAAGTTAAAAAAACAAAAAAAATCAGGGTGGAGTTTCCCTAAATCAGTGTTGTGGTAGAGCAGACTATAGTCAACAAGTATTTCATGGCTAAAGTCGTACTTGTGTAAGCCGATGCAAAATGTCAAAAACATTACAAAAAAAAAAAAATATCTGACCAAATTATTCATGGTGCCCCTTTTGTCTTCTGTGGCACAACACGCATCGTCTGTGAGGGGCAAATATATTTTAATAAAACCAGTGAGTTGCAACCTCAATTTCATTTTGATGAATTTCCTCCTGCGGGAGTGAGCCAGGCAGTGGGCGGGAGGGTGGAAAGGCGAGAGAAGAAGCGGGGTGATGGGGGCTGGGAGGCAGATAGAATTTTCATGATTGTTATTTTTGTTATTATACAGAAAGGGGGGGAGTGGGTGGGGTGGGGTGGTGGTTGATAAACGGCGTTGGTTAATCTGAGCCATTCTGCGGAGCGCTCCATTATCGGGCAGGTTGGGCACGTCGAGGGGGTTATTTTTCCGAGGGATCTTTGGCCCCGGTAATTAAGCTCCATTCACCAGGCCCTGTTCCCCAAATTAAAAATTTGTCATTAAGTGGAATTCACCATAATGCCTTTTTATCTGCCGGCGCTTCAGCATGTGTGCATGGATGGGTGTGTGTGTGTGCGTGTGTGTAGGAGGGGCAACAGCAGAGGGCAGCCAATAAGGGGTTACACTCTGGTCTCATGCACATACAAGCACATACATGAATACTCACACACACTTTGAGAAGAAATGGCAAATTAAAAAAAAAAAAGAAAAGAAAAAAGAAATGATCCTGGACAGCAGTGTGTGTGTGTGTTCGTTTGCAAGTGGAAGCGCACACACACACACACACACACCAACAAAGAAACCTTTTCAATCCACAGCCTTTAGGGTAATTAAATAATAGTGCTTTAAAGTTTTAATTTAGATTTGGCTTTTTCCTTCCTCCTCCTAGTGTATGCCGCACAGCCCTCCCTCTCTTACACACACCCAAAACGGCCCGTCACTGCTGTGGTTGTAGACTTCAACCAGCAAGATAGCCCCTCGATCGGCAGGGTACATTGGAGGGAGTGAATGATTGAAGAGCAGAATCTTTGTCTCTATAGACTTTATAAAACAATACAATTATTAGTCTTTAATTAGAGCAGCCCCTCTGTGGACCAGGGGACAGACAAAGAACAATAGAGGATTAGAAAGGGAGTGCCTAATATGGCTCTTTTATCACTTCACTCAAATATAGCTGCAACCAGCTGTCCTATGCACCTGGTAGGCAGAAGTTAGAAGTTAGATTCTGGTGCAGAAGGGAGTAAAACTACATCACCTATTTCAAACTAAAAAGACCTATTTTTGATCTCAAATGATCTACAAATCAGTAACTGTCAACAACATATTGCAACATACATAAATATAGGGATGGCCTGGTTGTGGCCTAAGACTTTAAGGATCCATCACATAACATCTCCAGGCTCATACTGGACCTCTAGATGTCTGTCACTGTTCAGTGGTTTAGTCGGGGGAAAAAAAGTAAAAATGACTTAACCATACAATTCTTCTCGCTATTTATTGAGTCAAACTAACAATTATGGAACCATATCAAATAAATAGACTGAGTTTTCTTTATTTTAAACTACATAAAAGACAGACTGAAAGTGGGAAATGAATTATCAGAACCAAAACTGACTAAGGGGTGCAAACTCAAACTCTGATTAACAATGATAGAACTGAGTACTTGCAATATGAAAAAACACAACACAAACAGGACCTTTCATTTCATGTGATGTGGTTGAAAATGTAAAAAGCAGGCTTTTTTTTTTTTTTTTGCTTTACACGACCCAAAAACCCTGCCACTGTCCTCCTCCCTCCTCTTCTTATCAGAGATACATGGATACTCCCCTGACACGTGACTAATATTCCACAATCTTGTGAATGCCACCAGAGAGTATAGGTTAAGAAACAGGGCCCTAAATGAACATCTTGAGGTGGGAGGGGGGCTGAAAGAAGAGGAAGAGCAGAGGAGGTGGAGGAGGCTGAAATGGAGGAGAAAAAAAAAGAAAAAACAGGAAGATAGGAAGAGGAGGGGGCGGACAGATGGCAGAGGTTATGCCTGGCTGAAAGGGGCAAGACGGGAGGAGGCTATTCAGGATCTGTGTGCGTGCAAAGAGAGGAAACACCATGCCCTCACTTCCCACATGCAGAAGTCATTCTTAAGAAATCCCCTCCACCTCAATCTCAACTCACACCCTCTTTTATTTACTTTCCCATAATTCCTCATTTGTAGACCTCTAAAAGGCATCAGATGAGTTTCAATAAATGTCTGAGCCCCTTTCCTTTACCACAGCCCAATCGCCTGGCTAAGCTGATTCCATATTGGCTTCAGACTCTGTGATGAACAAAATAATTACATTTTCCAGCATCTGATTGACAGACTAGACTGGTTAAGGTAAACTACAGATAGAGCTGAACAACAACATGCTGTCAAAATCTCCAAGTGCGTCTGTGTGTCTCTCCAAAATACAGCGAATGGAGGAATGGCAGACTGGCAGGGGGGCGAGTGCAGAGAGATAGGGGGGTCTTATTTACTGTCGTTTAATTCGCTCCCCTCTTTTCCATCCATCCCTTGGTTTTTCTGACAGGTAATAAAAAGCAGGAGCTTCCTTGACAAGCCCATTTGAATTTGGATTGAATAATATAACTGTAGGGTTTCCCACATAACGCTCTGTCCAAGCGTGCAGACACCACAGATGCTGGCAGCCCCCATGCCTGCCAGTCTAAGTGTGTATATGTGTCAGTGACACACACACACACACACACACACACACACACACACACGCATACACACACACACACACGCTTACGTCATAGTAGTTAATGCAGCAATAATAATGAATTCCAGCAACTAGCTATCACACCAGTCTAATATGTTAATCTCCACATGTGCCAAACCTTTATTTCTCTTTTTTTTGTCACCACGCTCCCCCTCCCGATTCCCTCTTCTTCCTTCTGCACCTCTCCAAGATCCCTTCATCCCACCTCCTCTTCTCGTCTTACCTCATCCACCAGTCGTGCTACCTCCTTCCAAGAACCCCTGCCCCTCCTCCTCTTCCTCTTGCTTTCGGAAGCAGCTGAAAATCCCATTCCCCGTGGGGCAGGCTAAATTGAATTGGCGTGTTTATATGAACAACAGGGCCGTTGCTTTAATATACCTTAGAGTTTATGCCTAATGCCTCCCTGCTAATACCGCTGGAGTTTCAACGCTCACTCAACACACACGCTTTTATGGAAGTCATAAAAGAGACAGAGGAGTGAGGGATGAGGATGGAGAGATACTCTGGAAGTGTGCTTGATTTTGTAAACCAGGGGAGAAAGAGAGGAAGGAGTGAGACCCCCGTTAATGCATCTTAACGAGTCATCTGTGTTTTGTCACACCTCTTTAAAAGATCCCCACCTCTCTAGAAACCCACACACACACACACACACACACACACACACACACACACACACACACACACACACACACACACACACACACACACACACACACACACACACACACACACACACACACACACTCTCTATGCCACTAGTGTGAATGAATAGAAAGACAGAAGACACAGAATGGTAGGAAAGGGTTTTTCTGGATTTTTTTTTTTTATATTAGTATGTAATACTGAACAAATTCCACAGTTTTAGTTGATGGAGTTGGTCATGCTCATCGACTTGCAAACATTGTCCATTTTCTTTCCGTCTACCCCCCACTTTTTTCTTCTCCTTTATTTCGTTTCCCTCGCTTGTCCCCTTTCTCTTCTGGCACTGTGTCCGTCTACAAAAGGCCCACAGTACAAAGGACAGGAACAGGCCTGATACACTCAACCCAATTACTATTGATCAGTCTCCACTCTGAGGACAAAAAAAAATGCTCACCTGCACGCACACAGCACACACACACACACACACACACACACACACACACACACACACACACACACTAATCTGTAAAGATCAAGTCCTGTAGGTTTAGGGTGGGTATTTGTTCATAGCTGATTTTTAACACTTGGAACCAAAGACTTAAAAAAGTAAATAAAAACAATCCAACTCTTTGAAAGGCTACATGATCCGAAAACAATGGCTGGTAACACAGATTGTTTAAGAGAAGAGGGTGATATAAAGGTGAGCTGCCAATAAATTAAAAAAAACAACATATCTGTAAAATATAAAAACACAGTATTATAAATGTGAATTGAAAGTGTAGTTTTTCACTGTATTTTAGATATTTCTCTTTCCTTTTTATTAGGTTTAATGTCTTTCCTCTGATTACAAACAATAATACAAATTCTTCATGAAAGCCAAAATCTGTGAATGCTAGAGAAAGATTTCTTTATCATCCAGCTAGACAAAAAGTAGTGGTATCAGTTATTTTAAAGTGCCTCTAAATCTGCAACATGATGGGAAAACTTAACAATCAAAGTTCTTCTACAATCTAGATTTCATACTATTTTTTTTATTTGCTGTTCTTGACAGTTATTATCTTTTAATTGAGTAATCAGAGAAATTCAGAAGCCTGGCTTTGATTAAAGTGTAATTTTAGCAGGATTACTTGTACCAGTTGGCTGAAACAACTAAAGCAGAGAGTAATGTGACTTCTGCATCAGCTCCACTTAAATTTTAACTTAATTTAAGATTGTTTAAATCTTGCTCTGAGAAAAACCTACATTAATGGAGACAAGAATGACTGAATGCTGTGAAATGTGAATACTCAAAGGATAAAAGTCCTTGAGCTGCTGGAAACCCCGAGGACATTCCAGCTGATCCGCAGGGAAGAATGGGGGGAAAAAAAAGCTACATCAGTATGTCGGCTGCGTTAAAACCCAAAGGCTTTTTGATCCTCAACCAAAACCTTTAAAAGTTTGTAAAGCCCAGCTCGAAGGTGCATCCACACACACTTAGACACACAAAACTAGTATCACATTAAGGGTGTGATGAACTCTGCATGTTGTCTGGAAGCCTGTGCCGAAATATCAATGACTAAACTCCCCAACGAGTCGGTAACTATCTCCTTCGCTCTTGATTTTATCCCCAATAATTAATTTTCTCTCCCAACGCCGACTTCAGCTTTATCGGTCGCTCGCCGCCAGAATCTCAGCATTTCATTTAACCATAATCCCCCGGATAAAGGGGCGGCCTAGGTGTGCAAATGCACAGGCATGCGTGTGCGCAGGAGCACACGCACAGGCGAAGGCTTAAACTTCACAGACACAAACCGGTTACACATGTGTGCAAGGAGAGTTAATCATACAATACTGAGGAAATTTGATAAATCACACATTTAGACACATTAAACCTCTTTACAGGAAGTCTGAATGATGACTGGGGGACATAGTGTCCACTGTTAGCCGTGAAACCACCAAACTACATCCTGGATAGAAACTGGATTAACTCAGGAAAAGCCTGCAACCTGGCATAGCAACAGTCCCGTAACCAGGGCTTGGTCTTGTTGTACGGAAGCATGGTTGGGAATGGGAGTGGAGGAATAAAGAGATGAGATGGATGGAGTGAAGGAGGGTGGAGCTGAAGGGTTAAGGGAAGAAAAGCAGATTGTGATATGGATGTACGCTTGTCCTTAGCATACGCTTGCTGTAGCCATCTGTAGTAGATCATGTTGATATATTATGTTGCCTTTATGAAGTTATGGAAATCTTGGTTGGTCACAACATTTGAGTTAGAGACAGCGACCATTTTTCTGCATTGTTTGCATAAGGAATGCAAGTCCATTTTAGTCTTTCAAAAGAGATGTGACCAAAGAAGCATGACATATCCTGCCAGTTAAATACACAATGTTTCAGTGTGTCTGAGAACATCGGCCAGGAACTACAAAAAAAAAAAAAAAAAAAATTTAAAAGGAAGAAAATGACTGGATAATTTCTTAGATTTAGAAAGCTTTTTCCCTTTACATTCATTTTATCCCACACAGAATAAACACTTAGATTTTTTTTTCTATTTTCTCATGGTATTCCCCCCCTCATGACGACTGCTTAAGCATTTAACGTGTTCCTTAACACCTATATCCTGGTATTTAAGGGCCAATTAACTAGCAGACTCTCAGATACTAATGGGACTCCTAATTAGCGCTTTATTGAAGGCAGGTGTGATGGAAAGGTCAACTAGTTAAGCTTACATATGTTATAAACATGCAGAGGGCACTTCCATCGATATGCAGCAATCCAAGAACGTATAAGTCAATCAATGAGGGAAACAAAGGCCAAAGAAATCTGCACAAGAGAAAAGGTGAGTAGGAAAGAAACAAAAAAGCAAAGAAGAGGAGGGAAGGGTTAGACTGACTGAAATTACAGTGAGTGCCAGCTAGGCCAGACCAGGCCCAGCTGGTCTCTGTCTGACGAGTGCCTTAATTAAGAGACATGGGGAGAAGCCTTGGAATGGCCACATACACACTGCCAGGAGCCTCTGGAGAGGAAACTGCTAAACAGGCACACTTGTGTGTCTGTGTGGTACACTGCCAAGAATCTCTCTCTCACACACACACACACACTCACACACACACACATACCCTCTGGGACCTTGTGAAAAACATTGCCTTGCTATTATTAGGCAACCCTTTGCATACCGAAGCAAGTGTACAAACCCTAAATGAGGTGTATTTGTGTGTTTGGGGTTCTCCCTCTTATCCTGTTGACTGTTAAACTGAACTTATGATTTCAAAACAGACAGCTCCCCTCTTTGCTGGTGCCGGAGCTCTGAGAAGTAGTAGAGGTGAACCAGAAAGTGACTACCCCCCCCCCCCCCCCCCCCCCAAAAAAAAAGGGGGGCTAAAAATGAAGCGAGAGGAGAAGGGGTGATTTTGTGGATCCATGACTGCCTTTACGCCCCCCCTCACCCTTCCATCGCTCAGTCCTCTTCCTCCTGTTCCTCAGCCCAAAAACGTATTAATATTAATACATATCCCTCAAACCCCGTTCCCTCAATTCCACCATCCAAAAAAAGAAAGAAAAAAATCATCACCCTAGGCTACCAGTTAATAAAGCCCTCTCGACAACCCCTCCTAGCCCAAAAACCAAGGAAAGACAATAAAGGGAAAGTTCTCGGGTCAAATAAAAGAATAGAAATTAATACAGTCCCACGGGACCTCCCTCTGTCCCACTGTCACCCCCCACAATAATTTGATTTCTTATTAAGTGATTGCTTAATTATAATGATTATTATTGGTAATTGTAATTGACATTTTTTTTCCTCTCTGCTAGTCTCCTCTGTGTCCCTTCCCTCCCAGTCCTTCATTTAAAGGATGAGACAGTTTGTGAAAACGGCCACATTTTGTGTAACTACTTGACCAAAAGCTACAGTTACGGGACCAAGCGGACTGCAAGGACAAACAATGTAGGATTAAGGTGTTGAGGCCAAGAAGTTTTATTTAATCAGACTTGAGTGGGTGTCTGTGTGCGTGTGTGTTTCTGTTGTGTATTTGTCAAGATGTCTTACACTGTAGCTTCAGGGCACTGTGTCTGCTGCAGGTCTCCGTAGGAAGAAAAAAAAGAAAAAAAGATCCTTGCTCTCAGTGGGATATCCTGGTTAAATAAAGGTTCAAGTAGAAGACAGGGATTCCCTATTCAATCCACCCACCACCCCACCCACACAGACACACACATACATACGCATTAAACTACAGTAGGGACCCCCTTGGTCTCCAGTTTATTACCCCTTCCTCCAGGCCACAGTTACCGCAAGCAGCCGGTTGTGTGCTATTGCTAAAAGAAGCCCCTCTCATGCAATGTTACATCTCACGCTCAAAAAGACAAAAATCCCAAACCACGGTTCATCAGCGGCAGCTAAAAAAAAAAAAAAGCAAAGCGTTGAAAACCATTTCATTTAATGTCACATTCTCTCTCTATTCGGAACTAAAGATGGTGAAACTTCGTTCCAGTGGGCCATGGCACGGTTATTGGGCTCACCTCAGGCGTGGTGAGGCTGACACACACTTTTCTCTTTAGATGCGCACACCTTCACACTCCAACACACACACACACACACACAACACATGCAACCTGGCATCGCACCTTCACTTTCGCTCTAAAACGTCCTCTCATTTCTACAATACGACATATTAAAAACAAAACAACCACATTTCATAAAAAAAAATCTCAAATCAAACTAAAATGGGTGAAAAAATAAAACAAATTTAAACCATCTCAAATTCGGGAATCAAAATGCCACTCCCTGACCGACAGATGGTGGCTGTGCAAAGGTTTCTGTAAATGTAGCCAAAATGTTTTCTCCTAGATTATATTCAAATGCTGCCCCTCACTCACGCTGAAGAACAAACAGCCACATTAATACAAATGAGCACCTGGACCCGCAACCGCAGATGTCTGTGGGTGTTTTTGAGTCAAAGTTTCCAGGAAAAAAAATAGCAAAATTTTCATAGATTATTTTGACAAAGATTACTTTCAGACAGGATGGCTTGTTCTGTCCAGATGCAGATAAAAGCGGTATAAATAAACTCCAGATATCTGCACACAAAAAAAGACACTCTGCAGTAGAAGCAGCACAGCTGAAATTAAAACGTGTCCGTGATAACTAAAAGCAGGGGCAGTATTTTGACCGTAATTCTGCAATTTGAATAACAGTAGATGCAGAAAATGTTGCAAAATATAAAACATAAAAAAAAACCTATTATCGCTACAATTTCAAAACACATTTTAATAAGAAAATAAATGTGATTATGTCACATACATAAACTATAAATCTAACATTTAAATGAATTTCAAAATCAATCCATCATGACATTGCGACAACTCATATTTGGCTCAGACTTAAAGCTTCATATGAACCGTTTCAAGTGCAGCTGACGTGCTGGAAATCTGAAAACGGCTCGTGAGACAAAAATTTGCTTTCGTTTTTCCTAAAAATTAATGGCATTTGAACCAGATTCGCAGCTTTGTACAGAGCCACATCAGGTCACGACTTATGTGGGAAGGTTCAACAGCAGAACCATCAGCTACACACAGACGGGGCTGACAGACAGCGCTGGATATCAGTTTGTGCAGACAGAAATCCGGCCGTGTTCGAGCCACTCTGAGATCTTAGCCTGGAGACAAACCGTTCCTGACAGACCGACACCGTGGCCGATGCTTTTCAAGGCCTGTCTCATCCACTTTGGCTTCTACCGCTCTCATCTCTCTCTACCTCTGTCTGATGCTGAGCTCTACTACCTGTCCGTCCACCACGATTTTTTAGATATAGACTCGAGTGGTGCTTCACAATTTCTACTTCCTCTATCTTGTTCTTTGTCACATATGTAAGCAATTATTTTACTCAATTTTCTTTATGAAACCATTTGGCAAAAGACGTCTTGAAGCTAAGTTAGAAGAAGGAAGAATTCAGCTGTGCTGATTTTCTAATATTTAAAGTACAATTGAACAGAAGAACACAAACACGAAATCCAACGATGATAAGTTTCTATCTATGAGTCTGCAGGAACAGCATGAGGATTATCCTGCACTATATTTCACAATAATAAATAACATAAGCTAACAAGTTGCACTGTGTACAGTGAAAAGCATGTCCAAAAATGCTCCAAGGGGCTAAATAATAAAATCTTTAATGAGTCTACACAACATAAATACATCTTAATAAGCAAAAGATGAGCAGTAAATGCTCAATTAATTTTAACAAAATATGGAATACTCAATAAGGAGATTTTTCTTTTTTGCATTACAAAAACCTTCTGTTTCATTTACTCAATTCCAAATGTCATTACATTTCAAAGGCCGCTGGCATCAAAATGATTGTTCAATCAAAAGCTTTTTTTTTTTTTTTTTTTTTTTTAAATATGAAGGCACCGGCCATTCAACTGAATTTCCACCATTTATTTTGCATGCGCTAATATTAGGCCTACACTGTAGTCTCATCTAATTTGCATATCCTCTGAAAAAAAAAAAAGAAAAAAGGATAATACAAGTCAAACTATGGCACAGTGATTTCATGGTGTGTGTGTGTGTGTGTGTGTGTGCCTGTTCAAACACACTGTGTGGTAGCGTGGGTGTGGCGTTACACCTCGTGTGGCACTGGGCAGCCAAGATAAGAGCTGATCCTATCCATGTCTCCCTTCTGCAGCGCCTGCCCGCCCACCCACACACCCACACGCGCGCGCGCACATGCACACGCACACCTACTGCACTACCCAACGTGCCATTGTAATCTCATTTTACAATCCCGATGCCCTGTACATAAACGTGCACTCTCACACATAATCGGAGCAAAAAGAAAATACACACAGCTAAATCCGTATTTCACTTTGTACATACACTGGCATGCAACTTTAGAGTACACAGACGCTGCAAGAAGCTGCAGAAGAAAGCTTTAGGCCTAAAGTAGTGTGGCTCATTCACACATATCTAAAGCTGAAAACATTTGTGCAACTACTTTCCACAAACAAATCTGAGTATGGAACAGCCTCTCAGGACTATAAAAGATGGCACACAGAAAATGATGAAGAAAGAAGAGGAGAGAAGTGAACTGACTTACCTCGCTTTTCTCTGAGTCAGAGTTAACCATTACATACAAACACTCACTTCTCTCTAATTCGCCAAGACTTTCAGTGAAGCACACACATTGACACACACACACACACACACACTCAGGCTCACTCTGATGTGATCGGCCACCCTGATAGCAAGCCAGAGCTGACTCTAAGCCTCAAACAAAGTTTGGTGTGCACTGACCAAGATCGAGGGGACAAAAAAAAAAAAAAAAAAAAAAAAAGAGCAGAGAGCTGGGGGGGGGGGGGGGGGGAGTGTGACCATAGAGTGAAGTTTAACCACTTACAATTCAAGTTTAGCTTCAGCACACCCCGCCTACACCGCAGATTCATTCACGGGGAAGTAGATGCACACCTCTTCGGGTGGGAAAGGCACTGAGCTGGATTTTGGGAAGACCTGTTTTCGCTCTCTTGTTCCGTCTGGTTGCTGCTGCATAGCTGCCGGACAGGCGGACGGCCCTTGCTCACCCTCCTTCTCTCAACTATCTTTTCTCTCTCTCTTCTCCCTCTCTTTTTTTTTTGTTTTACCTATTCGTTGTCCTTACAGATCCACCCAGCATGACCCGCTACTAACAGCTAGGTGACAGATAGCCACTCAGACTGTATGTGCATGTGTGTTCACGTTCTTGATTAAAAAAATTATTTAAAAAAAAAAAAACTTATCTCAAGGGGTGAGAAAAGATTAGATTGTAAAAGTATGTGAACAAGTGACAACATGTAGGAGGAAGAGGGAGAGACAGAGGATGAACAGATTAAATTTCTGCAGGCGAGAGGGAGAGACTAAGTGTAGTGAATGTGATTTGATGGTGATGCTGAGATGGGGTCTAGGCGTACAAATACTATTAGTCGCTGCTGTGCAAAATGGTTACACACGCACACACACACACACGCGGGCGCATGCACACACACACAAACAAATGCAGAAACCAAAGCTACAGAACTCACAACATGGCATATAAAAAACAGAAATCAATCTTTATATTCGAAGCCCTGGTTTATGGATGTAACGATTAAGATTAAGGTTGCCATAAAAATTCAAACAACCATATCTCAGCGACCTAAAATTGGCCTTTTTCTCTGAATATCTTTTCCAAGTAAAAAAGCTTGTGAAATGAATTGTAAAAGAAGAAAATGATTCAGCATACGATTGTGTTTTTAAACCTACACCATCAGAGAGGTGGAGGCAAGAGGGAATCAAAACTGTGTCCCAAACGTACATTCAAGTCAGCTGCAGCGCGTACTTCACATAAAGATGTATCAGCAAGCGACATTATCGGTCCAATACTGGCTCGTCACACATATAAATATGTGCAGTCCCATTTAAACCCATATGAAAACGTGCAGCACATGTAGCAGAGTATGCAACACTTTAGAGATGCGTGTATAAATCTATGCAGATATATTGATTATCATGACTTCTTGCATTCCTTAAAAACCCACTACTAGTTAGGTTACATTTAGTAAACACTAAATCATTTGACTTTTTGTTAGTTTTTTCTCAAAGATTTAATAACACTAAATATTTTTTTCATAATTCTTCAAAGAGCTATAAAACCAAATTTTCAGTTGAGATCAACAGACATCTTATTTGATTATTAATTTAATTAACAGGTGACAACCTTTAAAACACAGTTCGTGAATTTTGCTTAATCATAAAACAAACTGCATAAAGCAAACTTCTGTCTTTTAGCTCTAATGGTTACCATCTATTTTTTTAAAAACACCATTTATTTCTAAAAGAAGATTTTTTGAACGATGTATTTCTTAGGGAATGCATCTGCAGAATGGCACATTTGGTGCACTTGGAAATGTTTTACAGTGGCAGGAGTGTGGCTCACTAATGTGTTTTAATAGTTTTCATACAGCACCCCACAGCACCACGAGATAAGCCCTATCGGTTTTGGGATGAATAGAAAACGGTAATCTGGGATCAGTTCAATTTTAGTTTTTGTGCTTTTCAGAATTTTTTCTTAAGATTTAAGAAAAAATTTTTTATATTTTGGCCCGTTTTTAGTGTAAACACCCAACATACTCAGGACCAAGTTTGAATTAGTGAGTTGTATTAAATTCAGGCACAGTTCAAGACTACTCAGGCTCATCCCTTAATTTCCTCGCCTTTATTTCCCCTTTTTTTGAAAAAGTCCCACCCCTCCCCGATTCCTCTCACTTTAAGACCCCATCCACACCACACCCATGACCCCCCATGTGCAGACATGAGGTCAAGCTCCAAAGATCACAGAGAGAAACCAGACGAGAGAGACAGAGAGGGAGAGAAAGACAGAGACCTAAAATCCTCCTTTCCTCCCAAAACCAGGCCAAACCTCAAGCCTTCCCACCAGCTACAGACCCCCTCCTTTAGCCCAGTTGTGTGTAGAGGAGGCAGTGAGCACTCTTGCAGAAACATCAGCCCAGGGAAATTCAAATGAGGAAGAAACGGTGAGAGGGAGAGTGGGAGAGAGAGAGCACAATAGTGAGAAAATAGGATAAAAGAATGAGATGGGAGAGCGTTAGGTAGGAGGGAGGAGGAGGAGGAGGGAGCCGGAGAGGTTGCTGAGGCTGCAGGTTAAGATAATGTGTAGATCTGAAGAGATTTGCAGGGAACATTTTTATTCATTTTTTGATTACTCCCATCTCTCCCAAACCTCCCCTCCCTCTCCTCCTGCGTTGCCGTTTCTCCGTTTGTTTGTTTTTGGCATTAGCGTTATGACTTCTGGTATCCACGTGTACGTACGCATGCATGCTGATTAGAGCCAGAATATGTTATAAACACAAATATTCACACTTTCGCAGACTCACACACATATATCAATACATAATGCACACAAACATATTTAAAGATGCATCAGAGAAGCGAGCAGCTGGGCAGACGGTGCCAGGAATGCTAAAAGCTTACAAGTTCGTAAACATGCAGACATAGATGCTGCTTATGTACGTACAAACACGCATTCACACAGATTGTTCTCAGTGCAGCCTAACGCTGTGCCTGCTTCTTATCAATGGGCTGTGCAGGTAGACTAAGTGTTCTGAATGAACTGGGCCACACAAGAGGTGCAGCCCAAATACAATGCCGTGAAAATATTTATTTGATGATCTGAAACATGCAAGTATGGAAGCCCGTTTCCGCCACTAAAAAAAAAAAAAAAAAAAAGGATCCATAACTCAAAATTTCGAGTTATTTTCTCGAAATTTCGACATATTAACTCGAAATTTCGAGAAAGTAACTTGAAATTTCGATTTATTAACTCAAAATTTTGAGAAAACTCAAAATTTTGAGAAAGTAACTCAAAATTTCGAGTTAGCGCTGCCAATCAGTAATCTACGTGAATGACGTCATTTCCTTGTTACCCGGAAGCTGAAGCCCTCAGCTACAAATGCTACAGCTAAGCTACCGGTATTACATCCAGTCGTGAATGCACAGATTGCTGAGTGTTTTCAGCCTGGCTTCACAAATGATGAAATCCCTGTGTTATTAGCTGAATCACATGGTGTTACTATCAGCAAACGTACTCGCGAAAGCGCCAATTTGTTGGGATCCGTTTTTGAGTGCGCGTTCCTCTGCGCCATATGCTTCCGGGTAACAAGAAAGCGACCTCATTCACGTATATCTTTGATTGGCAGAGCTAACTCGAAATTTTGAGAAAATAACTCGAAATTTCGAGTTATGGATACTAGCTTTTTTGTTTTTATTTAGTGGCGGAAACGGGCTTCAATATGTAAGCATGACAAATATGCAAATAAATAAGAAATCTAGAAAGGGGAAAACACTTTTTCACAGCACTGTAGGTCTAACTATTTCTCAGTACAAACAGGAGTCACGATTAAATAAGGTCACAAAAGACAGACACACAACACACCCGATTCGCTGTGAGACCCTCCTTCCAGGTTGAGTGAGATGGAGTGGTCGCCAAACTGATTCCCTTGACCCAGGATCATCCAGCTTTCCAGGCCATCCGAATCAGATGAATCGGACTCAGATTCGGATTCTGACTCTTCTGAATCCGATTCTGAACTGCTGGACTCCACAGTCACAGGCACACCTGGAGTCCTTTTCCTTTTCTGAGCATCCTACATGGATGAATTATACACGCAATTAGTGTGCATCAGATGTCAAATCCTTTATTTTTTATTTTTTATTTTTTTTACCTTGCAGCTTTACTGAACTGATCAAATGACAAAGCAGCGATAAAGGTGATGGTTTGTGAAACTGCTTTGTCCTTTGTTAAACATCATTACTTCACTGCCAGCATTACACCTGCAGCACCTAGTCATTCACAAGCAATGCTACAGCTCAAAATGGAAAACAGCAGTAATTAAGCCTGGTGGCAGTGACCACTGAGAAGTAGCTTGCAAAGGACAGAAAAAAATCAAAAATGAAGATGGAAGCCAGATTTCTGATAATGTCTCACAAATTACAAAATAAAGGGGCTTTAACTTTATGGTGACTTTTGCTATGTCTAAGAAGACGTTCATAAAAGTCTTCAAAGTTAGATGTCCACATGCTGGGCGTAATCTATTTTTACAGCTCATTTGAGCCATTGGACATCCTTTTGTAATAAGCTTCATATTTAAGTGACTGGGAACTGTGGATTTAATCCCCTGACCCCATTCTGTGCAAGACCATATGCAAACATTTATCTGCTGCTAGTATGAGGCCCCAGCTGGCCCAGTTTGTCAAAGTTGCATTAGTGTCAAAACCTGAAGTAAAAAAATTGGTTTTACTCTTCACACGGACATCTGGCAGACTTACCGCTCACACATACTGTCATCAACATTCAGTCAGTTTTGATTATGACTGACAAACTCAGATTTTAAGTTAAGTTAAGGTTTGACTTAATACCCAAGGCAGCAAAAGGCAGCTGATCTTGGATGGCTGGAGGAGTAACCAAATTGGATGGGCAATTAAGTCCAAGACTACAGGGTGCAGCTGCAAACTGACGTGCTGAGCTTCAGCGCTGTTTCAGTGTCCACAGGAATTGTTTCAGAGGTAAAGCATCTGTTCCTTAGCATGTTTAATCTGCTCAGAGGTGCTTCTTAACACATTTTCTTGTTTATGCATGTCAGAGACAAGTTTGCAGATTGTTTAACACTACCCTAAGCCAGACGGATTTTTTTTTTTTAATGAACTGGAAACACCATAAATAATATGTTTCATAAAATGTGTCTTTATTTTTGCATTTACCTTTTTTTTTTATTAATTTTTTTAAACTTATCTTAAATATAAATACTTCTGTGTCAACATCTACTCTGCAAACTTTCTAGTTACTCTGTCACTGTGTTGACTGATGTTAAAATGACTTTATCTACAGTTCATCAGCAGGGTAATACTGGCTAACAAAGTAAATGTGACACACGGATAGCAGTTCACTTTTTGCTCTACCTGCTGCGCTGGAGTGGAAGTCTGCATGCCTCGACCCTTTAAAGCACAGATCCCTTCATCACCTTCAGCGCTGTCATCGTCAGAGATTGAGATGACGTCAGGGCCGGAGTCGATCACGATGACCTCCTCGAAAAGTGATGATGGCAACCTCTGACCTTTAGAGTCACTTTTCTTCTTCGGCTTGTCCTTTTTCTCTTTCTTCTTCTTCTGCTTCAGGTGTTGCTGCAGGCTGCCATTAGTAGGTGTCAGAGCCTTGATGCCTGTTTTTTCCTCTAGTCCTCTAGCACCATCTGCAACCCTATTTTGCCGGGTGTCCTCTCTTTCATGGTTCTGCTCTTCTTCACCCTCCTGCTCCTCTAGTTCCCCAAGGTTGGATGAGTAGTGGAGCTGGCTATAAAGGTGGAACTCCACCTCGCTGTTGGCCTCTGACCCATCAGAGTCCTCTTCTTCCTCTTGATAGAGATCATCCTCCAATCTCTCCCGGTCCTGGTAGACACTGTACATCCTCACAACCGCATGCACACACCTGAGGAGATGGCGACTTCAGTGGCTGAAAAGCACACAAAATCAACATAATATAGCATCACATTGTCTAACTCATTATCAAGCATCAAATTATACATTATTAATACACTGCTGTGTTATAGTTGGACAAAGAAGAACAAACAGACAGTTTACTTTAGCCTAGAGTTATTGACCACTAGTTATTATCATTTGGTTTGTAAAGACGAGTCAATCAAATTCTTTTCACATTTCCCAAAGCCCAAAGAAATAAAAGGCTTAATCTACCCACAATAAAAAAAAATCAAAGAGTTTTCTATTATGCAAGTCAAAATAAAATCAAAAGAAATTCTTTCACGTGGGAAACTTCACTTTTTTTAACAATTCATTTCTAAACTGCTAACACTGGTTACCATCACCAACATAAACCAGCTTTAAGTAGGCAATCATAACAGCTCACCAACCAGCAGCTCTTTATGCGTTTCTGCAGGTCCTTCCTCCCTGCAGCTGTCAGACTGTACAATCAAAACTGCTCCCAACAAACAGAGGTTTACATCAGCGCTGTAACTTGCACTATTTTATCAACCGAGTCACACTATAACCAGGGTTTGCCTCTTAACTTCATTTAATTTAATTCTATTTATGCGCGGCTCTTTGCAAAGCATCACTTTGGATTCAGATTCACCTGCTCAGCGGTTTATTCGGGAAAATAAGGCACAAATAGCAAAATGTGTTTTTACTAGTGTCATAATAGTGTACATTTGTTAATTTTAGAAAAAGATGTGCTCCTTTGCTGCAACCAATCTTTCTCTTAACTGAGCATGTTTTTCAAAAGATTCAAAGCTGAATACAAAAATTAAACTTATTTAGTTTTCATTTTGCCTGATATCAGCTGCAAAATCTTCATCAATACCAATCCAATTCTAGTAATGTTTAGAATTTCTTCTTTTTTTTCTGTGCACATGAAATCTTTATCCCACCATTCAAATATTTAACACTGATCAACCACGTCAGGTCTAATATACAAGACTAATTAGTAGCCCTACTTTATTACCAGAATTGTGCTGTCGTCATTTTCCTCTCTTAAGTTATATGGTGGGTATCCACAGCACTGTCGAACTGAAGGAAACACAGGCCAACATCAATTACAGGAAACTTCCATCTTACTCGGAAAACCATGAGGCCTTGTTAAGAAATCTGAGCGGACACAGCTCAAGAGCACTCAGATTTTTTTTTTTTTTTTTTTTTTTTTAAACATGTAGACTTTTTTTTTTTTCCCCTCGGAGCTGTGTTCATTGGCTCAAGCAAACAAGACCCAAGTTTTTTTACCTGCCAGGTGACGACTTTAAATAACACTTAACGTGACACCAAAAAATTGTTGAATTAGCTGGTTACGCACTGTGGTGTTAATTTTTCCAGTGCTTGTCTGCCTTTTTCTAACACACACAGTCACACACACACACACAAAGTGGACAGAGAAGGGGCACCGGCCCATTGCTCTGTCCAGTCCTGCGTGTCTGTGCCATGATGGCTGGAGATGATTGGCTCCCAGGCCGCACACACACTGCATAAAAGCCACGCTACACGGTCACAAGCCGGCCACAAGGGATTAAAGGGACAGAAAATCTTACCGGTTGGTGAGGGGCGACCGTTGTGTTGAAAGTTTCAGCAGCTCACAGGGACTGGGAGCCGACAAATGACTCACTGTGTTTTACAGTAGTGGAATTTAATGTACTATACTTAAAGGCCGGGTACAGTCATGGTCTGACAACACAGGTGATTCCTCCTAATCTTCTCAATTAAAATGCTACCTGAACAACACCCCTGGACTCTGTTAGCTCCATTGCATCTGTTTTGGTGAAGCAACTCAGCTTCACCAAAACCAAAGAGGGGTTTTCCACAGAAAACTTTTTGACATGCCAGGAAAAAAAAGTGAAGAGAAAAACAACAGGCAAGATGCAAAGGTGTCTAAATTCTATTTAGTTACTTCAGTTTCAATCCTAATCATGCTCACAGTCTAAATGTCTGATTTAATATAGATCAGACAGTTAGAATAACACGCAGTTAGAACAGAACGCAGCAAGCTGTACTTGTCTTCTTAGTTTGGACATTTAGCTAAATCGAAAAATCTAAACAAACTTTAGCATAACTGTTGCACTGATAAGACCTATGAATGCAGCTGAAATGCGTTTTACAAATGCTGCATTAGGACACAATGAATTTAGTAGAGATCAACAAATATCAAGCACTGACGTTTCTATTAGCCAGCTGTGCATATTCACACGTGAGTCCCTATGGGTTTACACCGAAACAGGAAATACAAGGTTTAATTTATCTGTAGTTTTGGTTAAAAAAAAAAAAAAAAAAAAAGTGAACTGGGGACTCTGAAAATTTACTTCATAGCTGTGTGATTTAACTAATCATTAGAACAGAAAACACCTACATATTGCTCAATTGTGAATGTGCATGTATCTGAGAAGCTTTAAGTAAAATTCAGGCATGTTAGGTTAACTGGTGATTCTAAATTGTCCATAGAGGTGAACGTGAGCGTGAATGGTCATTTGTCCCTACAGACATGACAAACGGGTATCCGCCTCTCAGCCAAAGACAGCTGGGATCCACCTGAGCTGGATGAGCAGTTAAGAAAAGTACATTTTATGTTTCAAGAAAAGAAAAAAACAAAAAAAAACATTGAATCAACTTAACTGATCTTTTCTTGTATCATTCAGAGCACAATTCTTCAAACAAAGCACATCATCATCTTAATAATTAGGAGGCCATCTTATACTTACAATACTAAAAGAATGGACAAACTCTATTGAACCAATAATAATCTATTAATATAATCAATTAATGTATTGGTTGGAGGATAATGGCCTATAAGATGCTTGGATTAACTTGATGTAACTAAATGGTGTCTGCATGTAGTTTGCCCAGCTAAGGACTGGTGACTACATTACATATAACACTTTTGCAGTACTACATGCTATCCAAAAACATACTGGCTGATATACTGACATTGGAATAGATCCATCCATCCTCCTATTTTCTTCAGGGTTGCAAGAAGGCTGGAAACTAACTAAGCTGTCATAGGCTGCGAGGCAGGCATGCAAACTCTACACAGAAAAGCTCCAGACTTGATTCAAACCTAGGACTTTCTTGCTGTGAGGCAACAGGTAACACTGCACCACCATACCACCCACTGCAAAAGTGATTTCTTATGTTTCTGTGTGTTTTATGTCTGATATCTTTTTCTTACATAAACTGTCTTCAGCATGATTTTTGAAGGGAGTAATAGATAAAATAAAGACAAATGTCCTTAAGATTCTGCATTTTGTACATAGTCTGTGTTCTACATTATAACCAATACTGTCCATTTTGGCATATGGCACTTCTGGTGCAAAATACCTTGATATCATTCAAGGAAGATATGTCTGACATATTACAGGTCAGCAGTTTGAATACTAGACAATGTTTTGCTAGATATTCACTTTTTAACCAGTGCCATGCAAAAGAGTGATCATCTCCCAAAAGGTGATTTCTAGTGTCTACCAAAAAATGATTGCCCATATTTAACCTGTTGTAAATGACTTATTGGCCTGTAATTTGTGAAACTTATGTGAAACATATCTTTCATGAATGATAATAAGTAATTTTAAGCCAGAACTTCCCTGCTATAATGTAGAAAATGCAATGGGTTTCTGACAAAGCAGCTTTTAGATATCATTTATGTATCCCAGTAAACATCACAGTTTTGTAGAACATCCCAATTCTACAAAAGATATATTTAGTGACCAAAAAGGAGTGGATTGATTGTATTGGAGGTGCAATTACACAGTCATAAAAATACTTTCAAAACAGGTCATTTATTTATTTTATATATATATATAACCCCTCCAAGAACCCTGCTGAGTAGAGTTTATTTAACAATTTAAGAAAAAAAAACAAGTTTAAAACACACACAAACATCAGAAGTCACCTTTTGCACAAAACTGTGTAATGAGGCCTTTTGATTATACATACATTTTTCTTTAATTTTAGTGAATGTGTGATTATGCTATGGTTGCAATGTGGAGTTTATAACATCCAAGCGGTCATTTGACTTAAGTTAGGTTGCCAAAAACAGACTAGAGTGACAGGCTGACATCTCGGACATCCAGCAGTCTGGTTACATTGCAGTGACAAACAGAAACTTCAGTTTTATAACTGTGTACTCTCCAATTGTAGTTAGCCTAATGGTAACCCCGGCTAGCTCAATGCTAACGAGCTAGCTTACTGGGGAACATGCGAGCTGTTTATCAGAGTACCGAGGCTTCACTAAACAGTAACACGCCATAAAACACAGGTAGCTGGGAAATTTTCGCTAAGCACGGGCTTTTAAAAGTTATTTTAGCGTATCGGCAGTCCCTGGTTGGCATGTCTCAGTCCACTCCATCCACGTGTTTCTAAGCAGCAGAGCAACTGCTCGGATGTAAACAATGGAGCGTTTCAGCCTCAAACACACATGAAAGAACATAAATACAAGGAGCTGAGGCAGCCCTACTCAAGGCCACCACTATGTGTGCTTAATATATAATGTCAGTGTGTATGAGCTCACCTTTGGAAACAAACTGGAAAGGTACTGCTACCGGAGGCTGGAGCTGCTTTTCCTGCGCCTCCAGCACAGGAGACAGACAAACAACTTCCGGGTTTGTCCGAGGAAAATAAGTTGGCCGACCGTAACATTTCACGTCGAATGCGAAGACTGTTATGAGTGTTGAAACAAAGTGCATCTCGGACACTGAAAGGTCATGATTTCCCCAACACAGGTAATTTTTACAGGATACCAAGAAGAAGAGCCTTTATTCTATAAATAGTTATCTGAGACTGTATTTCGCTCGTTTTCTCCCCTGTGCCTAAAAGAAGTATTTTTGGCTTTTTATTTTCATTACTAACAACTGACAAGCCTGTGTTGTGTCAGTATTGTAGGTAGTAATTATGGGGTTTTTAGAGCTAAAAAGAACGACGAAAAAACGCAACTTACTAAACAAAAAAGAGACAGAGACAAAATAATAAAATACAGCATTTTACAAACACAACATTTAAAATTTAAAGCAGCAAATTTTTAAAAACGATGTTTCGTAAAATGTTTTTTACTAAATTACTATAGTGAATTATAATTGATTATATAGAGACACAGATATGCACTGTTTTTTCAAGTCCTGCTTGTACATTTAGTTTTGTTTTTCCTTATCTATGTTTTCATTTTATGATTAGGGGTGCCTCCAAAATGTTTTCAAAGGGTTGGCCATATGCGGTCTACTAAAATATTGGGGTGGCACACCAAAAACAAAACTTCCTGTTTTATTATGCTGTATAAGTTACTCAAAAATATCGCAATGAAAAGAGAAGGAAAATAATTATATGCCTGGTTAATTGCCTGCTATTAAAGTTGATATTACCAAAAAAAAAGGTTTATATGAAAACCAAAGAAGACTTTGAATTCCAAAATAATCTGTCTTGAATGATTGATTGACTGGAAGTCCACTGCTTTAATGATTCTCAAATAAATATTAGATCATGTTAGGGTGTGAACTGTTGCCTGTTTCTATGTTGGCCCTGGGATCCACCAGTAATCTGTCCAGGGATTGGCTCAAGCGTTTCTGTAACATTATTACATTATTACCAATATAGGACAGTCTCCCCTGCCTTAAATTGTGTGTGTGTGTGAGAGACAGACAGACAGAGTGTGGGGGCAGTGGCACCCCTGCTTGTGATGCCTATTCTGATATAAAAGGAGATTATTCTTCTTTGATTTGGATTTCTTTTACAACAATTCAACTAGAAATTCATTTTCTTATCAAAATTCCAACATTGATTCAATGAAGAAAAGATGAAATGAAAATGTGTTTATCTCAAAAGATCTGAAGGTCATAATCCCTCATGGTACCACAAGGTAATTTAAGAAGGCTGTCAATTAAGAATTAGAAGAAAAAAAGATTTGTGTTGTTGTTTGTAGGTTGTTTGCTTGTGCAGGTAGGCTTCATTAATATTTTCTCTCTTACTTTAACTGCTAAGCGTCATCATATGAAACCACTGGTTTAAATAGTTTGTTAGTGTGCCGGCAGCCAAGGGAATGGAGATACTCATTTGGTTTAAGTCCAAATGGGGAATCTACCCATTTTCTCTCATTTGCTTCCAGCTTTTTGCTGACAAAGACAAAATGTCCAAAACTGTCAACAAAGTAAGAGACCTGCATCATCAACAGTTAGTATTAAAGTCTTGCGTACTTAAGGTGGATTTTCTTTGTGATTCATGAACGCGAACCTCCTCTGCTAAACTTTTAATTGTCAAACTTGACACTGAAGTCAGCCAGGCTGCTCTACTTCCAAAAATATTGTTTCTGCAAACAAAACATCCCTCAGGGCCCTATATGTTGTTTTACTGCATCATTTCTCTGATGTATACATCTACAGTAAGGTCCAAATATCAGCTGTAAATCCTCTGAATATGTAGGTATGTTCACTTGGTGTGAGCATGAATGTGTGAGTGACTAGTATGAACCTTCAGGCCTGTGCCTTTATTACATGTTGATGGGAATGTAAATCTATATGTAAATGTAATTCAACAGACTGGGTATCGCCATCAGTCATATTTATGACACGTAGAATACAGCAAAATTACGCCATCCTGGCTCTTGTGCAAGCTGTGTAACATTAACATCCATCTCCCTCTTCCTCTCCTCCATATCATGAGAATAATTACGAGCTCTGTATATCCTGCTATAAATGTCGCCATCATAATAGTGGTGAGAGAATGGCGTTATGATAGGGAATCAGAGGGTGAATGCCATCTGATTCCTGAGGTTTCTCCATGCGTGTCATCACAGGAAAGGCCATCACAGAGTTGGATTGTTTCCTTCCAAAGGTTAGTCTATACCTCATGTCACAACATTATCACCTTTTCTAGTCGATATATACCTCTGACATACACATACACACACCTGTGCATACACACAGGTGCATACACACAGGTGCATACTTAATATCGTGCATCTGTTTTGTTTTTAGGAGGTGCCGATGGGTGGGCGTGGGACCCTCTGCTTCCTCTGCCTCCCTGTATCTCTCTAAATTGGATGCAGGTCCGAGATGCCTGACTGCCCCAGTGAAATTGTGATGTGACTGCCTGATTTTGGGTTCTACGCATTTGGTGGTATTTACTGTTATTATTTTAAATGAAGGTAGAAGAGATCAGCTGAATGGAGGCATCTGGTTCAGCGATTCATCTCCAGGCCAGTGGTGCCCAGACCAGTGGCGTGTTGAAGATGGATGGAGTGTCCGGGAGAGGGATTTAAAGTCCCCTCATTTCCAATCACACATTCCAGAAGGGATGGTTCTGCCTGATGAATGATCTTTATTGAAGAGAAGAAGTTAAAAGAAGCATGTCATTGCTCTCATTTGGTGGTGTTTGTATGTTCCATTGCGGCCCCTTCTTTCCATTTGGTATCGGACGACGTGGAAAAGCTTTCTCCGGAATGTTTTATCAAAGCTGGATTCTTGTCAGCCGCTCCGGTGTAAAGGCGATATTCTACAGCTGATGGTCATTTTTGTTTTGTAAGTGTGTAACTAATGACAAAAAAGCCCCAATTCTGTTCTTTTTGTCTGCAGTTGTGATTTGAAGAACCTGTACAAAATGGAGTGGAACACTTGCTTTCTCTGGCAAAAATCTGACCTCTAGCTTCTGACTACGTTATGAGAAACCATGGACTATGCTTAACTTAGAGTAAGCATGCAATTAATAATCAGTTGTGAGGACAATGGTTGGCAACTATATAAGTCCGAATGAAAAATAAAAAAAATGTCACTGGTTTTGAAATATGCATGTCAATTTGTTTGTGATAGATATTGCTGTTGGCCAGAGAGAGCAGAATATTTTAAGAAAGCAAAAAATATTTTATTCTCAACAGCAGGTTCGGAATACCAGCAATGGAGTATCTCCAACAGGAACGTGTCTTTTAATAAACCTCGTATTTTTTTCTACTAGCTATAAGATTCCTACAGAAGTGTTTAATTTCTATTCGGTGCAGCTCAAGTTAAGAATTTTTTGTCAGAACAGGTTCAATAACAGCATCAGTCTTTAGTGACTCATTGTTGAGCTGATGTCGCTCTCTAATTTTAAAAGCAGGTGAAGGTGAGCTTGAATTAATCCTGGCCTTGTGATAAGTAAAGGTGTCTCAAAATAATATGACCAATTTTAGCCCTACAGTCTCCCAGCTTTTTAAATTTTGAGAGATATTTTGTGCAAGTCAAACTGTAAAACAAAAAAACAAAACAAAAACAAGCCCCAAAAAGCTAAACTGGGGGTTTAAGAGATTAATCTAGAGGTGCGCTCATTCTCTCAAAAATTAACATGATGGGCATCCACTCCAAATTTAAATGTTCTGCATTTGCCTTCTTGCTTCACATTTAATGTTTATAGATGTTTTTAAAAAAAATAAAAATCTAAATATAGCAGCCAAACAGTTGTGGAGCTGATTTGTATTGAAAAAGGAAAATAATAGCAGAGATCTAGAAGTAATAGTAAGGTGTTTCAAAAACGCGTCCAGCATCTGCTCAGATGTTTACTCCATCCATAACTGGTTGCATCAGCTCGTTTCAGTTCTCTAAAAGAGGTCTGCTTCCCTTTCTACTGTTGCCACATGCTTTCTTGTTACTGTATATATGTAAATTCAACCGTCCGATCTGTATCGAAGCAGCCGGGCAGAAGGAATTCCCTTAAAAAAAAAGGCTCTCCCTGGATCAGCGCTTCTGAACAAAAAATGGCTCCCGTGCGTCACCCATATGGGGCCCTCAGTGCTGAAGTCATTCACATATTCTGGATGTACAGAATGTATAAGCCCCATCATCACTGGGTTTTTTTTCACTGCATCGCATGTAATCTATCGTATCTGTCGCCTCAGTCAAGGTTTGATCTTTTTGGTCACATTAATGCAGGTGTTACATTCTCATTAATTCTAAGAGACACTGCAGCATCAAATAGCTTTGTGGGATAAGAAACTGGTGGTGTATTAGAGAGATTCAGTAGATTCTGGAGTTAATATGCCAAGTAGAGCATGTACTAATCAGTGGCAAAGCTCACAGGCAGGAAGGAACAAATGATAAAGCACAACCAGAGGGGAATGATAACTCGTCACCGGGGTATTGCTTGTAATTTTGTACCATGTAAGAGAATATTTCTTTGTTTTCTCAGTTCTACACAAAGTTTAGCAAGCTTGATTTCCAAACCTCTCTTCAGACATAGAATTTGTAACACAGATCAGCCACAAATGACCTCATATTACGCCTGGGCCATATGGATGAAATGACAAACCTGACACTTAAAGTATTTCATGATATGATGCTAAATTCATTTAAAATGAGTTGTTTTACAATACTGAACACAGTGGCTGGACACTCTGTTGACACCAGAAAGTACAATGCATCTGATCAGTGCTCACAACTAAACTATCTCTTAAATTAAGAGACAACAAGCCAACAAAGAAGAGTGGAGATCCAGAGCGATGCCACCGGGATGCTCCAGGGTTTATTTGTTTCAGGTTGCAGCTTAAAATCTAACCTGCATTATCAGGACTCTCTGACGATGAGCTTTTTTCATATTGAATGCATGTCAAGTACAGGTGAAAGACACACACGCTTGTGTGCACACCCAGAGGAAACTGTTTTTGTGAAGCTCTGTGATCAACAGTCTGTCCATGCTTTCAATTGGAAAAAAAAACAAGAGAGCAAGCCTGACAACACCTTTTCAGGCCAGACCAAGTGACTTGTGTCTATGGGGATTAAATTTGTGAACACAAGCTCTACACACACACACACAAAGTCCCACATACACACTTCATCACCACACGATGCCACAACACCTCTTTCTCAGCTGCAAGTATAAAACCACATTGACAGGAGCCTTGTCCGCTCTTGTCGAATTGTCACGCTGAAATGTTTACCTTTACATACAAATGGCCTGGTGTCATGTTGTGTCACATAATGTTTCATGGACAAATAATGTGTCCCATTTCTCAATCCGCCCTGCAGCTCTTAAGCCCCCTTTCTAGCCTCTATAGCCACAACGACACCCAGGCACCATGGCCGCAGAAAGGGAACCTTGTGTCGCCACAGTGAAGTGCCACTCTGAATTAAATCCCAGGGATATAGAGGTAAGCTCAATCAGCACTGTGGCTCTGAGTATTTCTAGGAAAACAATGAGCACCAGAGGTAAGTTTTTTGGGGGTTTTTTGTAAGGCTGTCGGTATTAGGTTTCTCTGATGTACTGTAAAGAAATGTAACACATAAGTGGATGAGAGGGAGTATTTTTTTTTAACTCATACCTAATGCACACTCAAGTTAGAAACCCTGAGTGAGACTTATTCATATAACATTGCTGAAAAACAAAAGTTACTAAATACTCCAGAATTTAAGGAAGGATTAACAAATATATAAAAGCAGGAAAACCACAATTTTTTAATTTTTTCTTTTTTGTAAAATGAAGAAGTATATAAGATATAAGTCCAGAGTATACTCTGCTTTTAAATAGTTCTGTCCCTTTCATTTTTAAATATGAAAAAATACAGTGTTGATATGAATGTGAGGCTTTGGACTTAAGAATAACATTTAGGTAGCAAACAAAACATCATTATCAGGTAAAGTTAGGTGTGTTTTGTTGAATTTTCTTTTGAAATGTAAATGTAGTTCATTTTGAAGACAAAATATTTTAATGAACACTTGAGTATATTTTAAGGTGCTTCTACTTTCTATTTCTGATGCTTTCCTCTCTGCTACAGTTGATGGGAAATGCAGTAAAGTTTATTACTTCACCTGATATACAAGTTTATTATTATTAAATATAAATTAAACCCTGCATTACAGTGGCTCACATTAGCTCCAGGCATAGGATTAAAAGCTGTGTATAGTTGGATCCCCATTTAAATACAGCATAATCAAACCGTCATTGTCCAAATGCCCTGCCTTTACTTTTAATAGTTAAAAGTAAATCACGTCGATATCTAATTTGCATAGCCTGCATCTAAGTGAAATTTTGGAGGCGGGACCTTTAACACACAACTTGTGAACTTCCACAGATAACACAGATGCATTTGTAATTTTGCACTGACACAATGAAACCCCACAGAACTGCAGGCCTGCAATAAGCCTTTGTCTTTTCCGTGTAGTTTACACTAAATTAAACCGGTCTGGTGAAAGCCAAAAGTCCCACAGAGACGAGGAGCATTTCCGCCTGTGTTTACGTGTTTACTTATTGTTCTAATCGTCCCTTTAGTTCTTCTATCTCGCGCTTTAATGCGATTCTTTCCGGTTCCGCTCGGTCAGAGCTCGGGTCACCGATCCACCTACTCCCCACTCATATTAATTACATTAATTAGTACGGGGGTGAAAAACAAACAAGTGATGATTAATATCTAAACTGTGGAGAGTTCTTTGAAGAGGTCCTGCAGGCCAAAACAACAAAAACAAAAACAAAAACAAAAAAAAGTGGAGAGACGACTGCAAAAAAGAAATAAATTCATTAATTTAAAAATGGGATTTTAGGGATTTAGGAAAAACTATTTCTTGTCTAAATGTTTGAAATACAAACAATAAAAAATAACAAAATAAATAAATAATGTAAAAAAAAAACTGTTGCATGTAAAATATTTCATACACGCAACATATAAGCCCAAATAATTATGTGCACATTGTTACATAAATATATTTAAAATGCGTGATGTATATATGTATTTTACATATACACTATGTAAACAGTAATTTTTCCTTTTATGGTCTATAGCTCGTTATTAACATCATCATCTTCATCAATAACAATAATAATAATAATTATTATTATTATTATACTGCCTCGAGCGATTAATAAAAATCGTTACACATTTCTGCATTTCACTGCACTACAGTGAAGATTAATTACCAGTCAAATCTGATTTAAAAATACCCCCCCCCCCCTCAAACTGTGTCCGCTTTATGTTTTGTAGTTTGAAATTATAATTGTGGCAAGATGTGCATTTTATCTTCATGTGCGTCTCTGGAAAAGACTAAGGAAAAACACACAAATTAAAACCAAGCAGAATGCAAAAGTGTGGTTTCTTCAAAGAGCCCAATAGCAGATAATTGCACATTTTTCTCTCCACGAGCTCACACATTTAGGAAATGTAGTGAATAATCCGCAGCCGTGGCCTTGCATACAGATTCAACTTTTGGGGGTCCATGAAGTGATAAGGATGAGACAGTTCTGCCGGGGATTCAAGAGCTTTCCCCTGCAGGCAAAACACAGAATCCACGTTAGTGTGTGCAGGCCTAATCATCATTAGCCTGGAAAGTGACAACACCAGGCTGCAGTATTAACCAAATCACTCTGTGCGATGTGCAAAGGGGGGTTCAAAAGATCCCGTTGGCTAACTTTTCCCCGCATAAGTGGGCTACAGTCCATTCCAACACGGCATAAATTCATATTTTCCTCATAAAAGTCTGTAATTGATTTATCTGCGGCTGCTTCCCCGCCTGAAGGTCAGAGTAGAGCCTCCTTCTTTGTTTTCTCGCCACCACACAGGAAACATTAATGTTGATGTTTTGATGTTGTGGGCGCGAGCCGAAGGTCAGGGTCGTAGTGTTGCAGCGCGAGGCGACAAGCAGAGCAAAATGGGTCGCTGTCTCGCGCTTTGTTCCTCACTCAATTGTCTCGGGGCTGCGCGTGAACCCTGAGACCCGCAGCTGTCTGGAGGAAAGCAAGAAGAAGTTAGACACCGAGTAAAGAGACACACCCACTGCTTCAATTTCGCTCTTAAATCTTAATTCCTGTTTATGGTCACGATCGGCAGGAACTGGCGGTGAAGTCTTAAGTTAGGACTGTTGTGTGTTTGTCCTTTACAGTAAATTCACTTTCGTTTGCACTGCTGTTTCCACGTTTTTTCGCCTGGAATCAGTCCTCTTTTAAGCATAATTCAATTGCGTTTGTTTGCTGCATAAGACACCCCTTCGTTCCGGCTTTACCTCATGCCCTCTTATTGGTGAAAATTTTACTGAACACGCTGCTGCCAAACTCTTTTAAAATTGCTCCTTCAAAGTGGCACTTTGGTCTTCAGGTGTCATTATTTACACAGCCTTATGATTAATAGCTGTTTGATTTTAAAAGTTGCAAATGTATCAATAAATGTAATAAATGTATTTATAATCATTTGGGGGGGGGGGGGGGGGGGGATTTGCGTGTTTGGGCTTGTTAGCGAAAAGCCAGTAAAACCTGACCGTAATAACACGAAAAGCCTACAAAGGAACACTAAATCAGGAGATCTATATCGTCAGTGTTTCACTAGACACTCTAAGAAACCCAAAGAAAGCGGTGAGTATCAGTATGAGTGGAAATTTTCAGTTGGCAAATCGATTTCTAAATTAAATGTAACGCGCTTACAGGTGTGTGTCTGACAATCAAGACTAAGGACCAGAACTATCCGTTTTGTAACAAACTCTTTTCAGGAGATGCACGCAGAGGAAGACTGTACGCTCCAACTGCAGAGCAGTGACGTTAGCTGAAGTTGTAGCTCGACGTATTGCACCTGCTCCAGTCTCTGAGTCCGTGCGTAAAGAGCATCCTGCGTAACAGGTGTAGACCGGCAGAGGAGGACAGAAGTTGGAGAAACTCCTTTGAGCACTCTTTTGGGAGACACTGAAAGGACACTAAACAGAAATCCACCTGTGAACCAACGTTTTCTTATTTCTAAGTAAAAGGAAAAAAGAAAAAAGCGCACTAGTTTTACGCATGGCGCTGTAATGTTACCTATCAACCTGCATAGCAATCAACCGGGAATGAATCAGAGGTATCAGAGGAAATGAATCTAACATGAAAGGGAGAAAGAGAGAGAGGGAGAGTGGGGTGTGGGCGGGAAAGTTTAGTAAAGTGGAACTTGGTAACAGATGCGAGGGAGGGGGCGCGGCCCTGAAGGGAAGGGTGGCGGTTGTAAGTTGCATGTTATGTATGCAGGGCCGTGCGCGTGCGTCTGAGCGCACGTTAATGTGTGCACGTGAGCGCGTACACCCATTGAATTTGTGTGTGCAAGCTCGTGCAGGAAAAGGACAGGACATGAGCGCACATTGAGAAAGCGGCTCTTTTACTCGGCGTGATCATTTCACGCTTCCCCCCGAAGCCTTTTTTCCACCTAAAGCGTTTAGTTGCAGCTGACTGAGCACTTGCAGGGAGTGCAATAGGGAGCGGAAGGGTCGAATTATTTCAACCTACAAGTCGCCCCAAAAGTAGGGGACAAAAAAGGGGGGGGGGGAAGAGAAAGGGGGGAGAGAAGAAAACTGCCCCAGAAAGGGAGAGAGATAGGGAGAGGGAGAGGGAGAGAGAGAGAGAGAGAGAGGAGGAGGAGAGGGAGACGCTGGAAAAAAGTTTTTGATCTTTTCCTTTTTTCTCCCTCCATCGCCTCCCCCTGTTCTAACCGAGTAACATGGACCAGGGGCCCAAGAGTCCTGCGCTGCGGCTGGGAAGAGCAGGTAGGGTCGCGCCGTTTCACTCTGGCTATATTTTTGCTCTCATCAAGAGCTAGAACTCATCTGCTTATCTAGTGAACTCGTGCTTTTCTTGCCTTTTAATTTTATTTACGACAAAACTTTTAAATTGACGTTAAAGTTTAGCTTTTTACAAACGTTTCTTTAAAAAAAAACTTGCTTTAAAGCCGTTCTAAGTTATTAAACTATTACAAAAACTATAAAAAAGTTTCTGGAGTTGATCTCTGCAATGAAACACTCCGTAAACTTTTGTGCTAACTTTGAAGTGTAAAATGTGCTTTAGTTGCAATGTTTTCTCTCAAGTTTGTGACTTTTGTGGACAAGTGCAGAAACTTTTAGTCTTCGTGTTGCTGTCTTTTAGAAATTCCTTAGGCTTCATTTAAAGAGATAAAGAAGATAAAAAAATGTGCCTGAGTGCTGTCGGTTTATAATTTTGCTTCTTTAAAAGATATGTTTTGGTGTTTATTTGCTATTTTATATTTATTATTATTTTCGTCATTTGCTGGCAGAGAAGGAAAAGTGGCTGAAGTTGCTGGGTTTGGGTGGCATTGAGCTTCAGGTCATCTCCACGTGTTGGTCAATCACCTGATGGGGTTAGCTTAGTACCGAGTGGGTGATTAGAACTGAAAGGCAACGTGGATTTGCGCAAGATCGTGGTCCCTGTGTATCTCCACGTCTCACAAATGTATGTGTAAAATGCGTCTTGTGAGGGTGGCCATGTGAGATGTTATTTGTTTTTCTAGTTTGTTAAACAGAAGTTGGCGTCTCTGGTCGTTTCAGTCAAATGCAACTCTCTTAAGGATGTGAACTCGACTCTTTCCTTCGTGTCTCCATTATTTTATTCAACAGGTTAATCTCCTATAGGCCTATTCATAAAACAGCAGGGTCTGGTACAGCAATGGATCAGGCCATCGACCTTGTTATGGCACCCAATGGATATCACATCATTTCATATTGCTGCCCGCTGTGTCTGCATTGATAAAACGTCGTTTGTCATTAAGAAACTGTGGGTAGGTGATCAGCCTCTTTGAACGGGCTCCACGCAGCTTTTTTTCATCCAGAAAAGCAACATCTGCTTTCGTGACCCCTCCTTTTGCCTGTTAGAAAGAATATTGAAATGTACGCTCACAGATTTAAGACAGCTGTTGAATAACATTTTTAATAGAGGTTCAGACTGCAGTTAATGCTGTTTTACGCATTCATTTATACTATATTGCGTCAAGGAGGACTTTTGAGAGCATGGCACTTTGTCTTGAAATAGAATTTTTTTTATTTTTTATCTTGGGGTCACCCTTCTTTGAAAATTTCTCTACAGATGATGCCACTGCTCTGTAAGACAAGTCAGGGCTCCTCTGCAGTCTTTTGTGGAGTGGGCCTAGCCCCTGATAAACGGTGAAAACGATGGGATTTGTAGCAATTGGATGATAGCCTTTTAGCCACTGAGGAAATCAGAGTTTAAAGGAGGGCCCCTCCCATGCTGATGTGTAAAGTCTTCTGGGCCCGGGGCCTGTACCTACGGCCTCTCCATGTTTCCTCTCACTTTAAGATACGTGCCTGGAGTACAAAGGAGAATCAATGGGGAAGAACTTGAATCTAGAAAAGCTTCTGGTAGTGCGTGAAAGAGCAAGGCTCGATTCTTTCCATTTAGCTTGGCTGTTATTTCTGTGAATCATTATTAAAACAACAACAACAACACGCAAGGCATTTATCTGTCTTATAAGACATTTTCAACACTCGTATATGATGTTAGCTCCCCTTGGCCTGTCTTCTGTCCACAGTAAAATACAGGTGTATTGAGAGTAATACGACCCACTCAGTGATATCGTTTCTCTGCGTATATTCTTCTGCGTCATTCTCTACCAGCCTGTTTTTATGCAGGCGCCCCGGAAACCCAGTGAACTGCTCTGCACTACTCTGACCATTCAAGCTTCATCTACAGCATTTGTGTTTTCCAAAAGTCAAAGCTGACACGCCACCGTATAAAAGTTGTTGACCACTAAACTGTGCAGAGTACACTATCTGATGCACAACCGATACCATGAAAATGGAAGAGAGAAAGAAGTGAGGCAGGGGAGGGGAGGGAGAAAGACAACCATGACCTCACATGGCGTAGCCTGCTTTAGCTTTGACCTCAAGTGCCCCATGATAGTAGAGAATCTAGGCTGATATACGGCCATGAGGGCTTTCTATTCCACCTGACAGATGACAGACTGGTCTTTACTTGCATTATGAAAGAGCCAAATGATTACAAATAGGACCATTTGATCGGGCCTGTGGGTGGGGCAAGCAGTCTCAGTGATTTACCTGCTCGGCACACGGTCGAATTCCACCCCGGGAAGTCCAAGACGGTTCACTCTCTGGTCCATATATTTTATTTATTAGTTATGACTTTTATATTTTATAAGCAAATGAAAACTTAAGAAGAGATACGGGAGCTTTCTCATTATGTTTACAGTCAGCGGGCGTGTAATAAACGAGCTGGTGGAGTTAACATGCGCTATTAATTTTTCATTGCTTTTTCGTTTTGAGGCTCGGGCGTAAAAAAGCAAAACAGCCGAAGCCTTCTTGGCGGATAGAGGGAAAAAGGGAGAGCAGGAGTGAAAGGGGGGAACTCCTAAACAACAACAGTGGGTTCAATTTGCCTCCAAATGATTATCACAACTCCACCACATTCTTACTAACGTTTAAAAAAGTCTACAAACCCTTCATCCTTCTCCTCCTCTTCTTCTTCCTCCTCCACCACTACCACCCTCCCATCCTCCCGTTTCCAGCAGTGGAGAGGTAATGAAATATGGTAATGGATTTGGATCCCCGGATTAAAGTCGTCCTACCCTGATTGAAGTTTTCTCCAAATTTCAAACCCTAAAGCAACAACAATTTGTATACATGATTGATTGTGTTTGGATTTTTTAATTGCTTATGTATTTAATTTGCAAATCGGAGAGACAAGAGCGACGGCTGTAATTTACTTCTGTGGGGAGAGAAGCGCTCGTGTCTATATCTCAGTAAATAAAAACAGACTGGGTGCAGAAGGAGAACGGATTCAGTGACAGAAATACGTAAAGTATCATATGGCAGGTTTTGTTTTTGAGTCTTTGTTTGGAGACCCCTCCAAGATAGCAAAATAACCTGCTCCGCCAATACAATATACATTACGAATTTACTAGTAGTAGTAGTTTATATTTATATAGAAAGTAAAATGAGATATTGTCATATTTTAAAACTAGGTTCATTTAGGCCTATTTTAAACGTCACGAGGCCAGGAGATTTTTTTTTCCACTCTTGGTCCCACTTCAGAGAATTTTCAGTATTATCAGCGGTCCCCTGCTTTTCGACATTTTGTTCGTCTTGTGGCCTAAATTCAGGCCTGAGGTGTAGGTAGCAAATCTAAATATCAAAATTAAAAATATTACTACTACTTCTTTGTGTTTTAATTTTTTTCTATTTTAATGTTAAGAAAAATGCAAGCCTAAAAACAGAATGAGGCTCGTCTGCTGTCTGTCGTGTTTTTCCACGAGGCCTCATAACTGATGAATACTCAGCAAAGAGATGTGAAATATGAATGAGGATTAGCGTGGATGCTGAAAACAGGGTCTACTTTCAGTGGATTAAAGAACAGAGACGTGGAATCAATGGAGATTCGTGAAAACACATTTTGTGTTTTGGATGTCTGGGTTAGTGAAACAGACAAAAAAAAATAGAAAGAAAGAAAATGTTTGATATAGAGTAATCCCGTGCTGGGATTATTGTCCTTCCTGTTTTAGGAGATATTTTGGTCCTTCTAGGCCTTCACTGGTCTACTTGGAGGACTTAACTTAAGGTATGTTCATGGTAAAGTTCCTGTAGGCCACGTCTTGTCTTCGTGTGTATGTGTGTGCACGTGCATGCGCGTAAGGGCGTGTTGCCCAAGGTTGATCGCCCCCTCGTGGTTAGTTCCGCAAACATCCCATACTGAGGAGCCAGTCTAACCAGAAAGCAAAACCCCCAAAGCCTCCAAGCTTCCAGTTTTTCAGAAAAATTTCTGAAACAGCGTCAAGATGTGTTATTTTTCATTTTAGGGATAACTTTTTATTTTCTAGTTATGCTGTTCTTGAGTTCAAAGGAGCTCTCTGGGCTGATGCGCGCTTTAAAATGAGCAGAAGTGCAGATCATGAGAGGAGCAGAGGAAAGACGCTAACAACTGCAAATCAAGAAATCTGCAAATCTAAAAAATTAAATAGACTCAATCATATCACAAACTGACCTTTTCCAGTAACTGTGCATTGCCTTGAGGTACATCGAGCTCGTAGGTCTTTTGAGGATAAGCTTGACAGGTAGGCAGAATAACCTAAAGACTGTTGTGGTTGTTGTTTAGGTCTCCATTGTGATACTGACTTGACAGATTGTAACAAAAGCCGCATGCTTAATGATGCTGTTAGACAGGCAGAAATGACTTGTGCGATTCTGCCTCCTGTTTAAGTGTCTGCGAATGACTGTACAAATATATCTAATCAGAGGGGTTTATGTGTGCATGCGGCACATATGCACCAAAACGATTAAATGTCTAGACACAGGAAGAAGGGAAATAACACTTTTTAATTTGGCTCATGCTTTAGGCTATTTGCTTGGTTAATATTACCGGAGCGAGGCTTCGATATGCCCTCTCAAATCAGGTGGGACGAGCGCGTATTGAATCCCCTCTTGTAGTTTGGTGAGTAAACGCGCAGCTCGCCAATTGCTTTTCGTAAAAACCGACATCCGTTTGGATCCGCGATCAATTAGGTAATGAGTGGGAATGCATGTTTCATATGTTTTCTCCCAGTTGTCCCCCTAGCTAAAGATTTATAGCATTGTGCTGAAGGAAGAGGGAGGAAACAGAGAAAGTATGCAGGGCCAGTTGTTTTCAGAAACGCTCTGACTTTGGTAGGCCTGTGCTTACGTGAATATAAAGATTTTATTTATTTTAGTTTTTTATTTTATTTTATTTTAATTTTTTACTCAAACGCGTTTCCCAGAAAGGCTGTGGGCCTATAAAATCGACTTTTGTCCAATTACAGCTACAGTTACTCATGCAACAGAAAGATGGACACTTGCTATTTAAGTTCTTCAGCATCCCTTCATTTATAAAAGCCTGCTGCAACTAAGCCTCATTTTTAGTAATACTCAATTAATTAGCCATTTAATATTGACATGAATAAATTGAGCGCAAATGGGTATAAAGGCATTAGTTTTTTTTACTTCGTTAATTGAAATTAAACATATGATCATCTACTCCCCGAGCCGGGCGTCCCTTCGCTGAGCCTCACCATTGGCTGACGCGTAAATCTGCGGGGCGTCATTGGTCTACGGGATTCGCTCTAGCCAATCGCCATCCTCCCCCGCCCGATTCTATCTGGGACTGGCGGTGACGTGTGGCTCGCGCTCACGCTGTGATTGGCCAGATTCCCCGTGAGTGACGGGCAGCTGGCCGGCGCGTGTAGGTTAGGGTTCCAGGGGGTTGGGAGCGCGGGCGCTGTCCGCACGAGACCAGGTCCTGAAACTCGCCGTGCGCCACCACGGATGCTGGGCGCAGGCAGCTTTCCATTGTATAGTTAAAGAAGCCCGTTTATGTACAGACTTGAATCGCAGTCTGTGGCGTTTTTTGTGCTTTGAGCGCGGAGAAAAGTAGATCTTTTTTTTTTTTATTTCGGAGAGAACTGTTTTTCTTCTCCGGCGCGAAAGAAATCAAAACTCACGCACAAGCCCGCATCTTCGTTTGTGCAGGGTTCCTGGTCAGCAAGGAGGAGGAAGGAGAAAGAGTGACCGAGGGCTGCCTTTCGTTCCTTCAAACAAGGCAACAGATATCAAGTCATCTTCAGTACCTTCTGTTGAGAAAGAGGGAGAGCGCGTCCCCCACACACCCTCCTCCTGTGCACTTTTTCTGTATTTTACTTTTCTTTTTTGGGGGATGTGAATCTTCAAGATGTGAGCACTTATCCGCTGTCTTTCATGGTTTTTTATGTTGATGGGAGATAACCGAGTTTTCACGTAGAAGCAACCGAGGACGATTTATCGCAAGAAGCAATGTGCAAAAAAGAACTTTGGACAAAATACAGCCGCGAGTGGATCTGTAACGAATATTTTTGTCTTTTAAAAGCTCTTTTTAATGTTTGTCTTTTTAAATATTTCTGAACAGACTGAGAGGAGAAAGTTCAGCCTCCGCCGGGTTAGTCTCAGTTCAGGGGTCACGGCCAGCGGACCGAGAAGGAGAGAAAGGAGGGAAGGCTACTTTGTTTATTTTGCGTATTTATTTTTTATTTTTTGGCAAAACTTTTAACATTACCTCAATTTTTTTACGACCCGGGACTGGTGCAACTTGGTGATAATGAGAAGCTGAAGGAATGAAAGCTTACGCCGTCGTCTCCCTCCTCTGGTTTAGGAGACGCCAGAATAGACCCGCTGTTGTGTCCCATCCCCATGAGGAGGGGGCCCATCTTTGATTCATATTTTTGAGGCCGGTTCTTTCTTCCCCATCCAACTGCAAATCCTCCATTTTCGATGTTTTAATATCGTTGTACCAGTTTATCACAAAGTGTCGCCTTGCCAGCATCGTATTTTATTTTTTAATCAAGAAGAAGAAAGAAGTTCCCTCTTTTAAAGGGAAACAGGCGCTTTTCATTCATTGGAGGTCACGGTCTTTCAGTAATATTGGCCGACTGAAGCGAGGAGTCCGGTGGCATTTTTTTAAGACTCGTAATAGCTCGCTGGGGCCCTCCAGCCCCATCTTTCCGATGGAGATTCACTGTAAGCACGACCCGTTTGCGGCAATGCACAGTAAGTGTATGCGTTTATAATTTCCTTCATCTGCATCTGCATCTGCCCTGAACTGAACTGTCTCCCAGACCGACAGCTCTGCGTGCATGTGCAATAATAACAGCAAAGAGTAAAAAATAAATAAATAAATAAATAAGAATCATAATTCGAAGAACTGAAATGTCGATTTATTTGTAAGAATATATACAAAAACATATGAAAACGTGTTTTTTGTTTTGTTTTATTTAATTTAAATATGAGCTCCCGATTTCGGAGAACTCAAAAAACAAAACAAACAAACATTTTAGGCATTTTCTTTTTCAAATACAGAAAGTGTTTAATATTGGATTGTTTGAAAGTACTTTACAAATTTGTTGCGCACGCGTATCTTTAGGCTGCTTGTTATTCTTTCTTATTATTATTTGAAAAAAATCAATTATAAGTGACTTTACAATGTGGATATTTTCTCAGTCTTTAAATAACATTTACAAATCTTATATCTTATGAAATTATACATTTTTTTGTATTACTTACCTTACCAATTGTTTCTTACAATTTAAAGCTGTATCATTTTTCATAAATGTGCATATTAAAATGTCAAGCAAGTGTAAATCGACATGAGTTTTGGGTAGAATGAGGAGCTGAGGGGATTTGTGAATCGTGTGATGAAATGCAGGTTGCGCACATTGTGTCGGATTTGATGTTTTGTGGGAGATGGTTTGCTGTGCTTCCCTCTTTTGAAGCGAAGAAGTTCAGGGGTCAGAGAGGGTCGGGGAGAGGGAAAGAGAGAGAATGGGAGAGAGTGAGAGAGAGAGAGAGAGAGAGAGAGAGAGAGAGAGAGAGAGAGAGAGAGAGTGGGGTAACAAAGCATGACTAAAAGCTGAACCTGATCCACAAACAGTAACCGCAGTGTTTCTGCACATAACCAGGTTAGACTGCACACACACACACACACACACACACACACACACACACACACACACACACACACACACACACACACACACGGATCCGGGAGATTTTGAGATTTTATGCGAGTACCTACAAAAATAAGCCCTCGTTTTTACCACACAGCAGGACACAGTTTTATGTAGCTCAGTGTCTTGCTTGAGGACACTTCAGCAGGGTAGCTGTATGTGTGTACTATATATATATATATATATATATATATATATATATATATATATATATATATATATATATATATATATATATATATATATATATGCAGGGGAAGGGGAAGGCTGTGCAGAAGGAGGGGGATCAACTTTTGGTCACTCAGTCGTGACATGGCGGAGCCTGCTTTGTTTTTTCGGTTCATTTTCCCCTCTCCAAAAATGTGCTGCTGCGCACCTCTGCGTATTTATGAAGAAAGAGTCAAACAGTGATAATAACAAAAAAAAAGAAGAAAGTCTTCTGCTAATATTAATCATTCTGAATTTGAGCACAAAACCTCTGCTGTAATTATAAGCAAAATGTCAGGTTTATTACAGTGTGCACTGAAACTACTGCGATGTTTTTATTTAGGGTGTTAGGCAGTACAGACTGAAGGCTGATGCTCAAAAAGACGTTTAAACTGTTAAATTCGGTTTGTTTTTGTTTTTTTTTCAAATTTACATAAAAAATGTCACCCCCTAAATCAGCAGGCTGCACGGTGGCAGTACATGTTGTGTTTTCTCTTTACACTCAAAAGTCAAATAAAGCGTCCTACAAGCGTTTCAGCGTGTGGCTAATAGATTATGCGTTATATTGCACTTTAGTCCCGGAGAGAAGCCGTGTTATGTGACTGACATAGTTTCCCACGGTGTGTTGCTCTGTGGGATTTAAAAAAAGAAAAGAAAAGAAGAAGAAGGAGAAAAAAAGTGCTGCACACACGTATCCAAAAGCTAGAACGAATCACGTTTCCTCTTCCCTGCCGTTTCAGCAAAGCCAATGATCCGCGGTGCTGATGGCAGCGGCGGGGCTAAAGTTATATATGTCAAAGCGCGGAGACGCTTTAAAACGATTACACCTAAAAATGTCAAAGGTAGAGAGAGAGAGAGGTCGGGAGGAATCGACTGTGACGCGTGGAAATGTTGTTGGGAGAGTTTGGATGTGCGCTCCATGCCAGTGTGGGTGTGCGTGTGTGCGTGCCAACGGGTGTGTAGGTGTACTTCACCTCATCAGGAAGTCTGTGAAGCATACGGGCCACAGACTTTTAAATTTAAAGCAGAGGCAATAACACACGATCCTAAAGTTTCATGTGTTATTGTGAGGGCGTAACAAGTGCGTGTTCGTCCCAAAAGCCTTTCCCAAATATTTTATTTGACAAAAATCGGAGGTTTTTCACCTACACGGCTGACACTTATAATTAATATTATTTTTCTTGCTATTATTTTTGCTTAAAATCTCATTCCCTACAATCATTTGCCTTTCACACTTTTATAACGATGATTTAAACGTGAATAGCCCACATATGTGGCTCATAACAAGCCTGAGCACTCACTAACTTTAAAGAGTTATTTCTACCACGAGCAACACCATAAAATAGGGATATTTAAAATATCTATACCAGGTAATTGTGATGGTAATGAGTTGAATTTCATAATCACGCATTGTAATGGTAATAGAGGCATGCTGAATATTAAGTAGGCGAGGCCGTGGCCTACCGTAGAGACTCGCGAGTTATAGCGTAAAGAAAATATAGATCTGACTTTCTAATGCAGAGCTACACTGAGCCGGAACAATAGCAAAGAAATGTGGAAAAAATGGATTAATCTTAATCCAACAGATCGACTCAGACGCCTTCGTCATAATCAGTGTCCGCTGCAAATATGAAGTTTACTTTAAATTATTTAGTTTTGGGGGACTTTTTCCTCTTCGAGTTTCTTTGAGCCTCGATTCTTCCACCAAATATTAATTATCCCTTTGTTCACGTAAAGAAAATACAAAATAGCACTATACGTCCAAAACGCCCGCCTGGAACATCTCACCGATCTATCCACTGTTTGCTCAAGGAAATTTGCTTCATCTGTATTCTCGCAGGCGACTTTCCAAACAGGTTTTCGGCCTAAAGTAATTTCTAGTTGGTTTTTTTTCTTCCTTTCTCCCTCCTCTAAGACAGGGAGCGGAGAAAAGAGAGAGGGGACCGGTGGCGTTTTGTCGCGATTTCTCTTTTGCTTTATTTTTGAGTCGTCAGGCCGTGACGGCCCAGATGAGAGATGAGAGAGAGAGCTATGTGGACAGAGGGAAAGAGAGAGAGTAAGAGAGACACTGAGGAATGTGGCTGGAAGAGAGAGACAGAGAGCCTAATGGACCTTATTTTCTGGATGGGGGAGCGCGAATATATTCTGCTTTATCTCTGTATTTGCCCCCTCCCGGAAACAGTGAATCAATCAAACGTTTAAGGTGGCGCTAGGTTCTTAAGGCAGCTCCTATAAAAGGTAAATAAATAAAATACAAGAGGGATGCATAATGACCGCTGGTCCCCTGGCAGGGTGAAAATGAAGCTGCTGTCTCTGCCAACACCCCCACACTACCACCACCTCTGGAGACTTCAGAGGTTCAGTAGAAAGATATTTAAAAGCCAAGGCTAGTAATTTGGCAAAATCTTCATTCTGCAACAAAGTCTCCTGAGCTGCTGATTGAATTTCTGTGAGCAAGTGGTTAATTTGCTTGGTCAGAGGGATGAATTACTGGCATCTGTCAGTAAACCCACCCAGCTGTGGGAACATCAGCCCGGGTTTCTTCTGTAATTAGTTTTAAGGACAAGAAAGGAAATCATTTCTTCTAAAATTAGGAGAAACGTCTGAGTTCTCTTACTCAGCCTTGCTCTGGGCTAGCGCCGTTCACCTCTCCAGCCTGATGCCTAAACATGGCATATAACCCTCTGAAATGAGAACTTGTACAGCGTATTCAGAGAATTACGCTACTGAGGCCGATAAACAAATGCTTTTATAGATTTGCGTTTCTCCCTATCAGTATTTATGGGCTTAGAAAAATAAATTTCAAACACATAATCCACACAGCCTACCCCAAGAATGGTGAGAGTCTGAACGCCTAATACCAACAGTAAATACACAGATAAGTGAATAAATAGTTATCGGGAGGTTTTTGTAGGTCACAAGTCATTCCTCTCCATCTCTTTACAAAGCAAGGCGTATTTCATGCCCTGGCCCAGATAGGAAGGGTGAAAGGAACCATTTCATTTACTCTTATCTGAGGAAGCGGGAGGGAGGGAGAGCGAGAGCGAGGGAGCGTCTTCTCTGCAGATACCTTTGGTCAGGAGGAAGTAGCGCAGTAGGCTTCTATAAACCATTCTAGAAAAAAACCTTCTTTTATTCCTTGAGAGGTTATAGGAAATAATAATAAAGAGAGGAGGAGGAGAAATGCATTTACACATTTAGACAACCTTATAAGGTATTCACAGAATGTCAAAAAAGAGTCAGAGAGCTGACTTTCTCCAGTGGAGGTCAGCTGACTCTTTCTTGCTTTGAGGAAGATCTGAAACTGTACGTGTTTGAGATGTCTCTGCGAATGCTGTACAGGACTGGGCAGTGAGTATTCCCAGTAAAGTCTTATGAATCCGTCACAGTAGATCAACAAATTGATCCCTTATTACAAAAACAGTAGGGTCAGGGGTGCCCTGTAGGCTCCAGGAGGGTCAACTGACTGCCTATGAATGACTATGAGCAGGCTCGTCTCTTCTACTTAAATTCTGATTATGAATTTTCTGATAAATACATAAAATCTGTTCACATGTTTTACAAAATGTATGGTTGGGAAGTTTACTGGAGGAATTAAGGGTGATAAAGGGGGCTATGATGTTGTTCAAGTTATGTAGCCCACCGGAGCAAATTTGTAAATTGTGATTTTGGATGTTTTAAACAAAACTAGTTCCATTTGACTCGTTACTGTGTATGCTTTCAAGAGCAATGAGTTCACAGTAACCTTTAATATGAAAAAAGCCTTTGAAAGCCAGAAATGTCCTTAATGGGAAATAAAACAGAGCACACTGAACAGTTGTGAGGTACAAATTCTTATTTTGGAAAATAAAATAGATAATAGACATCAAGAACTCATGAAGAGCTTATCACGAGGATAAAACACGTTTCTTATTTCAGATGAATGGTCCTCTTCATTCAGCCACTGCTATATCTCAACGTAACATTACTGTATTATTAGCCATCTGAAATATAATGAAAGCACGAAGAAACCTTTTGCATACAGAACATAAAAAAAACATGGTACCTCAGCACTGAATGATTTGCAAATCCACTGTTAAGTTAATAAAAAGGGGTGAGATTTAACATTTCTTATTCATAGAGTTAGAGCAGACAGGGACCTTTAGTCTCTGTTCTACAGTAAATTTCCCAAAAGCTCTGACATTTTGATGAAGTGTGACTCAGTAGCGTCTACAGTACATCATTCAAATCTGTGTGAAGTCTTCCGAACTCCGTCCTTCCAGTTTGTTATAAATTTAGGACATCCAAACCCAGGATAGTAACACATCTGATGCTATACGAAGCAAACAGTCTTCAGAAGCTTTGCAGTACTTCCTCCGATGAATCCACTAAACGTGTAGAGCGGAAATATGAAAAATGACAATACATAAGTGCTAATTGGGTGAATGACTTCTTTGATTGAACAGGTTTAAAAGTAAATAACAAATCGATTAAACACAGCTGATGGTAAAGTTCATGCTGCTTGTCTCTGAGCTGTGGCTGAGCCCAGCTCACAGGGTCATATTACTCTGCCTGCGTTTTCCTGTCTTTCATAAAGAGCGATTGCTTTTCAAATTGTGCTCTGCAGCAGACGTCTGCATAATGAGACTTCTTCTATCTGAAAAAAAAAAATAAAGCAGTAAGGAAGCGAGTCGCCGTCCACGTTAGCCATTTGGAAATAGCTTTGTTTGATTTCACAGAATGAGACTCTCCACTCTTCACATTTTTGTATTTATCTCCCCTGTATTGACCTATTTATATTTATGCTGGAGAAAGCTGTGAAAGTGCGTGTGTGTGTGTGTGTGTGTCTTTCTTTATTTTATGCTGATGGAGAGAAGTTGAGGACAGGGGGACAGGTTCAGGGGACAGCACGGTGTTTTAGGGGGTATCCCTGCTGGGGTAATGTGTTTAAAATCTATTACCCCCACAGCTAGGATTAGTGTGTGTGGGAGAGTGTGTGTCTGTGTGTGTGTTTCCCCTAAAGACGTAATCACTATGGTAATACAAAAGCCAGTGGATTAAATGGTTGAAAAAAAAAATTCTGTTTCATTTAAACTTCGCCTTTGGAGGGAAACATATACACACACACACACACACACACACACACACACACACACACACACACACACACACACACACACACACACACACACACACACATATGTTTAAGAAACCCGGGGAACCAGTCCTGATCTTTCTTACTGTTTTCTGCTCACATGCAGCATTTCTGTTGGTGGATGCAGTTTAATCATTTACCCCAAATTCCAGGATTCTGACCTGGCCCGGCTCACGGGGTCTCACAGCGTGGTGTTCACAAATGTATAAATGTTGCAGTCTGTTTAAGTGCATCTTCTGTGATATGCTGCTGACTTGCTCAAAATGTATTTCCAGTCAGTAGAAGCTTGGATATTTTCTACTATAGGAGAGCTGAAAGAAACTAGATGGACACAGATCATGTGCATATATATAAATTACTCTCCTTTGCAGTTTTGCCCTTGTCAGTTGTGGCTGCTGTTTAAATCTGTTTATGCAACTTTCTAATACACGGCTGTGGTTTTCTGTGACTTATGGATACAGAAGAAGTTTATTCAATTATGCAAAGGTTCAGCTAGTCTTTTCTTCTATTCTACTTTTGCTGTCTTTCATTCATTTCCTTATACTTTCATCCCTTCATCCCTCAGAGGGAATATTAGCGGTGTCTTTCGCTAAGGGGCCAAGGCAAGGCCTTGGTCAATAATTAATTAAAATCCCTTCATTTACTCAAAATCTTTGCTTAGCCTGCCCCTGGTGAAATTGGGCAAAGTTTGCACTTTGGAATAGTATTATTATGCTGAGCAGGATAAATCACAGGCGGGAGAGAAAACAGATGTATTTGAGATAGTAAATTAACTAAGCTAAGCCAGCTAAGCCAAGGGCCAACAGCTGTGGGACTGCAGCCTAGAAAGTGTTGCTGTAACTATTTCTCAGGCAAACAAATGTAAATGTACAGAAACAAGCTGTTAATGGCACAGATCCAGCATCAATTTACTCAATGAGAAGTGATGGTATTAAAATAAAGCTCATCGAGTGTTTAAGTAGAATGGAAAAGCACTATATACGAACCAATCAATTGACCTTTTCCCAAAATAGAGGAAGTCGACTCTAACTGCTATGCTGCAGACTAGACTACCCTAGTGCTGATATGAGGTGTAAAGATAGTCTGAAATGCCCTTAAACAAGCTGGTTTTTGCTGCTACTTTATACAGTGAAGCTGTTAAGTTTTTGTGTTCTTCTGTCTGATATTGTTTTGACCTTTAACTTGAACCAAGTCTTGGTCAGTCTTTGATATGCGAGTATAAGGATAATGGATCAATTTGTATGTTTGATTGTGTTGAAAAAGTTACATCAAGATCTTTGACTCTTGCCTATCCAACTGTCTGTCATGTATCAAGAATATAATCAGAGGAAATGAGAGGATTTTGTAATTAATTTCCACTGAGTCCTTTTTCTTTGGTTGTATATCGAGTTAGATTTCAAGGTTATCTTTGATTTCAGTGCAATTTTTTATGCATTTCTTTCTGTTGTTCCTCATTGGCTCCTTGCCCATCTCAAATTCTCATTCTCTTCTAGGACATGGTGGCGTGAACCAGCTTGGAGGTGTGTTCGTAAATGGCAGACCCCTCCCAGATGTAGTTCGCCAGCGAATAGTAGAACTTGCCCATCAGGGGGTTCGGCCGTGTGACATCTCACGCCAGCTACGAGTCAGCCATGGATGTGTCAGCAAGATACTGGGCAGGTAAGAAGCCGACAAGCACCTACACTCGTGTGTGTTCTGGGGTGATCCAAACACATCAACCTCTTCATTCAGTGCTTTAAAGGATCCCTTTTCACAATAAGTTAACCTTTAAACTATGCAGTGGAAGACCAAGTATCTTCACCTTTACTTGTTGGATTTATTTGTGTTTTTCTGGTTAGTTTTTTTTCCATCAGGTGAAAAGAACACACACAGGCTGGTTCAGCATGTGTCAGACTGAAGCTCCTGTAAGGTCATACTGACTCCTTTGGTGTCAGTTCTGCTGTGTTCTTCAGTTTCCTCCACATGCACAAGCTGCGTTTTCCAAAGTGCCTCCATTTTCGCTCTGCTTCTTACTTCTCTCACACGGTTCTCTGCTCTTTTCTTGCTTTTCACCTTCCTCTCCCCTCTCCTTATATCCTGTATTTTTTGTCCCCCCCCCCCCCCCCCTATTTCTGTGTCTCTCCTCACTCCCCCTTTTCTCTCTCTTTCTGTCTCTCCCTCTGCCTTTTTCAAAGCTAAATTCAAGAGTAAATCCCTGTTCGTTCCGTCCCTCAGAGAAGAAAGGGGGACAAAAGGGAAAAGATTCATCACTTTTTGGAATTAGCATCAAAATGAAAGTGGCACCATATTTCTGCACCAAAAAAAGACAGAGGGAGATGGAGAATGGGAGAAAGACATGAACAAGGGACACAATCAAAAGGGAAAAGGCGTGTTAAAGAAGACGAGTGCAGGAAAAAGAAAAACGAATGAGAGACAGAGAGACCATTTGTGAGGACGGAGGGGAAGGATTAGCTACAGCGACCCTCAGCTATATCAAAAAATGTGCTGCTCATTGTTCTCCCATGCCTCTCTTTCTCCGTCTCTCTCTTTCCGTCTTTCTCTCTCTATCTCTCTCTTTCTCTCTCTCTCTCTCCCCTTTCCTGGCCGTTCAACTCACTGAAGCGTTACCGTGAGGGGGGGAGGAGGGGAAGGGATCGAGGGATGGAAGGAGGGAGGGAGGGTTGTTTTATCCTCTCCTCTCTCTCTCTCTGGTGCCAGCAGAACAAAAACACCAACTCTACCACCCTGTGTGTGTGTGTGTGTGTGTGTGTGTGTGTGTGTGTGTGTGTGTGTGTGTGTGTGTGTGTGTGTGTGTGTGTGTATTGGCTCATCGTTGTGCAGATATCAATAACTACGCTCGTTTATTCACCAATGATTCAGCTGTGAATAATTTAAATAGTTTTCCATTTGAAAATAGATTGTTTTTCCTTTAGCTGTGTTTATACTCCAGCTGTGAATAGTCAAAAATGTGGAACACACACTCACACACACACACACCCCACACACACACACACACAGAAAGAAAGACAAGGAAGTGCACATTTACAGGAACTCGCATCTTCACGGAAAGGATTACTCTACCGTACAGTGGAGAGAGAGAGGGCGAGAGAAGAGCAGCAGCAGGTTTAAGACTGACTGACAGCTTGCATCCACACACAGCATCCCCCCTTTTTTCTGCAAGCTGTGTAGCGCATTTGCTATCCTCCCACCCCCTGTCCCCCCATGCCCCTTCCGCATGCAAATACATTCATGACATAGCCATGGTGGACATGAAACGGTTGTGTGAGTGCGCCCCGTGTGCACATGTGTGTGTGTCGGTGCCATCCTCTTCCTGCATCTGCGTAATAACGTGAAATTGCTTAAGAGAACAGAAGCCGATCGCGGGACGAGTCAGGCCCTAAAAATGTTACGTGACAGGTGTTTGAGCTTATTGCATTTAGCCTTTCAGCTGACTCTGACATCTGCAGCGAAATCAGCAACATTATGTAACTGGCAGTGAGGGTTTTAGCACGCCTTGATTTAACAAGGTTTATCCCAACGAGAGCAGAGTCCCTGTTTGCGAGAAGGAGCTGAGCAAATCAGTCAAAGATACAAAATAAAACAGAAATAAAGAAAACTAAAAGAAAGGATCAAATATACAGAAAGATTCCCTCGAATTTGCAGTATATTTGACCAGCATTATCTGACCGGTGTGAATAAATACAAAGTCTTTGATACAAACTCTATCCACACACAGATTATAAATACACAGTGCAATCATTAAATCTTCAAGGTGCTTTCAAGAGGAAATATTTTCACGGCAATATTTCGATTTAATACAGAACCTTTTTGGTTAAAGAGGATTTTAAGCCTATATAACAGACACATTTGGACCTCATCTGGGGTACTTTCCACAGCTGTTGGGCAGGTACATCCCTAGAAAGTATTATGTGGCCAAAAATATCCCAAAAGTTATGACACAACTGGCATCAGGCTCATTTTAAGGAGAACTGTGACTGAATTCACATGTGGGCAGATATGAGCCACCTTTGGGCCAAACATTCATTGCATTCTGAGCAATGCAATATTCATAAGTCCATGCGGCGCATGAGCACTGAAGCTGTTTTTGCGATCTTCCCTGTTTTATGCGATGTGATTCCTCGCCACATTCAAAAGATCAGCCCAAACCAACACGGAGTTTCAATTGCCAGAATTACCCAAATAAAAAGTTCTGTTTGAAATTCAAATTAAATAAAAAAAAAAAGATGCAGCCGATGGAGGATTAGCAAATAATCACACCCATTTCATAGCTCAAATTAGGCAAATTAGGACAAGAATCACAAGTGATCAAAAAATTTGGACACTAAGAAGATTTACAGGCTACAAAAACTATTTTAATTGACATGACAGACTCGGGGGGGTAGCTGTCTATCATGAGTGGAAAAAAGACCTTAGACAGGAGGAGCACGTCCGATGTTTGGTGTGTAATCCAGAAATAAGTCCTGACCACAGGAGGGAAGGTCATTCCTCTGTTGGAAAGCTTGAAGGGAAAATAGCTGAGTCCAAGTGGAGCAATGTTCAAACCACCACCAAGAGAGGTGAAGTAAAGGGGCAGTAAAGCAGAAAGCTGCTTTATGTTATATCTGGGTTCTTTGGAGTCTAGATTCCCCTTCTGCTCGATTTAGCAGTGAAACAGAACTCCGAATAATTATTTCAGCATATTTGATGCTGTCACAGAAATGACCTGGCCACTTTTCAGCTTCAATAGGTGAAAAGAGAAGAGAAGAGGAGTTAAAGGATAAGGACACCGATATGAGAAATTTATTTTTAAAAAGTCCTTCACATTTGTATCTCATTCCTCTCTGCCACTGACTTACATTGTTGTCCATTCGCTGTTAAAAACACAGAAAAAAAGCCACACTGTTGGGCTCTGTGTTAGTTTATTCACTGTCCTCGTGCTGTAAAGAGCCTCGAGATCTGACTCCACACCTGTTGATGTATATTTGAGAAAATGAGGAAAGTATAGAAGAGCACCAACCTCATGCTTTTAAAAAATGCATGTTCAGATTCTTATTTGGATGGAAACATTTTTGCACAGTTGCCTATAATCATGAAATATTTTCAGATGCGGCGGCACAATCGTGATTAAGTACTTTAACCCAACTAAACTCGGCCTTGTTTCTCTTTTATGTTTTTTTAATTAAAGTCTTTTTTCAGGTTTGGATTTGGTACATTTTAATAAGGAGCTGTATCCATAAAACAAAAAAAAACTAAAAACAGAATTTGCAGATTTCATATTCCATATGATTTTATTAACTTGTTCCTCCCCGTATGATCAATGCAAGTGTCTTTTAATTGGCAGGTACTATGAAACGGGCAGTATCCGCCCTGGGGTAATTGGGGGATCCAAACCAAAGGTTGCTACACCAAAAGTGGTCGACAAAATCGCCGATTACAAACGCCAAAACCCCACCATGTTTGCCTGGGAGATCCGGGACAGGCTCCTAGCAGAGAGAGTTTGTGACAACGACAGTGTTCCCAGCGTCAGCTCCATTAACAGGTACGACGGTCTGCATGCTTTGTGTATGTTTGTTTGAGTTTGGGCGTATAGCAACAGGTACAGGCTATTGGTAGAGCTCAGAGCAATATAATACTCTGTGTTTTATGTGTGTGTGTGCCTGTGTGTGAGTCTGGGAGTGGAAAAGAGAATAGTAAAGAGGCCCCAGTCTCCATATGTATGAAGTGGCTGCAGCTCAGTGGTTCAACACGATGGTACAATGACAACCCTTTCCCCTGAGCATAGAAGCAGAGAGAGAGAGGGAGGGATGGTGAAATAAGAGAGAGAAGGAGTGAGCAAAAGAGGCAGACAAAAGGGAAGGAAGGTGTGTGGGGGTAAGGAAAGAAACAGACACAAAAGGAAAGGAAAGAAAGGAAAAGGGAGAAAAGGAAATGAGAGGAGAGGAAAAAAGGGGAGGAAAGGAAGAAAAAGGAAAGGAAAGAGGAAGAAAAGGCTTGCATGAGCAGCCAAGCAGGAAGTGTGAGGCCCCTCTGCCATGTCAGCCTGCCTCAGCCACTTCACACACACAGACACACACACACACACACACACACACGCACAGACACATATACACAGTTTTGCTCCCACGATGGTCATGTTCTCTCTGTCACTCAGGATCTCTCTCACGCACACTCACACAAACCACTTCACACACACTAATATCCCCTCTCTCCTCCTGCAGGATCATCCGGACTAAGGTTCAGCAGCAGCCTGGTCAAACGGGCTCAGTGTCGGCTCACAACCTAGGTAGGTTGCTGTTCGAAAATCCTGTTTCCAGCCATCAAAGCCAATTTTTTTTTTTTTAACAAAAGAAGTGTTTTTGTGTAAATCTCTCCGGAGAGGATCCTCTGTGCTGAACAAGAAAACAGAGTTTCTGGACCTGTGTGAAGACAGGATGCTATGTGCCACAAAGTTCCAAATCTACATTGCATCCTTACAGTCAGCTTTATATTGTCATTTTCCATGTAAGAAGTATGTTTAGGGTTTGTTTCTTTTTTACCAGAGTTTTGTGTGATGGTCAGGTTCATTTTGCCTTTTTGGGCCAACCGAGAGCTGACTGAAGAACGAGTAAGGTAGGGTACGATCGAACAAAGGTGACCGACTGGATATAAAATAACAGTTACATATTAAGCTTTCATATTCTTGGCCCATCCGCTATGACGTCTTTAACCGAAAGCACACTGGTAACATTATTACAGTAGTGTACAATGTAACTATTAAGACGTACAATAGTCCCAATAACAACAATCAAAGGGATCCACGGCGTGAAACCATGTCATCCTAAATATAGCTGTTTCATAAATAAGTCAACAAAAATGCTCAAGTCATTGTAATATCAAAGCATTAGAGATCTTTATCAGTTCCTTCTCAAATGGGTACTAGATTAGCAACACTGGCAAGCATTTAACTCTTTAATTATTGGAGGTTATGACTGGAAATTGATTATTTACAATGATATTCAAGTTCAAAGCGAGGATGCACCTGGTGAGGCATACTCTCACGGGCTAGAAAAGATCATATTTACGGTTTCTCAGTTACATCACCAAATTAAAAAAAATTAAACTATAAACACATTATAACAAGTCCAGCACTATTACTTATCTAGGTTAATGGACTTCTTGTGACCTATGCACCAAACTTTACACTATGCATATTCATAAACACATTTTTTTTCATCCATATTGCTACAAGCAGTGATTGGTGGGGAAGGATACACAGCTTTCTGCCCCCTTTGTCAGATTAATTCAGCTGTGCTTTGTTTGAGCAACATAGTAGTTTGAAAATAAGTTTGAGTATATTAGCAACAGGTAAACTTTTGCTTTAGTTTCGATTAGCACGAGTTAAAATTATGTTAAGTGCAGCTGGATGAGATCCAAAACCAGACAAATATTAAAGGACTTATCGGAAGGTTCTCATTATATATTTTTAATAAAGGACCCGTAACCTTTGTCAGTATACAGTTAATTATCCTGTTAGACACTGAAAGACTATATCTGTGGTATCTATGGCTTGAACATTATTTCCTTTTATTCGATGAATATCGCAGTGTACACACAGATACGATAGCCTTTCTCTCTCTTCCTCACTTTGCCCTGCAGTGGATTGTGTTTCAGAGTCTCTCATATCTTCATAATCGCACATTGTCTATTAATCTAAATTAATTTCACACACACTGCTCCCTGACTCCTGCCTTTTACTCACATTTAAGCGACACACACACACACACACCCTAGATGCAGTGAGACACACACGCACACTCTTACAGATTACACAGATAAATGGGTCCCACTCCCAGGCGGAAAATTGAACATTTGGATTTGCAGAATAAAAGCGTTACGTTCTGATAAAAAAAAGAGTGAAAAGAAAGAGAAAGGAAAATCAGATAATTGAAGTGCTAAATCAAGTGATGGGAAAAGGAGGGATATGCATTCATTATACTCTCCTTGTCGTTAGCGAAAGAGTAACGGCTTGAAGGGACTTTGATCCTCTGGTTTACCTGCCTTTTTTACCCCCTCCTTCTTCTTTATTGCCATTTCAGTCTTGTCTTTCTCTGTTTGGGGGGTCTGCTGGGAGAGGGGATTAGTATGTCTGTCTCCACACCTTTCTGTCCCTCCTGGGATACCATACTGTCACTCAGCCCCACGTCCGCTTACAGGGGTACAGATAAGGGACCAAGAAGTGAGCGACTGTATGTTTAAGCCTGTGCCTGCGTGTCAGGAGGTTGCAGGATGCGTGTGTGTGTGTGCGTGTTACTGAAGCGGTGACAAGTATGTCGCTGTGTCACCCGGCAAAGAACTTGTCTCCTCCAGGGGGAAGATTAAAGGAAGAGACAACAAAGAGCAAAACACTAACAGAGGCTGGTCTTTTGTGTCTTTTCCTTTAGTTTCAATTTAGCCGATACAACCGAGTGAAATTTAGAGAGAAAAAATGGACTTTTATTGATTTTTTAAAAAAAAGAATAATAATTAAGATTTACATTGTGTGGCAATCATGCTGAGGTTTATGCCACAAATATATGAATAAGGACACTTGATTGTTGTTTTTCAAGCCTGAAAAGCATCCGCACACACAGACACACAGAAGAATTTCTCAGAAAGAGCTTTGTGCACAAAAACTATAGCTTACTGTTTATTTTCAATTAAATATTTGTGCTTTCAAATGAGATCCAAAGACACACGCAAATATATTGGATTCAGTTCATTTTGGTGAGTGTTTATAGAGTTTTGTGACACAGTACATTAAAATATGCAGTCTGCGATATTTTAGCAACAGCCAGAAATTCATAAAACACTTTGCTGTCTTCTTTTTCTTATCCTTTTATCTGAGATGTGATCATAAAGTAAAACCATGAACATTTTAAAAAATACACTCTTTTCTTTATAAGTAATTGTTTTATTGAAAGCAAATGTTTCAGTGAGTTAAAGAGTCACTTATGCCTTTTTAATAAAATCATACAGCTTACAAGAGTAAGTGTCCACATAACACAATAAATGTGTTGTGCTTCCCCCCATTTTATTTTGCAATACGACTCTGAGATTAAGTAATTCCTCATTTCAGTCATCTGTTTTTTGGGTGTTCTTTTGCTTTCTCAGTATATCCTTTAAAGTGTTGGCATTGTCATGTGATCTGTCTGCAGCAACGTCCGTGCCAGCCACACAGGTCTCAGCAGTGACCAGCGACTCGGCCGGCTCCTCGTACTCCATCAGCGGCATTCTGGGTATCAGCTCAGCTGCTGATGTAGGCAAGAGGAAGAGGGATGAAGGTGAGCAAACAGTTATGCTTTGTATATGTCCCACTAATTTTTCCTGGTGGATGCACAAGGCACACGAGAATCTAACACACGAGCAACAGCAACGGGACATGTGAATAAAACATCTTCATTGAGGAACGCAGATTTATTTACTAACAGTGTTTCATGGGATAGCAACCCGAGAGGCCAGCTTATGCACGCACTATCGATCATATACTTCTGTCATACTTGGTCAATGTTGCGTGCTAATGTATATGCGAGCTTGTGTATGTGCTCATAGGTACTGGATGTATATATTTGTGTACGCTGATATGCCTCCACGTGTTTGCCTGATTGTGTGTGTGTGTGTGGGGGGGGGTGGGTGTGGGGGGGTGTCAGTGGCATTAAAAAGCCATCACACAGACGGTCTCCTACGGTAAATGAGACAGGACCAGATGTCGGAGCGAGAGGGGGTGACAGAATGCCACTGGGGGCTATTTCGCTCTCTCTCTCCCTGACACACACACACACACGCACACACACACACACAGATACAGTGTGGGATCCTTTTTCCCACTGCTGATGAATTTTCAGAACACTCCAGCAGGTTCCAGGTGAATCCCAGGTGCACCTTGATATGCTCGGATTCAGCCCACTTAACCATCAGTAGAGTACAAAGACTTTAGACCCAACGCAGACATAGAGACATGCACACATATATCATTGATACACTGGATCAAAGTTTGACTTACTATGTGAACAGTTTGTCCATTGATAAATGAGGTTTTAGCTCAATCAAAAATAACAACAAATTGCGCTCTCATCCTGTTCAGCGATCATCCGCTGGTTGGGGTTTCCTCCATCTTTCTGTTGCAACTGCATAAAACGTCAAAATATGTTACAAAGTTAAGGTTGAGGTAGAAGACTTGGTGTATCCATAAAAGCAAAATGTGACATAGTGTTCTAAAAGCAGGCTTAAACACCCGGTGAAGCTTGAGACACACTCTAGACTTTAAAAACTGGGGCAGACAAAGAACCTACACGATGAGGAAACTGCCTTTTCTCACATTAACACTTGAAACAAATGTAAAATGGCAATTTTCCCTCACATTTTCCACATTTCGTATTCATTAAGTTATCTCGCATGCACACCTTGACTTACCTTGATGTGCATGTATGATATCTGCGCAACAGAACTGAAGAGAAACAAATCAAATTCAAATGTTTTAGATATATTCGGTTAAATTTTACACTAAGTTTGACGGGACTCTGATTTTAGTTGCTGCTCTTGAATAAGATCAGAGCACTTGCACAGAGCACAGTGATTGTCATGTCCACATTTTGGCTCAGTGACAGAGTAAAGAATGAAAGATTAACAGATTCACCTGTGTTAGTGATCATAAGTCTGAACGGCCACAGTGAAACTGGTCTCTGACTGATTTCATCCATGCCTCTTTGGCATAAATAATATGAAGTATTAATCCACCCCATTCTGTGCTGTATTGTCTTCAGCAGAAACTCTGCAGTCAGATCTCTTGCTGAAGGAAAGTATCTGTAGCCTAATTAGCGGTATTATTGTTTCACTTTGTTCTTTATGTGCATGACACACTACACCATGTGCTACATGTGTGGTCTGTCTGCCGGTTTTCTATGACTGCCGCTGGACTTTCCATTTCACAGTTCGAATCGAAACATTGTATCACTTCTCGTTTCATTGAAGCATTCAGAAAGCATCATTCGAGCATTATGTCTCTCCGTGTCACGTTTCGCTTGTGTGTTTTATCTGCAGCGTTTCTGTGCCAGAGGTCTGCGCGGTTGGCTCTGTGGTCTAATTAACAGCATTGCTAATCACAGCTTCCATTAGAGCAGCCCCCGCTGGATAATGACACACACACACAGCAAGGGGCGACAGGGGGAACAGCATGCACAGACATGGACAGACAAACACATACACAGGCAAACAATAAGGCAAGCTTCTGACGACGAGTCACGGCCATATGCCCGTCTTTGCAGACATTCTTACACACGGAGAAGGAAGGCATAAACCCACAGTACACTACAGTGACACACCGGACATCACCAAGGCTCTTTTGTTGACTTTGTCTGTCTCTCTTTGTACAGGTGGATATATCGCACATACAGCAATGTGACAGTTTGTGTAGTTCAGAACGCATTTAGAACAATGATACCATTGGTCCATTTTTTTTTTTTTGGGGGGGGGGGCCTTGAGTCAGTCTGTTGCAATTTTCCTGAGTTTTTTGTGTAAAAAATCCCCAAACACACTGCAGCTCTTATTTTTATTTATTAATTCATTTATTAGAGCAGGTTAATGTTAGCTGAATCCTCTGATGATCCTAAGGCGGCATGGTCTGCATGCTTAATAAACAGGCATTTTATTACATATGCAGCCCATACTCTTTTAGTGAGCCTCCTACGTGACAGAGGATTAACAGTGGCCGTTGACTCTTTCCTAAACTGGTGTGAGAAGTTAAACCTTTTCCTAATGATTAAATCCACTAACCCTGCTGATAAACCAGTACAACTAGTTACAAATTGCTTCGCAATGTGCTTAAGCCATAAGCTTATACTGGAGCATGTGGAGTGACCACATAAACTGAACAAAAGAAACCTTTTGACCACAAAAAACAAGTTGTTACTGAAAATATTCTGTCCCACTACATCATCTGCTACTCTGCCAATATAGCCAGTAAACTGTACCAACATCAGTAAACATACAGAGTGGTTCATCCATTGTTTTGTAGCTGACAGGCTGTTTGCTAGTGTAGGTAAACCTCTTGTCTAATTCCCATAATTCTCACATCAGTCAGTGGTATTCTTTGCATCTGTCTCCCTCAATCACCCCCCATGAAGTTGAATTTTAACTTGGTACCAACTCATTTTGTGCCTCCACCAATTATTTAGTCTCTCATTGCTACATGTTGTTGAACTCCACACTCTCTGGTGTCCACAGCATCTCAATTCCTGCAGCAGATTGTGTTTACTCTTTGAATTAAATGTGTTGTGGAAAATATTATGTTTTCAATAATGGAATGTATCTACAGAGACAGAGGTATAAATAAAGCAAATGATATTCTAGCTCACAAGAGGCACCCCACTGTCTCCTCAATTGAACTGTTGCCATCTGGTCAACAATATTGCCCCCTCGATTTGCTAAAAACACATCTACATTAGAACGTGTTCTCCAGGCCATTGACTTTTAAAACTGGTAAAACATAAATCAGTAGTTCTGGTGCTGAGCTGGTCTGGCCATCCTAATCTGTTGCAAGGTGCGCAGTATGAGTGAAATGATGCTTAGTTTGTTGTGATGAAATTGCTGTTTTTTATATCATATCATTGCATATCATATCTGCTGTATGTGCTTGTAAGGACGTCAACGCGTGCAATGGAAACTGTTAGCCATGAGCATATCAAACAGCTGCTGTGCACGTGAACACAGGAAGGAGGGATCAGTAGCTTGTGTTGTGTATGTATGTGTTCTTGTGTGTTGGTAGGAGGAGTTTGTGGGGGTAAAACCCTGTGGTGACCTGTGCCCCCAGCCAAAGCGAGGGGAAGTTGGGGGTGACTGGGGCCAGAAAGGAGATGAATGGGTGTGAATGGAAGAACTTGACTTCTGGGGCCAAAAGGGGACTATTGTACCTTAACCTATTCACTTTACACATTGAAGCTGCTGCTGCTGCTGCTCTGTGTGTGTGTGTGTGTGTGTGCAAGCATCCAACATGCATGCGGCGTTCAGGACAGGTGGGCCGGTCACTAAAGGGAGTGCTGATTTTTTCTTCCTCAAATCTGTGAGGGGAAATCCACTCTCAGTATTTTTAAGTCATGCACATTTTTCAAAATACACCAACAAATAGTTTCAATGGCATTTACCCAGAATGCCAGATTGACCTCTCACCCCCTTGTGCATCCACTGTGACATGAGGCAGCTTACAAAATAAAAGATGCTGGGAGTGAGCAAGAGATGCAGGGTGGAGGGAGGGGATCGTCGCCCTTCGCGCGTAGCTCCTCCCGGCTTACAAAAACTTTGATCTCTAGAGTTTGGATCAGGCACATACACACTCTCACAGACAAAAAAAATCATTACACACACACATGCAGGGAAGAGCTGGGGCTGTGAGGTCAGACTTGTGACACTTGGGCTATCAGCATGATTATCTATGTCAAGAGCAAAAAGGAGCACACTGGTGGTGTTCTAACCTCTGCAGACATGCATGTATAAGCAGGCAGGAAAACAGACAAATAAGTGACAACTCATCTAATTCTTTAGGGTATTTGGATTTAATAATTCAACTGCTTCTGGATTCTTGGGAAAAATAGCAGCAGCAGGCTGTTATGGAAGACGACTGTGATGGAGAGAGAGCAAGAGAGGCAGGAGGGAGGGAGAAAGAGAGAGACAGACAGAGAAGGCGGAAGAGAGAGGAAAAAGGCAGAAAGGAGAGAACAATAAGGGCTCATTGTTTGTTTTGTTCTGCTCTGAAAAAGAGGGAAGAGAAGCGCTTCCCTTCTGAGACTGAATCACAGAGATAGAGGCAGCTGTGTGTGTGTGTGTGTGTGTGTGTGTGTGTGTGTGTGTGTGTGTGTGTGCGCGCATCCAACAGTGAATAGGATTTAACCCGTCACGGCAATGAGTTTCTTTACCCATCCATGGATACAATGAGACCAGCCGGATATCAAGCTACCCACCCACCCACACTCACAGCCTCAATCACATCCATACCAAGGCCCATGCATGCACACACACACACACACACACACACACACACACACACACACACACACACACACACACACACACACACACACACACCTTTACACAACTTCATACAGATGAATGGACAATATTGATTATCATAAGTAAAAGCTTTGTTCTTACTGCTCGATTACAGCAGGTTCTGTCATCTCCCCTGTTCTGTCTTTCTCTGGTTCTTTGTGGGTGCTCCACCATGACAGACACAGGTCAGTCTTTCAGGGTGCATTTGTGTGTGTGTGTGTGTGTGTGTGTGTGTGTGCGCACATATGAGAGAGTTTGTGTGTGCAACAGAGAGAAAGCAGAAAGCAATAAGCTGGCTGAAATGGTGCCATCAGAGCTACATGATTGATCAATTGAATTCCATCATGGGGACTGGCCGGTGGGATTAAATGGGTTGCCTTGGGTTACCAGACTAAAGCATCATACTGGCTTTATCTCCCACCCTGATTGGTCTGTCACCGGAGACCTGGACCATACACACACACTACTCCCAGCATCTGTATATGAGTGTGTGTGTGTGTGTGTGTGAGAGAGAGAGATTATGATCAAACCTCTGTTTGTGAGAGAGGGTTTTGTGTACTGAAGATGTAGAGGGAGGTTTAGTGTGTGACACAGCATTGTAGGATACTGTCTGAAGATTTAAAGGTTTGCTAGAAGTCTTTGAATTGATCCAAAGCCACAGGTTGTGCCAAGACTGATCCTTTTTTATCAACTTTTGAAATTTAGCTAACACACATCAAACTGTAAGCAAACATTTTGCAACCAGCTTTGGTACCGTTATACAACTCTGGGACTGTAATCCATCCATCCATCCATCCATCCATCCATCCAGGAAAGGTTTTCAGTCTATCCTGGTGCATTTGCACTCACACCTATAGCCAGTTTAACCTGAAACTTTTTAGACTATCGGAAAAAATCCATCCAGCCACATTGCGATCACACAAACTTCACACAGAAAGGCCACAGCCCACAAACAACTTCAAACCCAGAACCTCCTGCTTAGAGGAGAAGTGCTAACCTCTATATCGTCACAGTGCCATATGCCAATCTACCAAATGTTTTAACATAGTCTTTGTTCTGCCTGTCACTCTTGGATGTGCACAGAGATCACTTAAATAATGAACCAAAACAACGAAAAAAGTGAAAAAACAAACAAACAAACTGTCAGTTTCCTTATTAGGCTACTGTGGATGTAAAATGTACACTTACATAATCCTCTTATCTTGTACAAAGGATCAATTAATTCTGACTCCTCAGGTATACTCACAAAACACCTTATTTTCCTCAATGTAATCTAGCTAAACTTGCTTACTTAAAACCCATTGCATCTTTGCTTTAAACCAGTAATTCTTGCTTATGTCGTAAACCTTTTTTAGATTATGTTTTTAGGAATGTGACTAGAACAAATAAAGAATGAATAAGATTAAGTAAAACTATGTTAAAGAGGAAACCTGTCATTCTTATAGATTACTACACTGTCTCAGCTCAGTCCTTAGCTGAAACCTCAGTTACTTCTTTATGACAAAGTGAATTATACTCTGATTTATCATCTATTTTATACAGATGGGTAACAACTATTTAACAAAATGAATACAATTAAAACTTGAAAACTAGTAAATAAGACCACAAAGTCATTAGGAAAAATGTTTCCTGCTCATAAATGAAATAAGAAGTAATTTAAAATTCTCACTGACTTATACAATCAGATTAGCAAAACTCACTTTTCTGTAGTTTTGAAGTCATTAAATCTGAAAGACTACATTTTAACAAACACTCAAACCTTTATAAAAAGAATATAGTCTCCCCTGCAGTAGCACAGGTCTCAGTAACTACATGTAGTGGTATTAAAAGTTATCCACAACTACAGAATTTCAAAACAGGAAGCATCCCTTGAGGTTAAATATGGTTAGACAGACATTTCTTTCTTTCTTTCTTCAGTTTTTCTTTTATTAGAACTAGTCTGGTGCAAATGAATCTGTATTTTCACTCCAAATGGAAAAAATATATATATATATATATATATATTTGAAGCCCCCTCCCCCCTCTCCACCTGTCTGTCATATCACCACCCTGGACACACATTCACGCACATACACACACTAAACACACAGTGACCCCCAGGACTAAAATAGGCTCTCAGGAGTGGTTTGGAACGCTGAATTGGCTCTATAGTGGGGATTTTCACCCTCATCCCCTTTTTCTCTTTATCTTTTTCTCTCGTTCTCTCTTCTCTAATCATTTGTGGGCCGCGACTCTTCAGAGTTCTTATAATTGTCTCGTTCAGTCCCTCAGCCTTGCAATAACTGCAGGATACGAGAGCTCACAGTCTAATACTGATACCGTGGCAATATATATTTGTGTGGATGTGTGTGTATGTGTGATACGACGAGAGGGGACGGACAAGTGTGTATATATGAGAGAGGAGAGTGTACTTTTTAGAGATCAAGAAGGAGAGACAGCGTATGCTTGGTAATGGATTGCATTTGTATACCATTTTCTCTGAGCCTCCACAATCTATGAAGTCGCTCAGTCTTAAATCAGTTCACTGGAGTTCATTTGAGTCCACTAACTTCTTTCTCCACATCTGTCTTAGTGATTTATATTGTCAACACACGCTTTCACTACTCCCTTCATTCCTCTATCGCTGTCTGTCTGGGTTTTCCCTCCATAACATAAACCAGACTCGCAAAAGCTTCCTTTTATCTTGCTCATTTCCTCTCCCTTTCAGTTATCATTCCTCTCTTAAAAATTCTGCATTTACAGCCTGTCTAACCCCTCTCCTTTCACCTGTCCTCTCTGTGCAGGTTTGCAGGAGTCACCGCTGGCCAATGGACACGGCCACAGTGGGCGGGACTTCCTCAGGAAGCAGATGAGAGGGGAGCTATTCTCGCCACAGCAGATCGAGGTATTGGACCGCCTCTTTGACAGACAGCCATCCTGTCCAATCCAGTCCAGCTCTGACCTCTATGTGAGCCCTGATTCTGGCAAGGTAAGGGCGAGGCATCGTGCAGGCTCTGGGCTGAGGCTGAGGTTGGGAAGAGGTTAGGAGTCAACAAGAATGTAGTTGTGGGCTAATGAAAAATAGGGGCTGTGACAGGAGATAACCGCTCATGAAAAACAAACAGGAGCTGACTAAAGCAGAAGTGGCGTCTCCTGTGTTATCACCTCACGGCCACCAGACACAGCAGTGTACTTCAAGTCACTGTCACAGCACAACAGCCATTCAGCCATCCTATACTGTAAGTCTTTTTTCGCTGAGTTCAGACATTTTTTTTCTTACTGTTTACAAGACCATGAAAAGATCCAAAGCAACAAATATGTTTCCCCACTAACAAGTGCTTTGTCCTCGTTCAAAGACATACTTTTTTTTTTCATCCTGCTAACCGTGGCCCTTCACCACCTCTGGTTTTAGTCAAGAAAATAATACACGGGCCTACCTGGGATGTAGGTGTAACTGCAGCACAGAGGTTAAAGAGCCTCTCATCCTTTTCAGAACGTGTTTTTTTTATTTACAATCTCTGACAAAAAATAAGCACAATATAAAAAAGCATACGCTTTTTTTTTACACCAGGGTATATGTTTTGATTAGAAGACGGCCTACTTTCACCAACCTGGACTCTCCAAATAAAAACATCCAAGAACTAATGCTCAACGGTTGCGTGCCACACATGCAAACAAAATTAAAGCAAACAGCGCTAGACTAACACATTGTTGTTTTTGGTCTTTCCATCAATAAGAGCAAAACTGTTGAATGGCACAAGTCACATCGTTTAAAGAGACAGTGTGCAGGAGTTTCAAACTGCCACCAATATGACAGTTATTTGGGTTTTCCAGTGGACACAGGTGCAAAATTCATTTTTTTTTGTAGATGATAGTGAAAAAATGTAAGGCAGGAAAGCTTAAAATGTAATGGACTATTTTGGGATTTACATAGTACAGAAGCCAGATTAGTTTGTAGTTTATCAGTTAACATTTAAGGTTTATCTGACTGTCATATAAAATATTTGTCTCTTTTTAGAAAAAAAAAGCCTGCCTGCTATGCCTTGCCATGCCATGTCAATGTTGTTGACTGCTGTCACATTGCACAACAAATAATCCCATTTTAAAAAGCTCTCTCTCTATCCAAGCGCTTCACTCATCCTGTCTTTTTCCCAATTCTTTCATGTTGCTGTGAGCTCTCAAAGTGTCAGCATCAAGTCGTGTTTTCACTGTTGGCTTGACAAACCGCTGTGAGTTTCTTTGGTCTGATAGACACTGTGATGAGTCAGACCTGCTCTATTGATGTTCCTATAATGTAGACACACTACAGGGGTTAATGAACATATTGACCCGACTCTCATTATGACCTCACTTCCTGCTGCTTGCTGGGACGGCAGTGCCGCTGTCCGCATGCTGATGCGTCTTGGGAATGTGCGTATGCGTGTGATCGTTTGCATGTGAAGAAAAAGAGAAAAAACGAGACGAGAAAGCCGAGAGCGAGAAAGGGTGTGTCTGTGTGTCCTAATGTTGCATCTAAATTGACCTCCCGCCCTTTCTCAGGAGTAAATTAATGTAAATCTGAGTGGAATAGACAGGTGTAAGTGGTATGCTGAATAACAAAATGACAACAAGCTAGCATTTGTATTCTCTCTACCTTTTCTCAGATGCCTTCTAATCAGCAGCCCAACGGTCAATATTAAGGAAATATCTGGCCAATGTTTCAAAATGAAATTTTTGTTTCAGCAAGCTTTCAAGCTGACACTGCTTCTGGTTTATTTATTCAGTCAGTGCCAAGGGCAAGAGTACAAGCAAACTCCCGAGTAGTCGGAGTATATGGAAGCATAAATAGGCTGCAGCCTTAGACCTACAGGGCAGAGTTTGGCTTTTTAGTCCATTCTCTTTCCTCTGACCGACATGGGGACTTGAGTGGCACAGGGCGAGAGGTCGACAGGGATTGGCTGTAGTAGCTCTATAGACTGGGACTCAAGACTATAATACCCATGATTCATAGGTCAGTGTCCTGTCTGAGCCTGGTCAAGCCACTGGGGTCGGCGTCTGGGATAGGGGAATCAAACTGGGGTCAAACTGGCTTTAAGAAGTGCATTACAAAGAGACCCAAGCAATCACAACCGCATGCACACAAACACACACACACAAATCTACATGACTATCTGGTCCTCCACCTCTGCTAACCCCCCTTTTTCCCACTGGGAATGATTGACACTCTTAGCCTTAACGCTGACAGCCACAGCTTAGGCTCTTTGGTATGTGGGCTGAGGTGTGTGTACACGTGTGCGTGAGTGTGCACAGTAACCACTATTGGTGGGGTTATGGTCAAGGAGGGTCACCCTGCCTTGCGACTGACATTCCTGACAGATTTGTCCCTGCTGGTGATGTTTTGTATGGGGTCGTCTTTTACGAAACGCGCGTCAGTGTGTGTGCATCGGACAAAGACGTGTCCAAAACTGTGAAAACCAAAGTAATGACAGAAGAGCAAGAGGCTCAGATTCAGGTGTTATACTAATAAACTGTAATCTCAGTGGTTATGTCAAGCTCCTCATTATTTTTTAGTTTTCTTGCACTAAAACATGAGGCTTACTCATTATTTTGTCTTCCTTCGTCCCACTTGAAGAGACCAAAAGCAATACCGCTCGCAAGCAAATCTTATTTTATCTGTCAGCAGTAGTTACTCGTCTATCCTGTTTATTTCAGACCTTTTTCTTTATCTTTCTTTCCTAACAAGCCCTGCTTTTATCTCATCTGCCTCTCCTGCTCTTGTTCCACTTCACCCTGTAGTCTATTAAACCCCGCTATTAATTTATGTGTGCGTGCTCGTATGTGTGTCTGCATGTGTGCCTGTCAGAGACAGTTCATTTGAATTTCCCTTCAATCACTTTCTATTACCCAGGTGATAAATCAGCAGGGCTGACAAGCACCCCCGCCCATCCGTGCTGCCCTGGGTCCAAACGCCCACCCCAGTACCAAGCAGTTTACACTGAGATGTGGACGGAGAAAAATGAGACTGATATTATAGATTATTTTCTTTACTTAAAAGGATTTCTATCTTGGGCTCCAGTTTGGCTCAGATGCCCTGTGGCTGAAATGCAGCGGCCCGGGTTTGAATCTTCCCCTTGACCCTTTGTGTCTTCCCCTCTTTCCTGTCTACTCTTTACTGCGTTTTGCTGCACTAAACGCAAAAATGAAGAATGCATCTCAGGTCATTTCAGCTAGTTCGTCTCATCATTGACCGCAGAATGTTTTCCCCACACAACAAATAATAAATCAAGAAAAAACAAGTAGTCGGGAAACTAGAAATAACGCTAAATTCATCGCTTTATAGCATGAGCTTATTAAAGTATCCTGTAGGAAATTTCACGGTGGAGTTAGAGATTGAATTTGATGGCTCCAGAGTGTAGTGGTTCACACATTTAACTGAAAAGTAAAAGATACACTTTTTGATTCTAGGAGGAGACACAAATCTCTGTGGGGTTGTAACAGGAAGGGCGTCTGGACGCAGTTAAAAGTAGCTTTCAGGTGAAGATTGGATTTAGATGCACAAAGCCACAACATTTTATTATTAACACTGAAACTATTTAAGTGTGATCAGACGCATCAACCATGCTGCTCAAATTTGAAAAAAAAAAAAAACAGCAGACTTTGCGTCATTGTGTAATCACTACACTAAACGTTTTTTTAATCATGCATACAAGAAGTATAACAGTAAACAACTGCAAAACTTAGATAAATTAATTAAGTATAAAATATGTAAAAACTTCCTCTCATATGGCCTACAGCGGCCCCGTGACTCATAAGGAGCTGTTTGGAAATGAGTATCCTCCCCTTGCTGCCACGCTCAGTTTGAGCACAGATAAATTCCTTCCCCACAATCCCTGTCTCAGTCTGTGGGCCACTCAGGGAATTGTATTTGTTTATAGTCAAGCAATTTTCCATCAGGAGCACTCAAGCCAATGTGGCGAATGGGAGAGAGAGAGTAGGAGATGGAGAAATCACGAGCTATTTTGGAAGTGGTGAAAATAGGAAATACTATTATGCAAATGGTACAGAAGGGCCGGTCTGTGTGTGTATTTGTGTGTTTGTTTGTGTTTATGCGTGTGTCTCTGGCTGGGTTGGGCACATCTGTCCCATTTCTGACTCAGCAGACCAAGCTGCTGCGTGGAAGAGACACAGTGATAGAACGAGTGAGATTAAAACTTAGTGCAGCTGCTTTTAAAGAGTTAAAGTGTTATGATAAAGGACTGCTATCTGCTAACCCTTTAGAAGACAGAGTTAACGAAACAAGAAAGGAGAAAATGCATCGAAGCAGACAGCAATAATCAACCAATGAGAAATTGTGTATGTTATACCCTAAAAAAAATGCTGCATTTATATAAAATGAAAACAAAACACTGAAAACAGTGAGTGCCGTCCACGATGTGTAACTTTAGTGGAGTAATGAAGTGAAATTTGATCCTGGGAGTCCACTTTCGGTGACAGATCCAAGAATGTGAAGACTTAGGATTCAAAGCAATGTAAAGTTTGTGAGTTAGTTAACTTCAAATGCTTTAACTCATTGGTCACAGAAGAAAAACTAAAAATGACCAAGTTCTCAGTATTACCATATATTGGTGGGATGCTGCTGCTGCTGAGTGCCCTGCTCTACATTCTTTTCTCTATCCCACTAATTTATCAATCGATTAGCATTTCCCTCCATCTCAGCCCCATTTCCTGTCTCCTCCTTATTCCTTATTATTTCTTTATAGCGACCCTTTATATCTGCCAGGTCCCCCTCCTGCCACCTTTACTTGCTTCCTCCCATCTTGCCCCGAACAACCCCTCCCCATCAGCATCGCCAACCCCAAACCCCAACCCCTCCATGGCCCGGCAGCTGCGTCCCTCCTCTTTGATGAGGGCTGATGGCGCTGTATGAGCGGTGGAATTGACAACATTTACGGGGGCGAATGAGAATGATCCATCTTCCTTAGCGGGCCTGTCACCCCACTGGCCAAACTTCATCATGGCCAATTACCACGGCAGACCCCTTCTTCTCTGGTGCTGCTGCTGCCTGGCCCCCATCTACACACGGATACATGGACACATTAGACACCATTATAATAAGACAGAGAGCGGCCAAGAGAAAGGGGGGGAGGGTCGGGCGGGTGGCTGTGCAGTGATAGCTCATATGATTGGATGAAGAAACTACAGGTGTGATGTGTGTGATGTGTTTGATGTGCGAGAGAAAAGAGAGCTTAAAAGTGTGTCTGAAGTCCAAAGAGAGAGAGAGAGAGTGAGGGAGGATGTGTGTAGTGTACTGCGTAAGCTCTTATTTGGCAGGTCACAGTCCAGTGGTTGTGTTGTGTGTTGACGAGCACAGGGGTGTTTAAGAGGTCAGTGAGCACAAACACACACCTACACTTACACCTCCACACACACAGATGCAGACGCATTAAAAGGGTCAGTGCAAAACTCTCACCTCATCACCTAAAGGAAATTCTGATTGGTGTCATTAGTGTACACACACACACACACACACACACACACACACACACACACACACACACACACACACACACACACACAGGTCAGTAGTAACTGAATGGGAGGAAAAGCTACAGAAGGAATTTCATGCGATAAAGTGCAATATTTCATTTGCTCAGTTTTATTTACTCATACAGTGGGAACAGTTTGAGGTTCAGTGTGTTGGTCGAGTGTGCTTCAAAATGCAGTCAGGAGGAGAATTTAATGACCAACTTACTAAGCTTTTTTTAAGCCACCCCTAAATAATCATACACTATATGCTTATATTTAATTGCCGAACTCCGGATGAATATGTGTCTCTTTTCCAATACTGTGAGTAGGGCTGTTTAGTACATACACAAATTAATTGAAGCTGACTGAGAGCAGTTTAGTTAGCTCAGTCATTATGGCTTTCCGGTTAAAAACGCTGCTGCAGAAACATTCATGTGACATGAACTCTTACCTAAAAAAAGAGCTAAAGCTTACCTCGCAGTAGTCAATTAACACAACAGACAGATTTAATGAGCAAACGACTGAATGTACTACTCCACACAGTCTTAATTGTGGCCACAGAGTAATGAATGGTGTTTGCCTGTATGTTTTGCTTGCATTTGCTTGTTGCTGTAATGCAAGGTTTATTTATATGATCACTTGTCACCAAGGAATGGACTTAAATATTTTATTGTAAGCCCCACATTTTCATTTCTACTGCACCTCTTTTCTGCACTGACTTACTTATGATGTTACTTCCTTTTCTGCATTTTAAGGAACAGATGAGCTTAAACTCCCTGATGCTGAGAGCCAACCTTTTTTTTAAAGTGTCAATTTCTGCACAGCCTTCGTTGTTATTATTATTATTATTATTATTATTATTATTATTATTATTGCACACACGGCAATGTGAGTATCTCTGACTTCAGAGGTCAATACATGACTTTAACCTTTACCTACCTGCCTAACACTATGAAAAAGTCATATATTCACCTTAAAATGTAATCATTTGCATGACGGGGATTTTGTCCCAATAAGAGGTAAGTCCCCAGTAAGTCACTGTGTACAGTGATTTAAGTCCCTGCATGATGAGTAATGTCTGGACCACACATAATTACACACACACTTGTCTAGTAGAGAAATGAGGATGGATGGGTCGTGACTCTGTGCTGGGGTCAAACACAGGTTAGCGGACAGTTTCCATTATCCACCCATCTCACTGCCTTTCAGCCAGGCTGGGTTATTAAAGACCTCTTTCAAAGTTGTGTCCGTGTGATCCAAAGATCATAACCCATGTTGTGGACAGTGAGTTATTTGACATTTGTGTACTGTACGAGCATACTGTTGTATTTTCTGGGTTTCTTCTTTTGTGTGTCTTGCTAGTTAAGCTAATTTCCTTTCATGTGTTTGTGGGTTTTGTTTTGTTTTTTTGCAGTGTTTTTTTGTTTGGATCACATTATCACATGTTTCTTTATTTCTTTTCAGCCTTCCTTTTTTTAAACTTCAATATTATTTTGTTTCTAAAGAAACTGTACATTCAGACAGTGACATATTGTTTTGTCACTTCAGCCTTCTCTGAGTGCTTTTTAAGTTTTTTCAGCGTGTGTGTATGCTGGGTTAACACCACTGGGAGAACGTGTGTAGGTGTGCTGAGATGATCACAGTTCTTATTGTTGTTGGTATCTGGGGAGACAAGAGGCTTTGTGTTAGCCGTGGTCTATGTAATGCCAGCGCGTATGTGTGGATATATATACGCGTGTCTATGTATCCTGTGTGTGTGAGGGATGAAGAGAAAGAGCAAGCTGATCCTGTGGTTATAGACTGTTGGACTTGGTTGTACAGTAAATCCCTGTCTTTGTAAACAGATCAATAAACTCTCAGCTGTAGGTGTGTTTCTGTATGTGCGTGTGAGTCTGTGTGTGTCTGTGAGTTTGTGTTCATTCTAAAGCGCTTTTGCTCTCTGCTCTGAGGAAAGTGCAGCAGGATGTAACAAACACTGCATCCGCGTTAGATCTAACAGCAAGCTAGCCTCATAACATGTACTTGTTGTTTTCGATTTTTGTTAATAAGTTTACTCTTTGTTTACTTCCTCCTTTCTTCCAGACGTCAGATTATTCAGCCATGGCTTCATTAGCAGGAGGACTGGATGAGATGAAGAACAGTTTGGCCAATCCAGGCACAGGGGCAGAGTTAGGAGCCAGCGTCTCTGGTCCACAGTCCTACTCACTAGTTCCAGGTAAAAGTTACACCTAGCTAATAATCTTAACTTCACCTCTGAGAGACATTTTGAAATGACTAAATAAACAGTTTTCATATAAATGTTAATTTTCCATGAAGTTTTGTACTCAGTTATTTTTTCCAACCTCAGCTTCACTTGGTAATGACCCGTTTCCAATCAGTTTCTGTACACATTTCTTTTCTTCATGTTGCTCTTGCCTTTTAGAGGAGCAAACGTCTTAGATGTGGAATGATCTGTTGTGGATATTTTATGTATGAAAGAGACTAAAAAAGTAGTGCATGTGTACTATGAAGAGTGAGATTTTGAATTCTTTTATAATTACTACCCTCCTATTTGGTTACACAAAAAAATGTGAATGTTTGTTGTTGTTTTTAAAGAGAGAATTAAAAGATTGCTTGGGTTTGTTTAGTTTTAGGATTAAAACTGCTAACCTATTGCTGCACAATCCCATAATTCACACATAAAAATTCCATAAAATATTTCAGTCAGAAGACAAAACTCTGGTGTTTTATACTTTAGAGTCAAGCTTTAGCTGGAGCTCTGACAGTCGTATTTAAACAACACACACACACACCCAGAGAGTAAAGTAAAGGCTTTTTAAGTCTACCTCAGCAGTGGCAGGAGCTCCAAAATTGTCAGGGCTTAAAGAGCTTAACGCTTTGGATCTCAAAGGAGGAAGGAAACTCAGAGGGAAGGAGGAAAAGAAAGGTGGAAGGATGGATGAAAAGTGAGAGCCTCGTCTATTCCTCCTTTTCCATTTAGGGGCACTGGGAGAGGCAGTGGTTAATTAAGAGTAGACCAGGGAGCACTTGGACAAGGCTTTGACGCTCCCATCTGTAATGAGGGGAATCATAGAGCTGGGAATTTGGGATATCTGGGAATGGGCTCGTTTTTGCCGCCTGAAACCACTGAGGAATATTACCTGCTCGTGTTGGAAGAGAGAAAGAGCGAGACACGGAGAGCATGAGCAAAAGAGAGCAAGATAAAAATTTCCATTTCTGCTTATGCATGCAAACACACACATTCTGTTACACACACACACACCTTCTGAATATTATGCATACATTTCCTTGCCTGTTTTTTCCCTGAGAATAGAGCTCCCTCAAGGGGATCAGACGTCTGTGTGTTTGACGCAATGTTATTGCATCCTTGAAGTGGTGATACACTGGACACATGCTGTAGAGCAACGCTCACACTCTCATCCCTCAATTCTAAGGTCTTTCCAAATCTGTAGGGCATTTTATTTTATCCTGAACTTCACCCAGTCTACTATAGCACAAAAACACACAAAGGGACACACACTGTGCCCGCTTGATCCCTCCAGGTTTGACATGTGTTGCTTTGATGGCTGGCTGAAATGGGAGAGTTAGATAGGCAGACAGTATGAGAGTAAGAGAGGCAGAGGATGTGTGTTCATCTGTAGCTGCAAGTGAGCGTGGAGGAGACTTGTACTTGTTCGTTGACCTCTGCAGGAAAGCTGTGGAGAACAGATACATCAATACAACTGGCAAACATATGCACAAATACGCTGTGTGCACTTTCGTGTACATACACACTCATGCATACACACCTCAGAGGATCTGGCCCTGTCTGCCCCCTCTAAGTTGGGCTGTAGAGAGTCCATCTCTCCTCTCTCTCAGCCTCTCCTCCCTCTCCTCCTTGCCCTGTGCACTGACCCTGAGCGGATGAGTAGCCCGTCTGCACTAATGCCTCGCTGTCGCGTCAAACACAGAGAAAAACTTTACTACACGAGACAGGAGAGAGGAGGCGGAGAGGGACAGATAGAGGCTGGAGTGGGGAAGCAATATGTGAGGGAGAAACACAAGTAGAGAGGGAGGTGCAGAAGGAAATAGGAAGTAAAGAGGACAGAAAAATGAAAGGATTTAAGATGTTCATTTTTTGCTGATAAGGACCATAAATGCTGTTTTTCTTTTATTGCTCCATTTGTCCACTTTCCCTAGCATGGGAACATGTACAGTTGGGATTTTTTATCTATGTATACTTGCTGAAATGTAATTGGAGGCCACATTATCCATAGACATGACAATGTTTGCCAGCCATTCAACTTCCTTGATCTCAGACCTTTTATTTATGAAACTAGATATTTTAAATAGTGTTGAGTGAAATGGCTCAACAAATATTTGATGGGTTGCAATAAAATCCATCCATCCATCCATCCATCCATCCTCAAGTTTTCATTGACTACCCACAGCCAATGATCACAGGCAAGGATAGAAATGCGGATCAACCAGTAAATCAACAGCTTTGTTTTTCGCTCGACTCTCTTCTCCACAACATCCTGTTATAGCCTCTGCATCACTGCAGACATTAGACTAATGCATCTGCCAGTCTCCTGCTCCGCTTTTTCTAAGATACTCAAACTAAAACAACAGTGTGCTGCTTTTACTGGCTGAATTTTGTTTGACCAGAGCAGGACCTTTTACAATTAATGATTTGTCCACTTACGTAACATTGGCTTAGCCATTAGATTTTGCCTGTTTGTGTGCGGACTGCTGTTCTGCAGTTTCATATTCTTTATTGGTCTTTTAAAATGATCCTTTATTAAGCTAATGCTCACAATAGTTGCTAGCTTGATTAGGGTTAGGGGTTATTCAGTGTGATATTAAATAGGATAAACAACAACTTACTAAACAAACAAAAAAACACACACAAAAAACAACACAAAACTGACCAGATGTGTATTTGTGTAACTCATAAACAAGCAAGGCATAGATCTGACTGAAAAACCACACTGCAGGTCTACATTGTTTTGAATTGTTAATTCAAGAGTAGCAAATCCCTAAAGCACATCCTGCTTATTGGTTATTGTACTCTGAATAGGATCATAATTTATTTCATCATGCTGTATCGAAAAATACTATTAAAAATTGAAGCTTGTGAGGAAAACATTTAAAAAAGTAATAAATAAACTGAACAATGGGATGTTTTTCTTCTACACACTTCTACACAATCAGACCTGAGGAGTTGCCCTCTGCTGGTCATTATCGGTACTGCTAGTTTAAAGCATTTCAGCATTGGCTACACTTTTCATGCCAATCTCCTATGTCCATCTTTACTGTACAGTCTATGTTCTTGAGTCTTTATTCAATGTATGAACCATAAATTTCAAACAAATATAATGTACAGGCAGTTTATAAAATACTAAATAAAATATAAATAAAATAGTAGATTGTGACATTATAAATCCAGGTTGCCATACCGGATGAGTGAATTAAGCTTTTAATACTTTCTTTAAAATACTTTTGAGTGCAGGATGGTTACTTATATGGGAGATGGAGAAAACTAATACTGTGATATTGTTTTTACTCAACAATTTCTTCTTTAGGTGTCACCACAGCCATTCATCCGTCCCCATCTCACCCTGTCCCTAGCTTCCACCTGTGCCACACCAACCCTCTGCATGTCAACCACCTTGCCTCATCTTCCTCTTTTCCTTCTGCCTGGCAGCTCCTTTTTCAACATCCTTTTTCTAATATATCCACTAACCCTCCCAGTCATATGTCCAAACCATTTCACTTTATCTCATGAAAACAAATATTTATCTACTACGGCTGTTGACCTTCTAGCACATATCCCTCCTCTCTTATTCTCATACCTGTTTGCTCTTTTTTGCTTTTTGCTATTTCTGTTCCTCTTGTTTTTTATATTCTGTATTTTCCTCTCCCACCTTGTTCCCCTTTCCTCCTCCTCCTCCTCCTCCTCCTCACTTAGTTAGTGGTGGTTAAGTGGAAGGGAAGTGAATGGGATTGATGGTGTTAGCATCCGAGCTGTTTATGATGATGATAAATGTGTGTGTGCAGGGGGCAGGAGGAGGGTGTTGATGCATGTGTGTGTGGTTGAGTGTGTGTATATGATGATGATGAATGGAGGGCACCCTCTCCACGCACTTCCAGTGTCTACTGCGCGCAAACATAGAGAAATGATTTGGGTCGACACACTGTCATGTAGTCTAATGCAGTTATATATCCTATCCACCAAGTGACAGACAAAGCAAGGAGGGGGAGATTCAGGTAACGAGAGACAGGGGAAGTTGGTAAATTAATAGATGCCAGGAGATGGAAAACAAGACTGGAGGAAACAAAAGGAAAAAAGGATGCCCTGCTCCTGCATGATTTAGTAAAATAAAAACACTGCTTACCTTTTTCATTAAGTGATATTAATTGAAATCACTCATCACTGTGAGAAAGATTTTGCAGTTTGGTTTTAATCAATTTTCCTTTAAATCTCAATTATTTTAAAAAAAAAATTTTTGTTTTTTTTTATGTTGAGCCCATTACTTTATTAAAGAGGCATATATATATATATATATATATATATATATATATAAGTGCCAATCATGATCCAGATGTTTTTTGCTGCATCCGTGGAAGCTTCACTACATCCAAACTGCAGCAAAAAAATAACAGTTTTTTTGTAAAAATGAAAAATGTAAAAATGAAGACTTTGAAGATCTCTTATAGTGTCTCAGTTGTCCTCCGGTTATTCACTTAGTCAGAGTTAAATGACTTAGTACCAGATTTGGATCTGACAAAGGAAGCAGATGAGATGCTTGAGTCTAGACTCAGTGAGAAAAGCTTCCTGGCTCCAGGAACCGGACTTTCCTCTTATAGGCATTGTGAGAAGGATCTTATTCCATTCTTTCTAATGGATGATGACTTCGTTTATTCTGGTGATGCTGAAGATCTTTTGGGTGCAGTGGGTTGTGAGCACGATCCAGGTTGCTCCAGAGCCAGCCTTTTGTCCTACTGCACAAAAGCAGTAACTTTGCATCCATGTCAATTGTTTATTCTGTCCAGTTAAAAGAAACCTATAAAAATATGTGAATTGTGTTAAAGAAGCTGAATTTTAATGAGTAAAAATGGGCCCTATGCGAAAAATGGATTCACATTTTGTGACAAAATTAAATGTGATGATAATTTTATTGCCATTTTCAACTCAGCATCAGTGAATTATGTAATATTAATTATTTTCTGGAAAACAGTAGAAATGTTATTTTTTGACACAGGGCAGTGTAATAGCACTTATAGTAGGAAGACACTGATGACAACAAATGTGTGTGTGTGTGTGTGTTTGATTACAGGTCGAGATCTAGCCAGCACCACTCTGCCAGGCTACCCTCCTCATGTCCCTCCTACTGGACAGGGCAGCTACTCCACCCCCTCCCTCACTGGAATGGTACCTGGTGAGTAGACACACACACACACACACATACACACACACACACATACACACACACAGTCATGTTTCCATCACCTTACACTGATGTATGGTGACTTACCTTCTCTAAGCACGCAAGTATGCAACACTGCCTCAAACCTAACCTAAAAGCAGGTCATACTGAAATGAATATATTTACAACTTACTTACTTTTTCTTCCCACAGTGGAGACTTGTCACCACAAAATGAGTAATGGCAAATGCACACTTGCTAAAGCTGTTTTACTTTTAATGTACATAGCTTTCCCTTACAGTAACTGTGTCATCTCTCGCCACACATGATGTCAACCCATCTCTACGTACATATCCTCTAAGTTCCTGCTGGATGTTTGTCAGAGCGTGTGTGTTTTCAGAGGCTGTACTTAGCTTCACCACTTCCTCTTTCTTGTCTGTCTACACTGTGGGTGACAGTGCTCCCAGGGGGTGGTGCGTGTGTCTGTTTGTGTGCATATATTTGTGTGTTTGCGCTTCTCTTTAGCGTGTGTGTCTGTGCGTGTGTGTGTATCATTAGAAACCAGCCACAGTAGCACAGCTGTCCCTCCTCAACATTAGTAATTTGTTTTTAATGAGAATCACCAGTGACCCACGACTAATTCATTCATTCCCTTCCACTCCGCCTTCTACGATGCTTTTGTGTTTCAATCCTAAGCCGCTATTCTTGTTCTCTCGCTCGCTCTCTCTCAGACTTGCAGTGGTGGTCGTGGTCAGTGTGAAATACACTGCAGAAAAATAAAGGGAGAGACACAAACGGGAGGGAAGCAAAGTCAAAAAACAATGCTGTTTACAAGTTGTATTCCCGATCATTCAGTCTGTGACAAACACACACACATATAGGCTGACACGCAGAAACACACACTCTCAGTGGACATGTAGGAACAGCACGTCTAAAGATGGGTAACCCTGTCACCCTGTCCCCCTGCGCTCACCCCGTCCTGTCCTCAGGTTTGACAGCATATTTGTGTGTGTGCGTGTTTTTGGTTTGCTGGATGTTTATGCGTGTGCTGTGATTGTTTGTGTGTATGTGTGTTTGTGTGTGCGCGCGACCTTGACACTGAGCTACACCAGGGAGACCCCTGAGCCTTCTTTCCCCTCCTCTCTCCCCTCCGCTCCTCGTCTCCTAAACAACCTGACACATTGCCGTCACTACGGTGATGACAAGGGAGAGGATGTTCGCACCCAGGGATGCCATGGAGACAACATCCCGACCCCACCTGACAGACGCAGCTAAACGCACACATAAATGCACACACTAGCACAAAGAAAACTTGTTTTGTGTATATATGTGTATATAAATATATATACACACACACACACAAACAGCGCAGGCATTTGAATTTTTCTCAGTGCATTTTTAAAGCTGCACGAATCCATGAGCTGACTGGAATGAGTCGAGGAGATAATCTACAAACTTTGCTTCTCCAGTTCCGGCACGTTTTATCTCAGCACTTCTCAGGCAAATTATCCTCCTTTTTGTTCGCTCTGTCTAATATCATACCTTCATTAAGCAAGCAACTCTCTTCTGCTGTTCGCCTTCTCCCTCTCTGTCTCTCTGTCTTTCTCTCTGCAGCAGGGGGGCTGACACTCAGAGGGGGTGTTGGAGAGCAGTGAGGCAGAACCGACAGAACGAGAAGGAGAGAGGAGGAACGGGTGGTGGTTGGAGGGAGGGGGCATCAGGGTCTGTGACTGTCAGCTATGGGAGAGGGATCCCCTGGGAGGAGTGAAGGTTCAGGAGAAAAGAAAGAGCAAAAGAGTGAAAAAAGAGAGCAAGTCAACAGAGATATGTGGAGGAAAAAAAGAGGAGAAGAAATGGAGGAGAATGTTGTTTTGATGTGAAGGGTGACGGGCGGGCTGCAGTCAGGCGGGCCAGAGGACGAGAGAGAAAAATAAAGAGGAAGGGGTGATGGGAAAAGCAGGAGGGGAAGGCAAAAGGAAGAGTAGACCCCAGACAGTAAGTATTAAATGAGGGAGAAAAGCTACACTATCATCCACTGTATGGCAGGACCACTACATTCGCACCGAGCTCTCCTGTTCTGTCCCTATCAACTAGTCTGCAAACTATTCTGTTGAACACAAGAAGCCGGTTAAAGCTTCAGAGAGCAAAGTATTTCCACAAGCATGTGTTCCTGCCAAACGAGATAAGAATAATATCCTGAATATTATCTAAAACTGTGCTAGTCCTCACCTAAACCAAACCAAGACGGGATTGTCCTCCCTGTCCTTTAATGTTTTTAACCATGTCTTGTGTCTCTGTTTTCTGTTCTCCTACAGGGGGAGATTTTTCCGGAAGTCCATATTCCCATCCGCAGTATTCAACGTACAATGAATCATGGAGATTTCCTAACCCCAGCCTATTAGGTTGGTGTATCCCATATTGTTTATTGTAGCGTATTCTGTGGAGTTTCATCACATTCCACCTTACATCCCACTTCTACCCTCTCTAATACTGTTCTATTTATCTTTTTCATGGCATCACATTTCATTCTTTGTAGTAATGTAGCAGACAGTCTGCAGAGGGTTTTTTGTTTTTAATGACAGGCAATTTTGGCGTGAATGGATCTGAAGAACAGATATAGCAAGAGAGGAATGAACTGAATTAACTGGTTTTTTTTAAATATATATAGGTGACATGGAGGAAAGTGACTCTGGCCACCTATTGTTTTAAGTTTCAGTCACCTTTAGATTAAAAATGAATCTAAAGAAATGATGTTAGTAACATAATATATTAGAATCTTAGCTGTTTGCTTGCCCAAGCAACAAATGTGCAGAGTAACAAACAGTTACAGCTTATTTAGTCCCAAAGAGTCACCAGTGTTGATCTGAGGGACTCCAATAAGCAGCAAGCATTACCTAACCCCCCACCCCCCCAAATGTTTTTAGATATCTTGGCAGCATCTGTTTTCTTAAATGGATGCCGCTTTAACTTCCAAAACCATTGATGTGTGTTTCTGAAAGACATCCCAACACTGTCTTTACATCTCCGCATTAGTGTTTAAGAGGAGGCATTAACCCTGAGCTAAAACAGTCGGTGTCAAAGTCATTGTCTAAGCAGCCATTTCAGAGGTCATGATTAAAGGTGAAACGGTCAGAAGGTGATGGTTTAAAAGGTCAATAGGTGAGATAGGTCACGCTGTGATGACCTTTAGCTTACCCCCACCCTTTCCTCTCCTCACCTCTCCTTTTGCCTCCTTCCCTCCATCCCTCTGTCCCCAGTGTTTCAGCAGGATTATGGGTCTCTCCTGGGGACGGAAATCGGCTGCTCCTCCAGTCTCTTCACCAGCCAGGCAGGACAGATGCAAGGTAGGTGGAAAAAGACAAAAGAAGCAGATGAAGAGAGTACAAGAGAAATAAGTGCATTGTGTTTGTGAGCACACAGGTGCTGTATATGCACGGGGGGATGCCACGATGAGGAAAGCTGACAGTAGAGCATGCAAAAAGGGAAAAAATGCAGAGAGACTGTAACGGAAGTTTATGATAACGGATGAGTGGACACATAATATGAGGACAAGATGCACATTAGGAGACACTGAAAGGCTTAAGATTGAAGGCAGGGGAAGGGAGAGCCTTGGATACAAAAGAAAGGATAAGGAACGGATGAGGAAAATGGTGAGACATGAAAGAAAGGGGAGTTTTTCAAGAAGAGGCAAAAGGGGAGAAGAGGGCGTCTGAAACCTTGAGTGAGACTAAATAGTTTGTCAGGTCGGCTTAATGCCTCACTTCCCCAAAGAGGCTCCTGAGATTACCTGGACTGTGGACAGACATAACCTGTCAACACACAGCTAGGCTGATTGATGGAAGGAACGGAGACAGGTGTGGATGTGTGTGTGCAGGTGACTGCTTTTTTCTGTGTGTATTAAGGTGTGTAAGTGTGGGTTTCTGCGTGTCTTTGGGGTTACAGTATTGAATTGACCTCTCCCTTGGGGAGAGAATAGACTCAGGGGATCAGCAGTAGTAGAGCTGTACTCAGTGTGTCAGCTTAGACTGTCACTACGATTGTGTGTGTGTGTGTGTGTGTGTGTGTGTGTGTGTGTGTGTGTGTGAGAGAGAGAGAGAGAGAGAGAGAGAGAGAGACTGAAAGAGTCAGGGAGTTAATTTTATTGGTTGTAAATGAAAGAGAGACTATTTTTTCTGTCATTAGCTCCATCAGCTCATGTCATCTCATCCCTGCCTTTCACTGCTCACATTCAAAGTAAAATATAATCTCAACAGAAAATTGAAGCTGCTCGTTTCACATTTACACCATATTTAAGTAGGCTGTAAATTGTTCAGGGAGAATTCAGATTTATTACAGCCGTCTTGCTGTTTTTTTGTCATTTTAAACATCAGTTCTAGCTGTAATAAAAAAAAATTATTCTGACCAAGTTAATTGCTGCGATCTGTCAGTGTGATGACATTGCGACAGAAGTCCACGGGGAAGAGAAATGAGCAAAAGAACAAGACAATCGTATTAACAAATCTCCAGATTAGTCAAACTTATTTGAAAGAGAAAGTACTTTTCCTGCCCACAGAGGAATAATTGCCTACATTCTTGCTTAGTTCACTTTCAGTTTTACCTGGTTTACAGCTGCTAATCAGGATTTGTCAGATATACTGAAGGGATCAAATGAAAGCAGTTTCTTCAATATTCTTTTTTCATGTGAAATGATTCAAAAACTTTAAACACTAAAAATCCTTAAATATCACAAAACGTCTTTCATTACACATTTAATAAACTTCTTTTATTATACATTTAGCCTGTTATCACAGTGGAATAAGTGACCGCCTGGTAACCTCTGAGCAGTTAGCGAGTAATTTCTGACAGTTGCTAGGATAAATCGGTTGCAAAGAGGGCGTGGCACCCAAAATCTTATTGTGATTGCTTTGGTCACTAGCAGATTACTGTGGTCAACTGTAGCTTGAATGGGAAATACAAACACTTGATAACTAACCATGCAGCGATCATGCTTGATGGTTAGTTAGGCCTTAATAGTAGAGACAAAAAAACCTTTTATTGGACTCCATCAAACACAGCTCTTAGATAAATCCCATCGCTGCTCTGTTTCTGCCTGTAAATTGCTCAGCAGACACCATTTTAAAATAATGTATTTTCTCTGCTTTCAGCTCTTACATGGCAGAAATTACAGGTTTTAATAATCTCATTATGTAGACAAGAAAAAAGCCCAAGGTTAAAGAACCTGGATTCACATCACGTTTTCATATTTTTTTCAGTTAAGTGACTTAAAAAAGTTGTGTGTTTGCTTTTCCCCCCCTCCAGGATCGCCATATTATTACAGTGCAACATCACGAGGGGCAGGCCCTGCTGCCACCGCTACAGCCTCCACCTACGACCGCCACTGACACCCTCGTGTAGACACAGGAAGTCGCAGGGTGAGGAGGAGAAGGAGATGAGGGAGGGATGGATAGCATCGGAACCGCTCAGTACAAACTCGCCTACGCTTGGACTGCAAAGAGGAGAAGAATTCAAATCTTTGACATCAGTGAAGTTTGCATTTTCTTTGAGTGACACTTAAACCAACGAATACACTCCTGAGCTGCAGCACAATACTGTTTGGGTATACAATACTGTGAGGACACAGGTATGTCAAGGTCAATAACTGATTATGTAAACAAGTAGATTTTGGAAATTTGGACCCTCCCACACTATCAAGCCTTCGTATCCCTGTCTAGTTTTTAACCAGTCATAAACCAAAAGTCAGCGGACTGTGTGTAGCATTAAAACTATCTGTATTGTGACCTTCTGGGTTTTCCAGTTGGGAATATTTTTGATGAAATTATTTAAGCTGATCAGAGAAAAATCAACTTTTTCAAACAGTAGGCTATTTTTATGACCGCACATTAATCAATCAATTTTCTATGCCATGCTACAGTGAAGTAAAGACAATCCAATCATCCTAACTTTGACTGACCAAAATCACCCATATCGTTACCATTCTATTCGTTCTGCCACAGATTCAACACATTTTCCTCTGGAACCCTCAGAAATGTTCATCAAATGAAATAACATTATTTCAAAGGGAGCGTTCAGGGTCACGCATGTTCGCCCTGTCCCGTTTGTTACTGTTATAGTGGTCAAGCTTTCCAGTTCTGCAGAGTACACATGCTCTGAATTTCTAGTCATTTTTAAAGCAGCGGATTGCTTACGACAAACACAACTATCACACAACTGTCAACTATCCAATCCTTTTGTGTTACCAATGCACTATGCAGTATGTAAGCTAGTGAGCATTTTTGCATCTCACCTCATTTCTTCATTCTTTACTTTTAGGATTGGAAAAAGTTTAGAAGATAAGACTCCTTAAATGCTGTGTGTGATTTCTACTGCTGCACCATGCACACGGGTTCAGCGTGTAGAAAAATCCAAAACTTGGCACGCCTAAAGATAGTTAATAAACCATGACTGGATGTTTGCTGTTCAGGGGTGGGGTTTTAGTAGTTGAAGTCAAGCAAGAAAACTGTGTCCTCACATAGTGGATGTATTAAGAGGAGCTGGATACTGGATGTCAACGCCTACAGATAAATTCATGACAGAACGATTACGGGCCAACCTATCAGAGGTAGAAACATTAGTAGTTCTACAGATGACTCTTTGTTATTTTTCAGGAAATGGGGGGAAAAACGTTTTTTGAGGTGTGGGTATTTTTGGCTGCAATACTGAATTTGACCACTAGAAAAATTGGAAGGACGTGCTGAATGACATCGCTGCATCCAAAAGCCTCATTTATAACATGAAGTTACATTCGTAAAATCTTAATTTGTAAGTCTGAACTGTCCATGATTTTCCTGCTAATCAGAATCAGATTCACTGGCAAATTTGGATTCTCTTTTATTTTCTCTTAATCTACTTAAGAGAGCTTGTCCTCAAAAAAGTTTTCTTTTCTGTTTTGGTCCTCGGTTATTTCTGTTTAAACCCACAATTCTGCTGAAATTACAGGTGCCGTCAATTTAGGTTGGTTCGAGATTTATAAACAATGGTCGTCACATAATTAAACACAAGTAATTAACCAATCTTTGAACATAATAAAAATGTATAAATGAGGCCCCAGCTCTTTTAATACATCCATGCCTTACATTCACACTTGCATTTGAGTTGGTTTGAAAGCCACTGACCAAGACATAGAGAGACCTTTCAGGAAAGCACAGCCTAAAATCTGAGCCCACTACTGTAAAACAAACAGTACTCATCTTCGCATCGGACCAAAATCGGTTCCATCAGGTTGTGTTACAGTACAGGACGGTGGTATCCTACCTCCCCAGACAAGATTTAGTCCTGATCAAGAGCTATTTATAATGGAGGAGACACAGAGTAATATATTAAGAAGCTTTTCTGTGCTGCACTCCGTGATGAGAGTGAATGCCTGTAATGATTTATAATAGTGTCACGCTGTTGTGCTAGAATAGTGATGATGACGACGGCGATGATGCAGTGAAATATGAATTCTGAAAAATCTTTCAATATAAGAAGTCTTTGTTTATAAGTGTGATCAGATTGCGATTTTCCTGTTTATAGTTTGTTGCCTGGTATCAGTTGACAAAGGTGCCACTTAATAAGTTTTTTGTGTTTTTATTTTGCTTCCTAAGTGTCCAAACGAAGGTTGGTGCTAGACTGGATCAGACCCAATGTGAGGAGTATCCCCCGTGTTGCTGATCCAGTCGAGCATCAGCCAAAGACCAACAGGAAGCAGTGGCACCCTCTCTTTCTATCTCTGTCTTTAAACTCCCCAAAGATGGGCCCCCCTAGTGGATCGGCTGACTTCTTACAAAAGCACAAAGAGACTCAATCATCTTCTTAAGGTGACATTCTACTTTTTCAGCTTCCTTTCAGAACCATTAAGTACTTCTTCTGCTTTTCCCCGTTTTGAGTATGTGTCAAAACATGTGCTTGTTTAAAATCCTGAAATTGTTTCTATAAAAGTACTGCTTTCGTGAAAAAAAAAGTAAACCTGATTATTATTTTTTTCGTTTGTTTGTCTGCCACATCAGTTCTGCGCTGTGACAATGCATGACACCAGGGTTGAGGCCTTACCCATCTCGTACAGACAGACAAGGACAGATTCGCCCCTCAGCACAGATCTGAAATCAGTGTGTTTTCCCTTCCCAAATGTCTGAGGGGCCGATATATTGATCTTGTGAGAGGGCAATATCTTCCTTAGCCTGTACCTTTTTCAGTTTCAATTCTGTCCTCACCACACTTGTACAGTAATCAGCGAAAGAGAAGTCACAATGTCAATAGCGATTTCAGTTATTCACACTGAAGATTTTAGTGTCGAAGCTTTCTTCTATTATAAAAAGACTTAAGGTGTGCGGTGTTGTTTTTGGCCATCATCTGCGAGTGTTTGGATTCCTTTTTTGTTTTGGGTATGTGTGGCTGAGTGTAGCGCTTCATTGCTACTGTGTAGTGTCTACTAGCAAACAGATTGAAGGCACCAAATCTGCAGTGTGAGGCATAATATATAGCTCTATAAACATACAATAACTATAAACCCTGAACAAAGCTGTTAGTTTCTCAATATTTGTTGTTTCTGGGATTTTTTGAAATAGTAATAGAGTGGATCCTTTCACGTTTGTAGACCTTAAAAGTTGTGAATACACAACTCTAAAGAAAGATTCTTATGACGGCTCACCTGCTGTGTTGCCAGCGTGCGCCTCAGCGGGAGCCTTTCCTTATTTCTGTCTTTTTCTCTTGATCCTTCTGAGGCATTATTGAACCTGAACCACACCAGCTGAAAACAAGGACAGTGCCTTTAGTTTTATATGTCAACATCCCCCTGACCTACTATGAGTCACTAAAACTAGATTCAGTTTCCCTCCCTGCAACGCATTTAACAGAAGTCTTATTATTTACCCGGGCAAACACAGGGTTTGAAGATTTTACAAAGCCTTTTACAAATAAATAAAGGTGATTAAAGTACCAGTAACTCACAGTGATTCTTACAATGCAACAACAGTGTCATCGCAGCTCTGACAGCTGATCTAACAGCACCCACATTAGTCAATAAATCTCCCCGAATGTGGATTTTTCAGTCATAAAACCCGGAGGAAAAAAAGATGTTGTTAAGCAGCTACAGCAACGAAAAGCAGAAAATAGTCCTGGTTGTATTAAAGTCAGTGATTGATTCCTCACTCATCAGCTGTAGTGACAGTGCCAGAGCCATACGATTTCTATCCAAGCGACTCAGCTGAGACTAAACTTCTGGTGACACCAAGACAGATGTCTTTTTTTGTTGAGTTGTCTTTTGTGTGGCAGTACAGTAGGTCATGTCATGGAAGATTGTTTCCACCACTGAATTTATTTTATTTATATTTTCCCCCATCTGTAGCTCTAAATTCTATGATATTATTTCAAAATTCTTAGTTATCTTTAGATAATAATCCCAAATTTTGACATAGCACAACAAAATACACAAATTAATTAAATTAAAAATTCACTGTTTGAAAAAAAATATCCTTTTTTTGGTTGGTTTTGTTTTTGAACACTCACATTTATCATATGGATTTGCAGGGGTGACTAGAAAGACTCCATAAGGTTGTTTTTTTTTCATTTTTGATAAAGCTCCTAAGATGATCACGTTGTTAGTGGGTGGTAGTGTCTGTGTGGGAACATTGACCATAAAGAAATGGGTCAGCAAAGTCACAGGACACAACTCCAGTTCTACAAGTATATGCAGAACCTGCTAATGGGCTAAAAATCTGCTTACAGAGCCAATCACCCAGGCCTAGACAAGTTAGTGACATCCTGGCAACCACCCGTCGTTAGGGGAAAATGAGTATCACCCCAATGAGTTGTGAGTGGTTGCAAAAGGTTGCTGAGAAATCAGCTGCTGAAGCCTCAGTCACATAGGTCTGGAGACTGGTGACACTGGTAACCACTGGTAACTACGAAAAAATTGTGTTCCCTGACCAGTTTGCAAGTGGTTGCAGGGGGATGCTTGCTATCAAAAGGTGAAGGCAAATGCTCTCCATTTCGTTTTGGATCACACTTTTACAAGTTTCACTACTGCTTGATGAGTGTTTGCAGCAAGACAGCATCTTCCATCAAAACAACGGCAACCGTTAAACTGCTATCAACCAAACCAATCTCAAGGAGGTTTTTTTGGTTGCAGCGGGACAGTGAGATATTTTTTCCAACTTTAGGATCATTAAAAGATATCCGAACATCAACCAAGTGCATAATATTTGCATATTTCTGAAATGGGTGACTGAAAAGTTCAAATTCTGGGAGATATCCACAACATAGATCAGAGTTAAACTATATATATATATATATATATATATATATATATATATATATATATACATATAAAATAAGTAAAAGCCAAGAACATGACAGAAATATATCAAGTTTATTCATTAATAAAATGAATTTCTTTTTTCCAACCCCAGTATTTAAACGAAACACACAATTTCATATCTTAGTGAGGACATCTAGTTCACATAATCTAGCTGCTTACCCTACCCCTAACCATCAAAAATGAATGCCTAACCCTCAGCCTAAGCCTAACCATAACCTAATTGTAACCCTAACACTAAAACCACATTTTGAGCCTCAAAAATGCCTTCAAACTCCTAGGGACAGGCATTTTGTCCCCATAAGTGACTGCTGGTCCCCACAAGTATAGTAGCATGCCAATTTTCTGTCCTCACAAAGATGTCTAAACATGTTCACACACATGCACGCATACAATAAGAAATAATTGATTGAAGTCATTCTCCTTCAGGAGGTAAATCCAGTTGTCCGCTTGCATCAACTTGCTAAATCAAACAAGTCAAACTCAGTGGTTGTCATTCGGTGTAGACCAGAGTCCAGTGACATATTAACAGGACTGTTGGTTAACTATGCATCTCATAGGGACACAGCTTGCTTTGCCATTGCTTTGACCTGACTGGTTCACATTGGGAGAGACTGGATTCTCACTGGCCGGCAGCTGTTTCGATTGGCAGCTATGACATTGACTGCAGTGATGAAGGGGGGGGACTAGTCACCGTGGGTGGTACTATAGAAAGCGTGGCAGGCAGAGGCTACATACACACACACATAAATATAAGTACAGACATACTCTTGCTCCCTCCTTTTGTCCTTTGCAAAGTGGTGGTAGCCCCTCCTCTTATGCCCCCATGTTCCCCAGGGGAGGCCAAACCTGCTGTGCCATCAGAAGCTCATCCCATCCCTTTTCAACCCCCCCCCATCCCTCCTCAGCCCTAATCTCATCATATCTCATGCACTTGTCTCCCCATCTCTCCTCCCCACTGCCACACCACCAGGATTAGGAATATTAAAGGTATTCTCTTGATTTCAGGGCTGTGACCTTCCTCAGAAGTCCTCCCTCTTTCTTCAGACAGCCCTATTAATCCTTTTGCCTTCTTACTTCTCTCACTTTTTCCCACTGACTCCTCAGACGTGATGCTCGCTGTCCTGTCAGAAATTCTGCATAGGAATCAAGCTGGGTGTTTTTCGTGCCAAAGCGAGGTCATTTCAATGGCAATATTGCTGCCGGCGTCTTTATTTGGTCAAGAACACTCTGTGAGATCTCGCATCTCATGTTATTTCCTCTCCGTGTGGCTGTAGAGCATTTTGAAACACAAAGAAACACCAGTTTCAGATCAAACAAATACATTTCATTTGCAGCACTTCCACAGTTTACTGTCCATGAAAATAAATTGCATCCTGAATTTTGATCCCAGCTCCAAGTCAAATAAGAACCTGAAATAAATGCAAATGAGTTTTTTCTCCTTTATTATGATTTCTTGCCGAGTGCGCACTGCCTGACTGTATCTCAATATGAATCCATGAAGAAGGCTACTGCCTTCCCAAAACCTGAGGGGAATTCAGCATCACATCTTGACAGCAATTAGTGGCACAATCTGTTTCATGCTTGCTGATATAACTAGGCTCTGGACAGATCTCATACTGAAGTGTTACAATGTTCTGTACATCTTAATATTATTCAACTGTGGAAGAGGAGTAATACACACGACTCAGCCTACAAAAATCAACTGTGCTTTTTAAGCAGATGTTTCAATCAAAAAAAAAAAAAAGAAAAAAAGAAAAAAAGAATAGATACATAATTTTTCACCTTACTGTGGCCTTTCGTGTAACAATCTGGAGTTTTTTTTGTGTCCATGACTTCCTATCTGGGGTTTTGAAGAGATATTTATATCTGTGACATTTTGGTCCAAATAAAATAAAATAAAATATGAATTTTAAAAAAATGAACAAACAAAAGACAAAAAGGCAAAAATTAAATTCGGGTCCAACGATTCAGTGTGTTCTATTCTTCAACATTAAAATGGGACAAAAAAGATAACATATCTGTAACATTCACCAAAGCCTGTGATGCCTGTTTTAAAGGACAAACTCTTGTACAAAAACCATATGAAATAGAAGAAAACGAGTTACAAACACAAAAACGAAGACGAGAAATGCCTTCAAATATTCTAGAGGGGAGGATTAAAAAAAAAAAGTAAAAAGAAATGCTTCTTTAAGAAAACCTGTATGTTTTTTATTCAATTTTCTAGTAGTTGCAAACAAAACTTGGTGTTTTTTCTCTTTGTGTGTTGTGTGTTGTCTTAATATTTGAATGTATTTTACTGCAGTGCGAATTTGCCAAAGATATCATATCACTTGATTTTTCTTCTTTTTATCTTTTCTTCACTTTTTGTTTGTTAGTTTATTTTGTTCCTGAACTGCGATCAGTTTTGTTCAGAAAACTGAAAGTAAATGGTGAATTTGATATTATGCTTATTTTTTATATTTCTATTGTTAATATTATTGTTATTTTATTTCATGGCTTTGAGTTTACTGTGAAATATTAAATTGCAGTTTGCTTGATGCATTTCTTCATACTCAGTCTGTGTACCTGTCCATCCGTCCACCTGAGTGACTGTTGTTGGTGAATTATTCCATTTATGTACCTGTAATGTGAAACTAAGAAGTAATTATTTGTAAATATTTGCCATAATTTTATTGGTCATTCAGAATAAAAATAATTTTTTGGAATTTAAAGCTTCTGAGTGAGTGTTTAGCTGCTCGTTTACTTGATTTTTGATACACAAACTCACACAAACTAAACAGTTGTTTCTGGCATAAATACCACATTCCTGTACATTCAGCCTCAGTCCTGGACAGTAGACGCTGCTGACAGAGCTGGTGGCTGTTTGTGTCTCATTGTGACCCCACAGAGCTGCTTTCATCCTGGGGGACACACATCTCATCTCACCCCCTCCCTCTTCTCACCTCACCAATCTTAGTGAATGGAGTGTCCCAGTGCTGCAGTCTTGGCTGCTGGCCGAGTCCAGAAGGGGGCAGAGGTGTGTGTGTGTGTGTGTGTGTGTGTGTGTGTGTGTGTGTGTGTGTGTGTGTGTGTGTGTGAGAGAGAGAGAGAGAGAGAGAGAGAGGGAGGAGGAGAAAGGGGGAGAGGGGTGATAATAGGACACAAGCCACGACATGGCGACAACACGCCACACACACAGAAAACAGCACATACCCAGCTTGAGACACAGGCCAGGCTGTCCACAGTTTGGGTGTCTGCCCAGGACACCAGAACTGCAAGAAGTGTGTGTGTGTGTGTGTGTTTGTTTATTCTAGTTCCATGCCAACCAAAGGCAACCCTTTAATGTTGTGTAAAAATGCATCATACGGTAAAGGATTAACACTGGAGTGAAAGTTAACAAGCGCTGTTTTATTGCCGCTATCGAGGTTGGACGAATTCCTAGGCAAGATTAAATCTGGTGCTTCCATGCACATTTCTCCAGCCTTCATTTTTCTCTTCTATTCATCTGAATCCTAAAAGACCACTGAGGGCTTTTCTCACCTTCTTTTGGGTTTCTTTGCAGTTGTTTTTGTGGTATTCATATACAACCGTTGGCATTTTTCCTGGTGTATAGTAGCAGATAACCAGATATTCTCTGCAGATATTTGGGGGTTATTGCTCAGACTTAAAAATGCATTTGTGGTTGAATCTGTGATGGTATGGATATGGCTCAAAACTGTACGCTACAATACTGCTCCCACTGAAATTAGTCAAAAGAGCTCTGTTAAATTATAGACTGTATCTTAAAGATGGACATGGCATCTAGGGCTGAAAAATAAAGCCATTTATTCAATAAAACTTAATGTTTCTAATGAGCAGTGCTGTGGTTGGGAGAAAAAGCCAGACTACAAGAAAATATTCCCTCTGCCCTCACTCGAGATTCTCTAAGTCTCTTTATTAATACACCGTGATGCGCTCTCTCTCTCTCTCTCTCTCTCTCTCTCTCTCTCTCGATATTGTCCTAGTTAGAAACAGGCAGTAAAGATGTTAAAGATGTTAGATGTCCTAGGTCATGGCTACCTTAAAGATACTTTCAAGCCCCTCCCTTATTCCCTGAGGGATTGCCACAGTGAATGCCGTTCCTGATGCAACCTTCCTATTTATCCAAGATCAGGCCTTATGAAGCCAAGATGGTAAATGTCGAACTCGCCCAGAAGCCATGGCAGTCCATTTTTTTTACAGTCTACGTGATCAACAGCACTGTGTGTTACTAAAGCATCAGAGGCGCTCAGTAAGTTCAATGTAATATTCAGCCAGGACTTTTAGTGCTCTCACAGTTTCTGCGTGCAGTTAAGTGTTTCGCAGGTTTTAAGCTAATGTGTCACAGACACAATTCCAACAATGAATGCAAAGCCATGGCTACAGCAGCCATCCCAGCCTGTCTCAATCAGCTGTGACACAACTACGCACGGTGTGGAGCGGAGAAAATAACCAAAGCTTAGCTTGCTAAAACTACACAATTTAAATTGTGAATACTCCACTACGTACTACAGTTTATTAATTGGTGATTGTGAGTAACAGAAAGACAGTAAAATCACATTGCAAATGAGCAATTTCACATTAGGAATTTAAAATCAGGACACACAGATATTGGTGCTGCTGTTTGTCTGTGCATGTCTAAAAAATGTGCAGTTTCTGGATCTAAAAACTTGTATTAGCAAAAACTAGCCACATATAATTCTACTGTATCTGTTTTTCTTTAGTGAAGTGGCATCCTGAAAGATCTGATAACCTCTTAAGCCCAAAATTTTATTTGCAGATGAGCTAAAGAACAAACACTAGGTAAAATAAATAAATAAATGGGAGATTTATGTTTGCATAGTCTGAAAAACAACGCCAGTAGACTACAGATATCTGGGCAAACACTGCCAAACTGCCAGAAACGTTAGCCTGGCAGATAGAGAGCCGATGTGTGACCTGTCAGATCCATGTCTGCCTGCAAAATAAGGGTTTGACAGTACTTAGTTAGAAAGCAGTGCGACACTCTCTGCCTTCTTTACTCTCCTACTAGTGCTTCGGATTACATAACATGACATGTTCTACCTCTTCTTCTCCTCCTCTAGCTTCCTATGCAACGGCAGAAGACAGACAACAGTGGTACTTATGGAGGCCAAGAAGTCATGCAAATTAACGTCAGTCAGCATCGGTATATTTTGGCCCTCCAGAGCCCCTGTAGTGAGGTGGTGCGGGGCCAACTGAGTATAATTGGGCCTCAGATGATTAGTGAAGAGGGGCTCATGCACGAGAGAGGGGGGTTAGGAGAAGAGATGCTGAAGAGGTATTAGGAGTGAGAGAGCAGGGGATTTGAATCAAACAGGAGGAGAAGGCAGCAAGAATCTGACAAAACATACAGAGGAAAAGGATGGAGCAGGGGGTGAGCTGTGTGCTGCATATTCATGACTTCTGCTGTGTTTGCATTCCCATCTCTATTTGCTTTCTTTCCATTCATGTCCAGGCGCATTCTCCTTGATTTTTCTGCTATGAGTTTACATCTTGAAACATCTTTGAGGATGGGGAATAGTTAATGCTATGCTATCTCCTGGTTTGTTTCAATTGCATCTTATTTCCATTGATTTGACCGTCTTTTCCAGCTGTGGTTGTGGTCTATCAGCAGGCAAGAACACTGGTGATGGAAAAGTCTGTTAAACACTGGATTGCTTTTAAATTGTCCCTTCCTCAGTAGCTGCAGATGACAATTAATTCAAGTAAGAGAATTGTTGAGGTTCAAGATAGCTCAGTGAAGAGTTAGGGAGACCATAGCATGAATATATAAATATGACTTAGTTGCAACAAATGAAGGAAATAAAGAAGTTTAAATCATCACCCCTCCACTGCCGTGCTTGGCAGTTGGCATCAGGTGTTCATGCTGATATACTGTGTTTGAGTTTTGCAAACATGGTGCTATGCATTACGACTAAACAAATTTACTTAATCTACAAAGAACGTTGTTCCAGAAGTCTTTTGATTTGATCAAATGAAACTTTGCAAATCTGAGCTGTGCACCCATGTTTTTTACGAGATATTAAGCTTTGTATTTAACATCTCAACTGAGGCCTGTAGAGACTGAAATGTGTTTCTCTGAATATTGGACAGTCTGACCCTAGGGTGAATTTGCATGGAAGTCCACTCCTGGGACGACTCTGATGTTGTGTTATCACACATCTGAATGGTGCAACAACACCTGGCTGCTACTTGGCCTCTTAATTCCTATGGAAGCATAAGGGTGTACTTTGTTTTTCACGTGATTGTATTCTAATATGATGGACTACTAGTGCCCATCATACCTTCTAATTTTGTTTTGTTTTTTCTATTTTTGAGAAAATAATTCAGTCCCAGCAAGATTATATATAATGACTTCTGACTTAACCGGACATGCTTAAGCCCTAAATAATCCTGAATGAATCCTGGAAACATTTTTATCATGTCACTAGACACACCTTCATTATTAAAGGTCACAAGCTAAAAAGGTTGGGAGCAGTCGAGTGCAGGGATCCTTAAAGTGTTTGTCTTACTTGAACCTGTGTTACAAATGTCATACAAGCACTTTCTATGTATACCTTTTATCGCTCGGTTTTATTACCGCCTAAGTCAAGCAAATCTCAAGAAGAAGAAGAAAGCTGCTCTGACTGCTGGCCCATCAAATCAGGAGAGAAGAGAAACTCTCTGACACACTTACAGTGGAAAAAATCTCGTTTGACCTTATCAAAGCAGACATTTGGACCTCTCACAATGAAGCTCTACATGTTTCTCTTTGCCCTTTACAACAGCGATCATGTTAACACACATACGCACGTGTGCGCGCACACACTGAAGTCTCAGGAATGCAATACACAGTGACACTGGTAAAAATGAGCAGGGATGTAGAAAGTCTTTATATGCTGTGTTTTGCTCATTAAGGTTCTCCGGACACCAGAAATGACAGACACTCAGCTCCATGTAAAGTTTTTTTTTTTTCCACCCCCCACACTCAACCCGTCACTCACAATCACTCTCTCACAGATACTACATGTAACAAATGTCAGACGTGAGAACAGTGTGTGCGTGTGGCTGGATGTTGGACCACTGACAGGCATGGAAGCAGCTTGTTGAACTAATAGCCTAACTAATGTGTCTACATTCCCTCCCTCTTTACCTCCCTCACCCCCACTTCCCTTTGCAAAACTGACATCTACGTACCGAGCAGAGAGACGAGGGAGAGGGGGAAGTAAAGAGGGAGGGGGAAAAGAGGAGAGAAGTGGGTTGACAAGCGGCAGACCCTATCGCCCTCCCGTCTGACTCTGTCTATCTCCCCGTTGCTCCCTGAGGGTTTGTCTCTGAGGATAGTGCTATGATGAATAGGCCTGTCTAAGCAAACCTAGCAGAGACCAATTAGAGAGAGTGAGAAGAAAAAGAAGAACGATAGAAACAGAAAAACAATGAGAGAAATGGAAGCAAAGGGAGAGCGGGAGACAGAGAGGGAAGAGAAGGGCAGATGCATTAAAAGGAGGTAGGAGGACTGGGGTAAAGTGGAAAGTTTAAGGCAGTGCGTGTTGTCTGTGAGCGTGTGTGTGCCTCAGTGAGCTGTCAGTGCTGAGGGAGACGCCGTATGAGAGGGCCCGGCCTCCTAAGTCTTAACCTCGTCTGCTACTGCAGGAGAGGCTTTGACAGCAGAGACGCACAAACAGGACTGACCCTCGCAAAAACATTTCCTCCTCCTCCTTTAGAAAAGCCTTTCAGTGCTATCCTACTTCCTCTGTGTTCCTCCTCCCTCCTTCATCCAACTAATTTTTCTCCAGTCGAGCAAGCATATTACGTTTATTCAGATTATGTTGACATCTTTTATGTGAATAAATGCCATTATTTTATTTTTTTTAATTGGGTTTTCACTGGATTTTATCTCAGGAAACTGGCAAATATTCACACTGTGATGGTCAGAGGTGTAGTCCACGTACAAGAACAGAAAAAGCTATAACAAAGCTACAAGTGCTAAAAACTAAAGAATCCAAATGAAGAACCTATTTCAGTGGGTCCTAATCCCGAACGCGCTGACCCTGTTGTGGAAATCAGGTTCAGTAAAATCTGACTTGATTAACTCTGAGTTTCTAGATCATAAATTTCTCTTCAATCAAGCTATAATACCATAATTTACCATAGAAAAGGGCAAGAAAAGAGCAGAGCCTCCAATTTATTTCAGTAGTCTGAGGAATAAAAATGACATAGTGTGCATCTCATTATTCAACAGTAATATGACAGGGACAAAATACAGGCAACAGTAACTGCAGGTTGAAGAATAAATCCAAGATAAGATAGTTTAATAATGGACGTATAAATTATTAACTGATTTTGGTCATTTGCAGGGAAAAAAATTATGAGTTCAAGGTGCTCCAATTTGCTAATCAGAATTTGGTCATAGGGTTTTTTTTTCACCTGTGAAATAAGCAAAGATTACTCACTGAAAGCTCGAGAGACTGTTTGTTTTTTCAGTCCCACCTTCATAACGTCTTTTCCCATCCTCCGCCTCAGCAGCTTTTTGGCTTTTGTAGTTTCTTTGCCATGTTCCTGTCATTCATCCATTTTCTTATGCTTATCCAATTCATGGCCTTTCATTGGGTGAGACACCGGGTACAACCTGGACGCCAGTCTATCGAAGGGCTAAAAAATAAACATCTATGGTCAATTTAGAACATCAGTTTTAGACAAACAGTTTTAATTTAGACTGTTGGACTTACCTGAAAGCTTAGCCCTTAACATACAGAAGTGTCTGTCAAACAAAAGTATTTCGGACACTATCTTAAGTCTATTTTGCAATACAATCAGATTTAATCATTTGGATATGAACTATATTGTCTAGTATATCATTTCTGACCCCCATTTGCTCAATCATGTAATCCCCATATGAATCTGAAACATTTGTAAGTCTTAAACATGAAACATTTCTACTTTCTATAATGTGAGCACTGAATTATGTTGGAGATTTAAACAAATAGGAAAAAGCATCAGCTTGGCCTGGGATCAAATCCAACTAGCAGTTCCTCGCCTGCGTCTGCCAAGCTAATTTTCCTCCTTCAAACAAACATTTGATAAATGGCTTCCCCACTCTCTTCTTACAAAACAGGATAACTCTCCTCGTCCTCTTCCTCTCGACGATCTCTGTCGTCCTTCCCCCTACACACACGCACACACACGAATCTCTGAGACAATTACAAACATCCTGCTTCCCATTTATCACCAACAATTAAACGGCACGGACGCTCGCTACTTCATAAGCAGAGAGGAGAGGGCAAGGAAAGCGGGAGGAGACGAATGCGAGCGGAATGAAGTAGAGTCAACAGTGAGAAAGAGAGAGGAAGGCTGACAGCACAATTAAGGTTTTTAATTCTCTGCTTGAGTGGGCCAGTCCAGTCTTTATGCTAATTAGGATGCCACGGCCATGTAATAAATCTCTATGATCCAGCCTCATTTCCCTTCTGTCTCTCTCTGTCTCTTTCTCGCACGCTTGTACAGACAACAGCACAGAAAGTTCACCGGTTACTTTTTAAACGGCTAAACCCTTCGGCTGCAGTGTTGATCATTTTGATAAGATTGTTATTTCTGTGCAGTTTTAATGCTTCACTGTGATCAGGGAGCCACAGTTTGTCTGCATACGCTGTTTACTTGGTTGGGCAAGCATTTGCCGCCTTGGCTCAACGCCTCCACCACATGCAGTTTCTCTCCCTGTTAACTCGCTTTATTAGTGTTTTTCAGGAATGTGGTTTGCATGTCCTGCACCGCTGGACTCCGCTGCATAAATGTTACGAATGCAGAACATTTTTGGTTCTTCTCTTATCTTCTCATCTCCATTTGACAGACACGTCTAATGATAACATCTGCAGATGGGAAGCAAACAGCACAACAATCCGCAGATAATTGGGGGCCACGTTTAAAGACGACGAGAGAAAATGAGAGAGACCGATAAGTGGACAACTGCAGGCCCTTTGTTAAAGTAGCAACGAGCAGATATATTTTCACCCTCATTTAGGGCACGAGGACTCACTAGTGCCCTCCTCCCTCCCCTTTTCTTTTTGCTTCCTTGTAAGGTTGTCCCAAACCCAGTAAAAGACAGAAACACAGAATCTATGTAAAAATCAACTAAAAGTTTACTTTCATTAAATAAACAAAAGGTAAAAGCAATTAACTAAGGTGGATTTTTATTCACACATCATCATTTTACACAACTCAGCCTTGCTGGGCAGCTCTTTTACCAATTATTAGCCTGCTTTTGGTTTGCTGCCCTTCTACGCTCTTCTGTAGGCTTAATACTTTCTCACTGGGGGTGTCACCGTCAGCCATCTTGTGTTGCCTGACAGCCAAAATGGCTACCGCCCCAGCCACCAGCCCGAGGTGAAGTAGGTAGAGAGAAACATGGAGACCGGTCACCAGCAGAGAGAAGCAGACAGTGGCAACACACCAAGGCCCAGCCAGGATCAGCAGCAAGGAGTGATACAACGAGCTGAAGACGAGAGCTGGGACGGACAGAAGGAACCTGAGCAACATGGAGGTCATCCAGGAGTACAGAGACAGAGGCGATAAGAGGAGAGATACTGCTGCCTCACTCATCGATACTGCCTAAAAGATACAAAAGGTGGGCGTTAAATACACACACTATATATTTCTTTATAGCATTATTTATTTTTGTCAACCTACCTCACGAGCATTCATGTGCAAGGTGACACTAGATGTCTGAGTCTTGTGAAGCCCTGAAAAGTTAGCAACATACAGACACAACTTTACTTGGATAAGAGCAAAACACAACTGAATCAAACAAAGCTTTTAAACCTCATCAGTGATGGTTGCATTCTTTAAGAGACATCTACTTACATAGGAAGAGGAGAATGAGACTGACAGCCAGCAATAGCCTCATTTCTCCTACACAGCTTCACACTTACAATCCTGAAATCAACAAACAAAACAATTCAACAGCAACATTAAGCCTTCACTAAGGTTTAATGCCTACACTAGCCTTCACGAGCACTCGCACATGAATCTAGGACAGTGTCTGCATGGCTTAAAAACAACAGCAAGAGTTTAATTTCTCACCCAACACTGCTCCCACTGTGTATCAGCTCACTCCTGCTTCCTTCTGTCACACAGACCTTTATTCAGCAAAGTTTTCAGCTTTACTTAAGTAATCCTCTTGTGGAAGTTATGCAACATTCCCCCTTGTTGTGCCAGTTTTCCAACAAAAAAGAAAAGAAGCATGGCCTGAACCACTCCACACTGACTTTAGGGATGTCAGCGCCACCTTTTTGAAGGGAGGGGTGATATCAAGAATACTTTCACAGCTGAAAGATCACCTAGAGACTCTTTTTTTCTGCATGTTCTGTGCATCTTTTGTCCTGTTTCCCACCTTCAACCAGTCACAGCAGATCGCTGCCCCTCCCTGAGCCTGGTTGTGGTTTCTTCCTGTTAAAAGGGAGTTTTTCCTTCCCACTGTCACCAAGTAACTGCACATAGGGGGTCATCTGATTGTTGGGGTTTTCTCTGTATTGTTGCAGTCTTTACCTTCCAATATAAAACACACTGAGGCAACTATAAAACTCAACTGAATTATATGAAACATCAAATTCATGCTTTTGTGCCAAAACACTTAAAAAAATGACTTGAGGCCAGCAGGAGGTATTTACCGTCACTGGAATGTCATAGTATGATGTGACGCTCTCCAACTCCAACCTTCACCCCTGTCTTTAAATGATCGTCCCACCCCCTACCCTCGCACTCCATTAAGGTTAAACCCCTCCTGTTATTATCATCTCACCCCACCATTACCCTTCTCCTCCCCACTGAGACACCAAGGAGAACCTGCTACAAATAAATGCTGATCAGCTGTAATGTTGTCATGATTAAGTGGCATTCTGTCAGAGTAGGGGGAGAGGGAGGTTTACTCAAAGGGCCGAAGCGCACTAATAGTCTTAATGTTACCATTTAATGTCTTTCACCAGGGTTTGTTTATTTATTAGGTCTGTTCAAAATTGCAGGTAATGTTCATCACGACTTCAGCCTTTCACTTAGTACTAACAATCATGCTCTCACAGGCATTCCTGCCATAAAAATGATAAAAATCATGATACACCAGTTCAAGTTTTTTTTATTATGTTGTGATATTATGATGTGAGGGGTGGGGAGTATGTTTATACACCATGTTTTATCTGTGTACTATACAATGATTACTAATACTTAAAAAATACTGGAGACTATTTTGTTTTGTTTTTGCAGCTTGTAGTAAATGTCGGTTAAAACCACAAGTCTGTTCGCCAGTAGTCTTAAACTCAAAAGTATCTGAGGTGAGAAACGTTACAGACATCTGACACCTTTCACTGCTCATTTCATTTACGGTAGATGTTTAGAAAAACTCGCTAAGATAAACTATCACCATCAATCTTTCTACCAAAGTGAAGTGAAGCCTAGAGGACGAACAGAAGGCTGATGACAAGAGTGTAAAACACACCACTGCTCCATCAACTGCTGAATGAATAAACAACATTTGAAGTTAAGAAAGTAGCTGAATTCATCTCAATCATCTGTCTTCATGAATGCGAAAATCATTTATTTTTGCTGCTTTTGCATTTTCAGAAAAAACATACAGACACCATGTGGCACAGAAACCAAGACAGAAAAAAGGACATTTAATATAACCACATAAAAACATGATGAAAGCTGTAAACATGTGTACAGAGAATTAGTCATTCTTTACACTTCATCCTATTCATAAAAAATTTGCATCTACAGGGGAGAACAACAACAAGAAGACATAAATATGTTAATAAGAAGCTGGAAGGTATAGTGTAAGAAGTCCCGTTTCATTTCAGACACACACCTCAACTCACTTTACATCAATTACATAAAGCTTACTCATTATGAAAATGGAAATTAAAAATTGTTCTACATAAAACAAGACGCACTGTACAGACAGGATCCTGAGACGTGATGCTCATAAATTTAATGTAACATGTGTTTTGGGAATTCCGGACTAGCCTACGGACAATATTCCAAACAACAATGAAGGACTGATCATTGTCCATGTATCTGCATCACTCATTGGTTAGTCAGTGGTATTTCTTCAGCAAAGAAAGCCAGTGCGAATTCACTTAGGACTAGTAGATACTGGTAAGAAAGTGCTTTTTTTCCCCCTTCAAATACTGGATGTGGAGAGAATGTCCTCCACCAGATGCTTGTATACCCAAGCGTCTCCCTTCAGCCTCTGGCGGCGGACCCCGACAACTTCGGGCCTTTGCAGCAAGCACACCTCCAGTTCAAACGCCATCGTCACCTTCCCGAAGTCACCCCAGGTTTGACATTTCAGAGTATACCTGGAGGAAAGGCAATGGGAACAATGTGGAAACATTAACATTTGGTCCAAGAGTGAGCAAACCAGTCAGAAGACAGGGAGGTAACGGGAATTCTTACCCTTTCTGTGTGAAGTCGATGTTTTTCTCCGGCAGGATGGAGAGGATCTGGTTAAGCACCTGGTCTGGATTGGTCTGACTGGTCAGAGTCACGTTGTACTGTGCCTGGTGGAAAACACAGCCGAGCCACTGATCAGAATTTCTATCATTTTGCTGTAAATTTATTGTCTTTGAATTTTTATTTTACTGATGATGGATCTGCTTTGGGGGTTTTCGGCTTTCTATTACCTTAATCTTACGTGGACCATCCCGCAGAGCTCGTCGCTTGTTTGGCGTGAGCATGGTTATCACCTTATCCAGACCTCTCTCCAGGGAACCAAACATCTTTCCCCCTCGTTTCTTCTTCCCACTGTCTCCTGTGACAGCCAAGTCCAGTGACCTGGACCTTAAGAGCACAGAGGAAAGAAAAAAAAAAAAAGCCTCACTTTAGCTCAGGAATCCTGAACTGCCCTTCCCATCGGCTTACATGTTACTGGTTTCAAGGACTCAAGAACACATTTATGACCCATTCTTATGACTAAAAGTAAAGAATAAATTCTGTTGAAGGGAAAGCACCATTTAGGGAACCTTTACTCACCTCCGCTCTGGGCTGAAGGCTATGATTTCTACATTTGCAGGATCCTTGTTCTCTGCTGCTCTCTTCTTGTGCTCTTTGGATGAGCCGTCTCCACCTACCAGAAAAAAGTGCATTAAGAAAGTTGAAAACTTACTACCTTGCAAACACAGAACTTCTATACATATTGGTGGATCTGACTGAGAAAGCAAGAAACACTGAATGCTCATTTGGTTGGCTAGCCTAAAGAATACTTGCTTTTATTTGTGTCACTAAGCACAATAAAGACCACAGTTCATGTTTTATTCAGTATGCCTTATCGATTATCGATTTAGGCCATAAACTCATCAGGACTGTCTTCAGTGCCTGCTGAAGTCATGCATCAAGTGAGCACTAGGATTGTTTCACCATAGATTTTACACAGACGTTGTCACCACCCTGTGATGGCCCTGAGAAGGAATCCAGGTTTAATCCAATTTAACAAGCAGCAGAATTTTATAGCAAAATAATTTAACTATAAATATGTGAGTATTTCATTAACCAATAAGGAAAAATCAAACTGAAAATTGATAACTCATGTGAAATTCAGTGTCAAATAAACCCCTCTTATAATAAATTTTTGGCTATGACTGTTTTGGTCAGATCGTAGTGTTAGGGATATAACCGTGAAGCTCCTGAGAAGTATAGTCAGCTTGGGGTTTGAATGTTTCACTCACTGTCACTCAGGAACTCTAGTTTAAATCAAGAGCTGATCAAAGACAACACAAAAAATAAAGCATACCGCTAACACAACATGGATAAAGGTTTGTTTTTTACCAACCCCAAGGTCACTCAACAGGGAGAAGTGTTTGGAGTGAGAATAAATTTGAAAACGCTTAGGTAACAGCCCTGTGCTCTTATGCATCGAACTGGCTGGCTTTGACACTGGAGTTGTGAACACAAAGGAATAACGATTTTGACACACACGCACACACAAGAGAGCTAGGCTTTAGTGGTAAGAGAACACATGTCACTACAGCCCACGTGGGACAGTGAGCAAAGGAAAGAGACAGCTACACCTGTCACAGCACACACCTAGGGACAGACACGCATAGACCTCTCTCTCTCTGTGTGTGTGTGTGTGTGTGTGTGTGTGTGTGTGTGTGTGTGTGAGTGAGTGAGTGAGTGAGTGAGTGAGTGAGTGAGTGAGAGAGAGAGAGAGAGAGAGATATGAGGACAAGTAAATCACAGGTAGCACGTTTGCACTTTGCTGTAGTTTGCAGAGCAGGAGGCTGTAAAGAGAGCGGGTCTGAGCCGTATTCCGAGGATTCAACATCAACTAGGTCAGCTGCAGCGAGCTGGTGGCTGAATTTATAGAGGCATCTAATGAGGCTGGACATGTGAGCAGACAAGTCGCTATGACAAATAATTAAGACTTTAATGATTCTCCGTTCATATTAGTGTCCTTCATTCACAGATAAGTGAACAGAATTAGCTGCTTCTTGATAATAACCTCACCTTTGAGTTGACAGTGATAAGCGTGTGTGTATGTCCATTTTCAGTGGCAAAATGACAGCTAAATCACAGAAATATGAGTGGCTTTGGGATAAAAACAGACCCAATAAATGAGTTTATTACCAGAATACAATTTACTTGCAAATGTTTGGCATGTGGTTCTGGCACTTGTGATTATGAGAGCTGTATAAGACCAAGCGAGGGACGGATAAATGAAGGGGGGGCAGGGGGTGAGTGGAGGAGAGGGGCAGCTGGTTAATGCGAATCTGATCTAATAGGCACTGCACTTCAAACCCTTGTTGAGAACAACAATTACAGTACAAATAAACTGTACGATGCCCAGAGCTCTGTACTGTCTGTACTCAATTTTCTGTCTTTGGTTGAGTGACCAAGAATCTATTAAGAAATGATTCTTACCTTTAGGTGTGGCCACACTGGGTTTGGGGCTGTTGATATTAGCATTTTGATTGGGTGTGGTCAACACATTCTTATTGAGGCGTGCATTCTTCTTACTGGATACAGGCGTTCGAGGTGGAGGCAAGGCAAAAATGTCAACGTCTCTGTCTTGGACATCATTATTCTCCTTGTTCTCGCTGGCCTGTTCTCGGTTCCTCTCTCTATGGTAGCGAGGTGTCGCTTTTCGCGCCCTCTCTGGGGTCGGGCTTGAAGGGTGTCCTTTTTCCACCGATGGCGATACCAGCCTCTTTAAAAATACCAAAAGACAAATGTGGTGTCTCAGGAAAAAAAGCTGCATTTAGGATTTATCTGAACTGCATTTCAGATAGCCAGAAAGCACCCAAAACCTCATCCCCCTGCTTCTTTCAGGTATCAGCTGGAGAATTTCTTATTCATTCAGTATCTGTAACTTCCCGTTCAGACTGTACTTTCTGACATACGGCAGTAAGAGAGAAATCAGGGATTGGTCGCTCTCTGCTTTGGATTAATTAGAAAAGTATTCCAAATAACCACCTATGTTTACCACCCTGGCGAGAAAAGTGGGTGTCCTTTCCATTTTTAAACATTTAAACATCTGCCTCCCCTTCCCCACAATGGCTGGTTTGTCACTCTGCCTTAAAGCGTGGCCACTTGGAACGACTAAACGCATCCAGCTTCTGACGTGGTTGGACAGCGTGTCTAAAGAGAAGGCTTTCAATCCGAGTTTACCTTTTTCTTCAGTCTACTCATTTAGACACATGAAAGAAAAGAGAAATCTATACTTATAGCAACTTCCACATACCGTGTCTTTTTTTATGATTCCATCTGGCTGACCTCTGACCCTCTGGGGTGTGTGCTGTGGAACTGAAACCCAGGGGCAATCATCGATGTAGTCTGAGCAAATGTCCAAGGAATCCACAATCAAAGCGTCTTCATCCTCACTGAAGTGCAGAGCTTTTCTGGTCTAACAGAGATAGAATAAAAAAATAAAATAAAATCCATAACAGCACAATGTATCAGTATCAGCTGTAAGCAGCTTTAAAAGAGCAGTGCATCATAGAAGCTCTGGTCCTAAATCTGACCTGTAGTCCCTGATGCAGAGGCGAGCAGGAGTCCTCACAGACAGCTGGCTCAGGGCGCAGGCGGACAGGCTTTCCCCTCTGCTTCTTAGACAGCAGCAGCAGGTAGGTGGCTGTGATGTGGTCATATCGCCACTGTGGGAGATAATTTAAGATGTATTTAAGTAGATGTCTAACAGAAATTAAGTACAAGTTATAGTATAATATGATAAATACAACATAATGATGCTGAAATATGCATATACAGACACACACCTCCTTCACCAGCGCTGTGGTGCTCTGTCTTGATCGCTTCATGTTTACTGCCATCTCAGTGATACAGTCTTCATCCATGTAGCCAAGCTACAAAAGACAAAACAAAGATAAAACTGTGAACACACAAAGCCCCAAACAGACAAATTTTATTGTCATCACCAAGGAGGTTTTTCATTGATTCAGTTTGTTTGTTTGAAGGATTATTCAAAACAGCTGAAGAAGGTTTTGCATCAAAAATGTGTTCACAGAGGTTCAGGCTTGGCCTAATTTAGTACCAATTAACTTTTGGAGTTCATCTGGATCCGAGACTTTTGTTTTGAAGGATTCTTCAGGATTGCAGCAGAGGGCAAAACTGGTCATTTCCTCACAGATCCATATCACAGTCCTATCTTCACACATGCATATCACATAAAAATAAGAAAACTTGGACAAAATCTCAAGAATATATCACAAACTAATCTGGTTCCACATCATGTACAGTGTGGAATTTTCAGCCTTGGTGGAGATGTGCATTTGCAGACTGTTCTTGTTTCATACACTAATCCCGATGAAAAAAGAAAGTGATGTTAAGGACTATGGTAATGTCACAGAACAATGACTTGTATGCTGACTGGACAATCTAAAAGAAGGGGGAAAAACCTGAAAAAGGCTGTAAAAGCGATGTCACAGCAAACGCTACCATTTGCAATTATGAGTTTTCTTATGTAGTTTTTTTTCGTGTGTCTGTCCATACCGGCTGCCTGCTGTACCACTCCACAGGGCTGTTGTAGTCTTTCATCACCCAGGGATGGTCCAGCAGCTGTCTGACAGTCAGACGCCGCTTTGGGTCCACCTGCAGGACACATGCAGAAACTACAACTCAACCTGCACAAAACTACATAGTCCACAATCTGTAGCAGAAACAGATTTTCCTTCAAATCTTGGAAAATGCTTTTAGGTTTACTGAGAGTAAGAGGTGTTCTGTTATAATAAATTTATGTGGCAAATGCATAATTGCATCTTACTGTAATTCAACCAAAAAAAAGAAGATTTGCACCTCAGTTTTATTTAAAAAGAATCAAGTTTTCTAGAGAACAGTAAACAAATGATACATATCACAGGTTGAGAGGCTGACAGGTATACAAAGACAAGAGCAAATAAACTGACTGACCTGTAACATTTGGTTGAGGAGGAGGATACTACCTGGAGAGAGCCACTTTGGGTTATCATATGTACCCCTCTGAAAATAAAGACGACATCAAGAAACAGATTAAAAAATAATAATAATAATAATAATGATGATGATAAGACAACAGCTTGCTGTGAGTTTCCTTGAATGCCCACAAAAATTGAGGAGCAGCACCCGGAACTTAAGGGAAAGGTTTTAAAAATAAGAGTGCTCTTACTGTAATCTTCCTGTAGAGGATCATGCAGTTGTCATCATCAAAGGGCAGGTGTCCACAGAGCAGAGCGAACAGCAGTACTCCCATACTCCATACATCAGCCTGGGAGGAGGGGGTTACACACCACACAGCGGCATTTCAGCTTCATGCGTTACAGATAACATTTCACAGCTCAGTTGCACTGAATTGCACGCCAGCGAATGTGATCACGACACCATGAAAAACCCGAACCGTGGAACAGGCAGGTATTCATAAATCTCGGTGAAAGCCAAATGCAAATACTGCGACTTCAGAAATTTTTGAATTAAAACCCCAGCGTTTCTAAAAGTTGTATTTACCAAAGAACATGTCATACCTCTGATCCAATATACGCTTTTCCCTGGATAAGTTCAGGAGCAGCGTAAGCAGGGCTCCCACAGCAGGTCATCAGCTCATAGCCCAACCCTCCCTACAAGAGGCAACCACATGATATTTAGGTCATGATTATACACAGCATCGAGTACAGCATGCATACACATGTCTAAGTTTTAGTTATGATGTGCTACACAACAGTGTTCCTTTTATGATTATTTTACTCCCCATGCTTCTGAAAAATAAAATGGATGTTTGTCTGAGATTTTTTTCCTCATTGCAACATCCATAAGTATCAGGATACACTAAAGCCTTATCCATAACTAACTACTACATTTTCCAAAGTAGCTAAAAAAAATAAATAAAAAAAATCCAAACTCACAAACAACCTTTCAGAAAGATATTTAGGACCCTGGGTGGTTTTTCTGTGTTCAATATGATGGGAAAAAAGATATGCCTGGTAATCAAATTTTACATAAGTGCTGCTTTGTCTCACGTCGTGCACCAGTGTAGTGTGTTATGCATGGAACTAGTTTGTACAATAGACTGAGGAGTACCTTGGTAAACAGCAAATGCCTTAAGAACGTTTTTCCCTCGCCCTGATGCTAAATATTTATAATACACACAAAGAGGGAAAAGGAATTTGGTAATATACCTTAGGTTTGGCACACAAGCCAAAGTCTATAAGCTTCAAGTTGTGGTCTCCATCAATCAATAAGTTTTCCTAGAGTTCAAAGAGAAAAACTTTGAGATTCATATTACAGCCACAACTGATCTATGACACTTTTTGGCAGTTGTTTTTGTTTGTTTGTTTTTTACCGGTTTTAGGTCTCTGTGTGCGTATCCTTGGCTGTGGACATAGGCCATTGCTGACACAATTTGCCTAAAAAAGACCCGGGTTTCCTCCTCAGACAGGCGGTCCTTAGCTATGATGTAGTCAAAGAGCTCCCCACCAGGGCAGTACTGAAAGTAAAATGAAAGATTGAGGGAAAGAAGAAAAAAGAATTCAGGATTTTTCTGGTTCAAAGCAGGTTTTGGGGATAATTATCTCAACTAGCCCACATATAGTTGCATCAAAAAAAAAAAAACTGTGTTGCCTTACCGAAAAGAAATTTGTGGCTTTTCATGTTATTTTAGGTCATTTGATAAGCATAAAAGTCAATATCACTTAAAATAAGTGATAATGATAACATAGTTTTATTTACCATTATTATTATTATTATTCAAATTAAATTCTGGGGGAGAGGAGAACCCCAGAAATTGATCTTAAGCTTATATTCACTCTCACATAACACATTGCTTATGCCCTTACCTCCAACACCATAAATATCTGGGTGGAGGTCTCTATGACCTGATACAGTCGACAGATATGTTGGTGACTCAGGTTCTTCATGGCTTCGATCTCCACCTTCACACGGGGTAGGTCATCCTAGGTGGAACACAGGGGTTTCTTGTAAATTATTTATACATACAAATACTGTTTACTGCACTGTACACTTTCTTTTTAAAAAAAACATTATTCTTTGTTTGTTCTGCCTATTTGAAGACGAGCAAGAGCTTGTGCTGAAGCGAAATACTGAGTTATTTCAGAAGAACCACTCCCATACTAATGTTTTCTGAAACCTCTTGTTCTAGACAAGGTCCAGTTTGCAGAGGAAAATGGGGTGTTAGAAAAGCTTCAGCATTACTTGGAAGGTAACAGGACAAATGCCAGGGCGTGACTTTTTCTCCCCAGATTAAAGGCTCAACTCAGGGCGAGGTCATCTTACTCTTATTGTAAACAAATGAAGGCTTGAGCAAACATAACAGTTGAAGGCCGCCATCATTAGTCGGCCAAAAAGATTTGAATTGCAGTTCCAGCACATAGTTATTGAAAAGTGCCAAATGTCAGTTGTTGATTTTTATAAATGATGTGTCATGACTAATTGACCTGCATGCACCTAAACCAAAAGACCAGTGAAACTGAGTTAACAGTTACAGACATTTAGGAACAAAATTTAATAACAAATTTAATTCTGATAGAAACACAAATTTATTTTACTGCTTGGTGCGATTGGAAATCACCAGTTTGTTGTCAGACAAACATGAAACAAATTTTATTGGCTGAACAGCTGTTATTGCTGATAAATGGACAACAAAGGCAGCCAATAACTTTCTGATCTGTGTTCTAGTGGCTGAAATTGCATTAGTGTAAACTCTGAATTTAAGATAATCAGAATACTTTATTAATGCTAAGGACATTATGTGGTTAGTGTTGCTCAAAGACAACAAGAAGAGTAACATACTGAACTAAATTAAATATCCAATATATTATCAAAGTTACAAAATAAAGCCAAGAGCTCCAATATATACAAATAGCGCAATCTCCAGAACATTACAAAAATTACATATGATTGACATTTTACTCTAAAATTATTTTTGTAGAGGATGTGGAAAAGGGTGTAACTATGGCAGTGTGTACTGTGCATTAGATGGAGGAGTTTTACAGGCAGGAATGATTCCCTCTGTAGTTCATAGCAGTTTTAATAGCAGTTTAACTGGTACATATTTGTAAATATTTAATCTTTTATTTTGTTTACTGCTTGTCACTCTGTTTCACTATCAGATCTAAATAAAGACTGAACTGAACTCTTACAAGTATAGACTAATGGCACCAACATACAACTAGGCTGCCTCACTTTTGAATGTAACAAGCTTGCGATAATTGTTTCTGACATTTTATACTCTGAGCTATATTTTTGTGTTTGACCCTATTTTTCTATTGCCGGTTTCATTTCTTACCCCAAGATCCTTTTTATTCATGATTTTAATGGCAACCTTCTCTCCTGTCAAGATGTGTCGACCCAGCTTGACTTTAGCGAAACCTCCTGGGGAAAAAACAGAAAGAAAGAAAAAACACACACAGGGTTCAGAGAGGATACTATACAGATAGTAATTGTTTTCTTAAATGCATTAATTAACCCTTGCATTACCTGAGCCGATAGTCTCATAAACCTCATAATATCTTTGGAGCTCGTCCGCTCCGCGATGCTCCGTCCTTTCTATTGGCATCTTCCCTGCTCCGGCGCAAGATGGTAAACTTTCCTGGAGAGGAAAATGCTTAAAATTGGCAACAGACACGAAAAAACTACGTTTGGCACTCACTGGTTATCAGTTTGTGACCGTTCAGCTAGCTTAACGTCAATTACTGTATAACTGTAGCCAACATAAATCATTAATACCGCTTGCAGTTGGTAAAAGTAACTACAATAAACCTTAACTGAACCAAAACAGTACTCGATATTCTGCATTTACCTGAACGAAAACAGAGGAAGACGGCAGCGTCAGTTAACCACACGGTAAAGCCCGAGTCCGGCAGACCGATGTTTTGTTACAGAAGTTTGAATTTCGCACGTTGACGTGACTACATTTCCTGCTTCCGGTTTGCGCTTCGTGCTTCCCCCTGTGGTGAAAAAGAGTACTGCAGCTGTAAAACAAAAAGCACAGTTGGTGCAACTTTGTTTTCATTCTGCAGGCTGGTTCACAATCAGAATTACGTTAATTACCAAGTTGTTTTTTTATACAAACGAGTCAGGGGTTAAAAAAAAAATCGAACATGGTATTTATATTTGGTGTTATATTTGGTTCACTTTACCAGTCAGAGACAACATTAAAACTCCTGACGGGTTAAATGAATATCATTGATCATCTTGTTACAATACATGTTCTGCTTGGAAACCTGTGCTTTATTATTTATGTGTATGTATGATCTATTTGCTAAATGCGTATGCATTTCTATTTTAACTTCCAAATAGGATATAAGAAGGTACAAAACAAACATATTTGCCCCTAAAACCCAGATTAGTAGTTTGACATATAGCTAAATACAGCTAAAGTAGCACAGTTAAAGTAATATATTCTAAATGCATACAAAAACTACAAATACTGGTTAAATATGGTTAAATATTGGAGTACATATAGGAAGGACTAATGGCACTAGTCTGGTCAGATATGTACAATGTGGGTTAATGCATTTTTGTTGGGCTTTACACGGTTCAGTAGTCCAACAAGCCACAAGTTAATACACACCTCCCAGCCAGTCAGAAATCATTTATTTGTTTTGGTATGCATACACTCATCCCTGTAACACTGAAATCTCTTTTTCCTACTACTGTGTAGGTCCCGCTTTTGCTGCCAAAACAGGCCTGACCTATTGAGGCATGCACTCCGCAAGTCCTCTGAAAGCATCCTGTGTTGTCAGGAACAAGATGTTAGTTAAAAAACTGCAAGATAGTGTCTCCACGGATGGTACTCAGACTGGATTTTAGGGAATTGAGGACAAGTCAACAACTTGAATTTGCTAGGTTGCTCAAACCATTCCTAAAGTAGTTTTTTTTTTTTCCAGAGAGGCAGACAATAGTGTGGAAGGCTTCTGCAACAATGGAAGGGTCTACCACAATGTTTAAGTAGAGCCCACATAAATGTCAGGACCAGAACACTGTCCAGCGTATGGCTTCTGCCAGTTTGCCTTCATTTGCCAGTGGATTCTGGTAAAAGTGACACCTGGCTGTCCACATAATGTAGTATAATATAAACTATCATACTAAGCAACCTATTCCCATTGGTCAACCGTATACAAGCCTACACTGGGTAAGACACAGGGTCCACCATTTCCCAGCCCCAGCCAACAAACAGATTCAGACCCAAAGACTAATTGCTGCAAGGCCAACGTTTTAACTACTGCATCACTATGCTGCCAGATTTGTTCATCTATTATTCCCATATGGAAAAAGAAACCTCCTGAGTTTTCCCATTACCTCAAATAGTAAATATTTATATTTTATGTATAAGTATTTACACTCAAACCAATATACTGTGGACGAATGATGATACTGGTAATCATGCTTTCATATACAGGTATATTACGACCTGCAGGTAGGAAAGCCTTATGTGTTTTTTGTAATGTGGAAAGTGTTCTGTTTTGACCCTATAGGTATGTGATTGCAGTGGCTGACCGAAGAGATGTATTTAAGGTGTCAGAAGAGGTGTCTTCAGCTGTGCCTGTCTGAAGTCTGTAATTAGGAACAGGGGAGAGGTGAACTATAAATGCATTTTAGCAGAACCCCTTCTTCTGTCTAATGCAAGCACTTTCACTGCAGATGATGTATAAAGGTATTTTCCCCCTGATTATTTTCCCTGATTATTTTAATTGTAAAGGGACAACCACAAAGCTACAGAGCGATTCAGTGATTAATCAGTGACCATCCTGTATGTCTCCTGGTTGTTAGGAAATGAGTCGGTTGTTAGGGAAGTAATCTGTGGTTAGGGGATGTCCAGGTGTCAGCAGGATGACAGAACCACTCATTTGGTCTGTGTGGCAGCTGGACGGGATGGGACAGAGGCACATCAAACAACCACAGCTGGAAGCAAACAGAGGAGAAAGTGAGTGTGAGGAGACGGGAGAGTGAAAAGAAGAAAAGAGAGCGGAGAGAGCAGCGGTGGAAAGTGGAAAACAGAGGAAAATGGAGACCAGTATGAGGTTTTAAAAGAACGAAATCTCAAACGTCACCATTTTGTCTTTGTGTCATTTGTACTTTGTGGTCATTGTGGTCAGCATACACACACACACATACACAATCACTTACACACCGACGAAAACATATTTTAAATAGTTACATACGGTTGATTGTCTGGAAAGCAATAGCCGTGTTTTTTTTAACAGATCTCAGCTAGTCTAAAATCTGCATGAGCTCATAGTTTCACTGCAGATTTAAACATATTTTGAATGTATTGTAACGTACTGCAAGGCACAGGGTGTTCCCCCCTCTGGGTCCTTTTATAAGATACAACTCAAAGAATTTTATAAAAAAAATGGTTATAATGCTGTTGAGAGCAAATTTTGTTACGGCAAATGGTTTTAACAGACAGCCCGGGACTGCCAAGGCCATGTCCAGCCAGCAAAGTTTCACATATAAGCATCAGTACATAATCATAACAGTCAGGCAACTAAATGTCATGAACAAAATCCTGGTGTAATCGCATGGAAACTTTTAAAAACAATAACAAACATCATGTTAGCAGATGTGTGTAATATGCAGGTTGTGCATCCACGTCCTGCATTTGTTTTGGGATATATGCTGCTGTGTGCTGTCATTCAAGCAGATCTCTGCGTTAAGGAGCTGCTGTGTGAAGGTAAACATGTTGCAAAATGTAAGAGCTTGTAAAATGTAAGATTCTACAAGCTCTTACATTTTGCAAGATATTTACCTTCATACATATTTAGCTCCATACTGCTGTACCACCTCCAGCGAGTGTATAATGAGAGATCCTGTAGCAGCTATAAAGGTGTCACAACCAAAAACAGAAATTGTGGTCCTAACAGCTTCTGTCTTGTACATCTAGTATCCTCTGACAGATTCTTGGAGGTTCCCAGAATGCCTGTGTCATTAGTCCATGGCTGCTGGGTGTTCACTGCAGGGGACTGGCGTCTTAGACCTGGATGGTTGCCAGAGAGGGTTGAAGTAAAGAAAAAGAGGGGCATGTATGTCCGTGTTTAGATGTACAACATGTGTATGTAGGTGCATGCTATCATAAAGGTTGTGCTGCACTTTGCCTCACTGTCTCCAGTCAGAGGGCTCGTGCTAAACACTCAATAGGAGAGATGTAAAGCTTTGCAGAATAACAGATTTTCGTTCTCACTCAACCTCTTTAAACAGTGGCCCGATTGGCCGTGTACAACAGACATTGCATCACTGCACTTTATCCACACATATGTGTCTCATATATCTTTTTAGAGTCCACACATAAACATGAGCGCATACACAATCACAAAGAAGGGGGCTCTCAGAGAAGTTGGGAAAGTTTTGATCCTGGCAATTTCACACCCATGTTGTGAACAGCTGCAGGGTCAATCGAAGGACAGTCTGTGGGGGAAAAAAAGGTTTTTCAGGTCTGAAATGTTGTCACTCCATTCAGCAACACAGGTAAGACATGTTTTTATCTGCCCCCTACCTCCCGAAGTGGCTCTGTGTCATAAGTATTGATAGACCTGACTCTCATTGCTCCAATCTACGCAACATGAAACGGTGGAACTAGGCAAGCTTCACTACATTGTGTGTTTACAGGGCAAAAACAGTCCTCTTCCCAGAACTAAAACATTCAGCCAAGGTAATATATTACACCCATATGTGTTTGCACTCCTCCAAATCATTCATGTTCATCCACAATATTAGCCAAAACTCTCAAACTGAAGACCTTGGGAGTGTGTGACAGTGGGGTTTTGAATGCAGGCCAGTGAATTTACAGTAATGTTAAAAGCGATCTGATCATTAAAGGACAGAGCAACATGGTAGTAAACTGAGTCATGATAAGATGGCAAAATAATGCATGTGAATCATTTATTCAGGGAATTTAAATCACCAGGGAACAATGCCACTCAGTGTGTGTGTGTGTCTGATTTTCAGTCCATCCTCTAGCAGTTTGCTGTGGGCTTTTGTTTTTTTTCCCCCAAAGAATTTCTAAAGGTGTTTCCCATCATCACTAAAATATAATAAAAACAATAACTCAAAACATAACAAGCCTTATACAGCAAAAACCAAAAAGTGGGTGGAGAAGCAAGAAGTATGCCTCTCTAAAGCCCCACAATCCTGCATGATGATTCAAAGGGAGCAATATTGTCTTTGGACAAGCGTTAGGATACGCTACAGGAGTCTGTCCATTTTTCTCTCTCACAAACACACGCCCTCCGTGAGCTGTCACAGAATTCATACCAAGGAGTAAAGGAGGTGAAATCCACTTAAAAGGACACTTACATTTGTAACGTTCTCTCAGCACTTCTCTTTACATCCTTCCCAAACTGTCCTTTTCCCCTCCCACCCCATAAGCCAACCCCAACTCTCAAACGCACACTCCCCTCATTACAGATGTGTGTCTATGTGAGTGTGTGAGATTGTCCTCCTCTCTCAGTCTCTTCATGGCTGGATTGTGGCAGCAGCCCTGCTATCTGGGGCAGGGTCGAGTTCTGGCTCTGCTGCACTTGATCTGTCTTCTCTCCCCAGCCACAGGTGCTCTTCCTTGGGATAACACAGGTGGCTCGTCCCCTCTGGAGGTAAGACGCCCACACTTTCATGGGGGGGGGGGTATAGAGTATGAGCTTCAAGGGGAAGGCATGGCATGCTAAGTTATATCCTTACTTTGTAATATAGATCGTGCTTGTTCTGATGCAAAATGCAAGTAACAATCTTTTAAGATTGGGGAGGCAGGAGTGGGACTGAGTTTGCCCTCGGGGAAGTGGGGGTGGGGGGGTGTCCTGTTTGTTTTAGATCATCTCTGTTTGTGCCACTCAGGCTGAGAGTAATCACTAACAGACTGAGTAATATCAGACTGTAAATAAAATTTCAAATGCGAAGAACCAGAGAAAATGTTAAAAGAGAGATGACAGGAACGGAGCAGATGAGCCAAACTCATTTGCAAAATAGAGATCTGCACTGTGGAAGATTGGAGAGGAAGACCAGAAAGATTCCCCAATTCAAACCAACTGTTGGACCGAGTGAGCTATGGGATTTCCAGGAAGAGGAGGGAGAGCAAGATTCACGAGTGAAAACGAGAGAAAAAGAACAGCAATGTGATCCAGCGGAATCTGTGATTATACTGTTGAAAATAATACGGGTGATGCTGAAACTATGGTAAAGAGAGTAAGCAGAAAGTGTCTGAACATGTACAAAGGTGCAGTGTTGTGGCTTTATTTGCATAAAACATGTGCCAGTGTATCTGTTGGCAGCAGTTTGAGGTGGTGAAGGGGAATTTTTCTCGGACTTTCCTTCACGTTGGCTACCATAAGATTGCAGAGATTCCTGCAGGAGCATGCAACATCAGCATCCAGGAGACCAAAAAGAGCCAAAATTATCTGGGTACACAGACACAGACACACAGACACACACATAACCATATCTAATAGCACAAGTATTTCCAGAATGACAAGCACCAATGCAGTAAACAATCGTGGGGATTTTCCAGCTCTGCTCAGCCAACGTGGTGTCTCCATCATCAACGGAAACTGGCTAATCAATAGACCCGGGATCTACGCTGCTCTGGGAACATATCTGACATATCGACGACCCAATGAGATCCGGTCTCGTAATGGAGAGTCCATCACTGCACCGGGGCCGCTGACTGAGGACCTGCACGTCTATGTGAGATGGAAAATGAAAAACACTGATCTGACAAAGTTGCCCATAAAAATTAAAAACAATTTGAGCTTCATTATGAGATACGAGGTTATAAAAGTGCAAATTTAGTTTCTTTATATGTCTGACAAATTATCAGAATTAAAAGTAGCAAATAAATATACCTTCCAAGGAGTCCTATTAAGATTTGCAAATACAAATAGTATAAAAAATACTACTTATTGGATGCCATTCATCTTGTTTTCTTTCTTTTTCACAGCTGATTTACCAACAACCATTTCCTACTGTGCAATATGAATACAGCATGCCTTTAAACCGATACCTAGCTCCTGAGCCCGGTACACCTTCTGCTGTTCTTCCCCTGGGTGAGTAAACTCACTAACATGCATAAGCACACAAGCTGTATTTGAGTTACTCAGTATGGCCACAGTGTCAGTATCTCATTATCAGGACTATGGTTTACCCTCAGACAGCATGTGCCCTTTTTTGGCTTCTCTTTGTGTTTGGTTAAGATCGCACTGCAGGGTGACACCGTTTCGTATCGTTTTCAGCAAAACTGTTCATTTGATCATTTGATTAGGGTTTAATTGACATTTTTGATACAGGTCAAACTTTCTCCTGGCAAAAAGCCCTTTGCCACACACTGAGACAAGATAAGCTGTCACTTATGCCAGATTTGGCCTCAGGCCTCACCTGGCCATGAAACCACTTCTCAGTCAAATGTGTAATATCTTTTGGATCCCCTGAAAATGTGACAGGGTATCAAAATGTCTGTAATTCCTGAACAGTTGATGCAATATTTTCTTAAACCCCGTGAACCAAAGCTGAAAGCCTACACTATTCACATCTTGTTTGATTTAAAACCCACTGTGGTGATGTACAGGGGCAAAATTATGAGCATTGTTTCATTTTATAAATATTTACTGTATGCAGTAAAGCCCCCTTGCACTTGTTGGTTTGACAGCTTTAACCAGATTAAAACTAAGAATAAGGTCATTTTCTGTATATTTTTCAAAATTTGGTTTTAGTTAGTTTTGCAACTACAGTCTTTTTACATCTTTTTCTAGCGTCCAGTTTTTGTTTTTATTTCAGTGAACTAAAGTGTTTCGTTCACACCTAGCTTTAGTTTTAGTCTAGTGTTTGTCCACTGTAATAGCCTACATACAAATTCACACAGTCCTTAAAACAGATCTTAGTAGCCATAATTAATAAAACCACCGGTGTGGCAGCCTTATGGTTGTACTTGTTACATTTTAAGTTATATTATATTTTAAGTTAGCCCACTTCTTCTCTGGCACATGGAACCTCTAAACTCTAACTTTCTTGTAGCTGAGACAGTAGATTTCTCCTATCCAGATGATGATGGCAAGACCAAACAAAGCATCATCAAGGAGGCATGGCATCCCAACCAGGTTCCCTCTTACCCTACTGTGAACTCTGAGTCTCATGTCACCTACACCTGGATGAAAAACGGGCACACAGAGTGCAGCACAACCTGTGGCATTGGTAAGAAGTTAGTTCATAGTTCCCAAATCTTAATCTGATAGTGCTAACAGTATCTACACCTGGGGCCATCGGGAATGGCAAGTTGTAAAGACAAGAGAAGCATATAATAATAGCTTACACAATCAAAGATGGCCACAGTGGGCAGCTCTGCATGTCTGATTTGGCAGATATTATCTCAGGGATTTGTATGTTCTCCCGGGATGAAACCAGGGGTCTCTTACTTGTTTGGTAAATATGTAAACTACTACACCACAGAGCCACTAAAATAAAGAAATCAAGTCACTAGCTGAAACAGTCTCTAGGACAATGGGCTTCTACATTACTGTGCATAAGCACACATATATTTCACTCTCCTATTTAATTTTTTCCCCTGGGTGTTTGTCTGTGTTTTTGCCAGGCAAGCGTCAGGTGGTCCTGGAGTGTGTTGAGAAGGATTCCCAGACGGCTGTTCCCGCTGACTTTTGTCACCCTGCCATTGAAACAACAAAGTGGGAAGAAGACTGCAACATACAGCCCTGTCCTGCATAGTGAGCAACACCCACAGACACCTGATGTCCTATTCTGTTAGATGTGGCTAATGCACAGACCGAGCTGCATATAAACTACACATGACGCACACAGTATTACTTCCACATGGTGCTGTGACTCTCGGGGTGAACCCTGATCACTTGCACACGTCCTAGCCGTAAGTCGGCCAGTAAGTCGCACTAAATCTCTTTGGTGTGGCTTCATTTTTCATGTCGTGCGGTAAATACCACTCTGCTTTACTGCTGCCAAGATGTTAGGACATTAACTTTATGTTTGGTTGTGGGTCTGTCAGATATTTTGCCCACAGTGTCAGTGATCCATGATTGCTGTCATCATGAAATATATGTTTATGTTTTTACTTGGAATGTGGCAGAAACAGAGGGCTATAAAACCAAGACATGAGTAGTAAGAAAAGTAAAGACTTCTGAATTTGTGCAGCACTTTTTGGGCTCCAGCGATAGCCTTTGTATGATCTGTTTTTCTCTAAAAACAAACACTAACGAGTAACCTTTAAGATGGTGGGGAAGTGGTCACACAAAATTTTAATTTATACAGCGCTGAATCGCAATAACAGTCCCCTCAAGGCACTTTATATATTGTAAGGTAAAAAATTTATAGTGATATGAGAGAAAACCCCAGCAATCAACTCCCTATGAGCAAGCACTTGGCAACAGTGGTAAGGAAAAACTCCCTGTTAACAGGAAGAAACCTCCAGCAGAACCAGGCTCATGGAGTGGCTGGTTGGGGGTAAAGGGGAGGAAGATACGCTGTGGAAAAGAGGAACTTAGTAGTTGAGGTCACCAAGAAGACAGAGCTAGGACAAAGAAAATTTGGTGAAGGTCTTTAGTAAACTTATGCATCAACATTAAAGCACATCACGTCTCTATTCTCTTGGCTAACAGCTGGGACGTAGGTGAGTGGTCAGAGTGCAGTAGAAGGTGTGGACCTGGGACCCAGCATCGCCAGGTCATCTGCCGCCAAGTCACCGACGTTCACGCCAGTGGGACAGAAACTTCAGTTACTGTGACATCAGAGCTGTGCGGTTCATCTGACATGCCAGTGACCCAGTCTACGTGCCAGCTGAAAATCTGCAGTCAGTGGGATATACGATCAGAGTGGAGCCCTGTGAGAAAACACACATTTCATGAATACTTATGAACAGCTGTAGTATGAGGAGTGTAATTTTATCAGTCGTGGGGGAAGTCTTTAGGTATTTAAGTAATCCAGACAAGTCTCCACTGCTGCTACGTCCTCAGCTCGCTAGAGGAAAAGCGGAGCAATGGCAATCATCTAGTATGTGTGGAGAAGACTGAGGCACAGTTAAAATGTTTTACAACACAAAACACCATAAAAAATGGAAAGAAACAGAAAAAAATGACAGAACCAACCAAGTGTGGTACATGTGATGTTCGTTTTACTCTAGACTATAGCTAGCCCAGTCTCTAGAGTAGGAAAACCATCCAAAATGGTAATATAACAACTTACAGACCCCCCCCACAAAAAAGAACAGGACTTCTTAAGGTACGTTTAATTTTAACACACATACTAGCCAACATATAACATGTTATTTTTGCAACAAACATAGAAAACTAGCCAGACAGCTAAAGTCACAGCTGCCTCTTTTAAGCCAGCTGTTGCAATTAGCTGGAGCCTGACTAGAGCACAGGACTGAAGCTTTGAATCAATCAGCAGTGGTGGTGGGCAGGCTGAAGAGCAGGTGCAGAGACCAATCAGGAGAAGTAGAGCATGTGAAACAATTAAATCATACAAGCTGTAAAGAGTGGAAGACCCAAAGGAGTAAAAATAAAAGCACTACCACTAACCAGCAAAGTATAACTAGCTGACAACGTTGTGTGTAATGTGTATCTTGTGCCATTCATTTCAGCAATACAGCCATGAATGGGCATCTAGGAAGACAAACATGCATAACTCACATTCTATAGCTGCAGCAAAGGAATTTACATGTCACTGAATAAAAGGAACTCAGTAATTTTCATGAGAAACAAATCTAGATCTCTCATCTTCTCCTCCAGTGTTCAGTACCATGTGGAGTTGGCCAGCGCACCAGGGAGGTGGTGTGTGTGAGCAACCAGGGCGATGTGGATGATGATCAGGAGTGTAACATGAACCTGAAGCCAGACACTATAGAGAACTGTGACATGGGACTTTGTGCACGCAGCTGGTTCACCTCTATCTGGAGCCAGCGGGTAATATTGAAACTGTTTGTGTTAGATGTTGTGTTTGAGGAGACTGTGACAGGACATGCAAATAAAATAATGTTACATTTCAAAATGGGACCAAATAAAATGAAATGTGTGTGTGATGCTCCTTAGTGCTCTGCAGAGTGTGGTAGAGGCAGTCGAACCAGGTCTGTAGTATGCCTGATGGATCATGTGACAAATCTGCCTTTGGATAGCTGTGAAGGGGAACGCCCACCAGAAGTGACATCATGTGATTCAGGGCCATGCCAAAATCGTCTGGAATGGTACACAGGACCTTGGAGTCAGGTAATTCACACACACACACACACACACACACACACACACACACACACACACGCACACGCACACATCATTGCAAACTGTGCAAACAACATCCATTTGAAGACTCACTTATGTGTGTGGGTAATTTAAGTGTTCTGCAGAGTGTGGGAATGGCACACAGACCCGAAGTGTGGCTTGCATTTTAAACAGCGATGGTCAAATGGAAGTTGTGGACCAGTTAAAATGTTCCAGTCTTTCGAAGCCAATCACATCTCAGCCCTGCAGACTGAAGCCATGTGGTGTCCAGTGGTATGTTACGGAGTGGAGTGCGGTAAGTGTACCCAACGTCTAAATCAGTTCTGGCAGCTCCAGATTCAGCATCTTTTATCCAATATATCCACTCTTCCTCCTCTGCACACATCCAAACCATCTCAGCCTTGTCTCTCTGACTTTGTCTCCAAACTGGTCAACATGACCTGCCCTTATTATATAATACTTTCTAATTCTGTCAATTCTGGTCACTCCCAATTAAAATCTCACCATCCTCAGTTATATCACGTAAACCTCGGCCTTCTGTCTTTTTGTCATTGCAGCTATCCTTGTGGCTATCCTTTTGTCACAAATCATCCCTGACATTCATCTTTACCCACTCCACCCTGCCTGCCCTCTTTTCTTCACCTCTCTTATACTCTTTCCTTTGCATTGGATGTTTGGCCCAAAGCATTTAATCTCATTTACGTTCACTAACTCTACTCCTTGCAGCTTCACTGTGTCCCCTTTAATGTCTTTAAGTCATAGACCACTCTACATTTTTACTGAGACTTTTCCTCATTAAAGATCTGCAGTTATCCCAAGGACAAGATTTCTTTTTTTAGCGCAACAGGAGACCATTAAAATGCATTTTTCAGTATCTAAAAACATGTTTTTTCAAAAAAACAAAACTGAACCAATTTGTGACAAACTGGTTAGTTTGTGTGTAATCTGTCTTCGTCCTATGACCTCAGTGTTCACGGACCTGTAATGCTGGCTTCCGCGTGCGCGAGGTCCGTTGTCTTGCTGACAACATCGTCCCAAGCGATCGCTGTGATCCCAGCTTAATCCCGGAGAGTCGAGAAGAATGCAACGAACAGCCTTGTGTAGCTGAAATAGGTAAGCATGCCAAGCAGTGTTGTACGACAGCAGTTCAGCTGCATACTGCATGGTCAGTGTTAGACCCCTTACATCACAGAGAGCACAGACGATGAAGATGCTGATCCAGATCCAACTGCCTCAAACAAAAAGAACTCAGAGCTTAATGTGGTCCATATACAGTAAATTTGATTCTTTTGTCTTGGCGTCTTGTAGGATGATTAAATTAGTCCCACCTCTTCTATCAAGGTTAGCCAGTTTAGTAGTTGCTCCAAGCAGATGACTGCACTAAACAACAGACAGAAAATACAATTATTTAAAATATCTTTCCCCTTTTTCCCCCTCTTTTCCTTCACAGATCCATTATGCAGTGATAAGTATCATAACTGCATGGTGGTGGTTCAAGCCAGACTGTGTGTTTACTCATATTACAGAAGTGTCTGCTGTGTGTCCTGCTCTCGTGCCCAGGAAACACCCCCCAACTCTTTTCAAAACAATCACATACGCAGGTGATGCTGCAGTGAAACTCAAGGAACAAACAGCTCTATGATGACATCAACTTACTGTTGAAGACAATGAAGCTTTAATATTGGGATGCCTGAAACGTTTTTGTCCTCACAACAACACACAGACAAACACACATGCTCTTTCATAGGACGGTCACAATTTTTAAATCTGCAGTCCAAGTGTAACATTAAAGTGGACACATTCAGTGTTTACTTGTATATTTATTCTTAATAAAGTTTCTGTAACTTCTGGTATTCTACTGCTTTGTTTCACTTTTTATTAAAGAAATATTACAAAATTAAAGAATATATTAAATAATATATAAAAATTTAAAGAAACATTATTAAAAAAAACTGATCAAATATACCTGCTTTCTATCAAATGTATTCACTTTGTAATAGCTGTTCCCGGTTTAGGTCTGTGACTGGTTGATATCATTAGAGTTAAGTTGTCTCGATAAATAAGGAGCCAGCTGTGACATGATCAGGTGTGAAATGAAGCGCCAGCATGAAAGGACCGCGCAGGCCATCGTTACCTTTTTTTTTTTTTTTTACTGATCTAATGCTGCTGCACAGCAAAATGTCTGTGCCCAATTCTGGAACCACTGATGAGTTTAGCCATTGAAGGGTCTATAGCAAGAAATTAATCTACAACTGGCAGATTTTGCTCAACATGATTTTCTTTCAACTAAAATGTCCTTAACGTCTGTTAGTAATACTACATAATAATGGCTACATTGAAACACATGCTAAATTAGTGGTGGTAACTTTTCATTTTCATAAAGACGGGGTTCTTAATGGTGACGCTCTGTGTGCAAAAGGTTTTGGTAGTTGTACTTTATTTTTGCAGCATGTGGAAGTTGTAATTCTTATATAGTTTTTTCCCCCTTGTGTTTTCTCCACATGCTTAGGTATCTAATTGACTATCTTAGTTGTCACATCATCACCCATTCTTTATTTATGTCATACTGTTTTGAACTGGCAGTGTGAAGGGATCTAAACAGAATCCTTAAAACCTAATCGTGATTCCAAAGCCCAACACTGTGAAAATATTTAAACTGTAACACAGGATCTCAGATAACTTTGCAAGACCTCAGTTTAACTGGAAACTGTTTTTTTAGATGGAGTAACGCCTAAGGTTTTTACCATGATGCATTAATGTGGGAGAGAAGTAGGTTGAGGTGGACTTTTAATATAAAGTTATGCCTCATATTTTAGAATCTCAGTCTTAGTTACATGCCTTAATTAAAATATCTGTGCCACACCATAGCCAATAAATAATGTGGAGTGAAAAGTAATGGAGGTGTGAAGTAGAACTACGAGGGAACTCGAGTACATTACATTTGCACTAGAGTAACTAATACTTAAACTGTTACATTTCTGCACTAGTGCAAAGAGCAGACCACAGACTGTTAGCTGAATGCTTAATACTTCAAAGATCCCATCAACCCATTTCTGTATGTGAAAGCAATTTTGTAACTCCAATTTCAATGAAAGAGAAAAAGGTGGACATGTTCTTACTACACATTTAATCTTTGCAATACTCTTTTTCAGCCAAGAGATCACATTAGCTTTGTATCCATTTAAGATAGTAAGACCATTTCTTTAATGGGACAGCTGGGCTGACAGCATGTAAAAGGCTGTAATTCAATCGCATGAACTTCAAGCACAAAAAGAGACATTAAATGAACACCAGTGACAAATGCACATTGCATTCTCAGTTTCTTACAAAACAAATTAAATGTAGCACAGGGATCAAAACTCTTGCATACCCACTCTCCCATCTTGTAGCTATACATATTTATTAGCAATGTTCCCAAGGTGCTCCAGGGTCTTTCGGTGTCCGTGGATGCAAGACTGCACCAGTAAGTCCATGCTTGCAGGCTGTTGAGGATGTGTGACAGGAAAACACTTTCAGATTGAGCCTAGGCCTTTGGCATTGAAGGATGCAAGGTCCACATTCACCAAAAAAAAAAAAAAAAAAAAAAAAAGTCTTTACTAAATTGCTCGGACACCAGTACCCCAAAAACATTCAAGGCTCTTTCCATGCTGATAAACTTTATCCCATAATAATATATAGATATATATTTATATGAACAAACGCAGCCACATGTCCTTTTTTTTTTTGCCATTTTCTGCTCTTAATAGGTTTTTTGTTTGTTTTTGCTTTGTCCTTGGCATAAGGGGACCAGACAGTTGGATGTTAACGTTACCGTTTCAATGATAAACTCTCTAAAAACACAAGTTAGCTTACCTGATCCCTACCCTACCGCACCCCCATCCCAACCCCTTATTGTCCTAAACTTGAACAATCACCATTTATACAAGTCAGTTCTGAAAATACTATGGCAAGTGACAGTTTCCACCTCAATGTCATTGTGAACAACAAAGAAAAATATATATAGTTCACTCCTCGTTCGATTTGTTCAGCTTATCAAATGCAATAACTGGTCTGTTATTCCTTGTTGCATCGTACCAACATTCACGGATTTTCAATAATGTAGAAGTTGTACAAAGACATAAATACAGTAGGATACAATACAGTAAAAAATACAAAATAAAGTTGATATAGATTTTTTTCCTTAAATGATAATTTACCAGAGGCAAACCCAGAAATGGATCTTTGACACTAGGCAAAAACACCCCCTGAGGTCAAATGATAAAATAATAACCACGTCTCAAAGCTAACTCCCAGATAACTCACTACTTTGTCATTTATACATAGTGTGCTATGTACAGGACTTATAGGCAAAATGTGGGGGTCCTGTGTGGCACAAAGTTAACATGCTTTATGCAAGTGCACTAGTTTGGGTTTTACTTACTAGCGAGACATTAAGCTAAGGAAAACGTGAAGGCACAATTATCTGAGGGAGAGCATACCTCAGGAATCAAACAACAGTTGTGGTGTCAAGAGTCAGATTGAAAAAGAGGAGAACCAAGGGAGGAAATAAAAGTGTACAGTTTAAAGGTATGGTTCAGGGTCTTAGAAGGACGAGGCAGTGAATCAAGTTAAGGCCAAATTACTTAAGATCGTCCAATCAGAACGCTCCAACAGTAAAGACGATGTTAGACCTGACAAATCAGAGATTTGAAATACAACATTAGTTTAAAACCAGAACTCTTCTATATTTTGTCATAGCCTGGCTCGCTACACAGGAATTCTTTCCTCAAGGTTAAGTCAATTATATTAAACAAGGCTTTTTTTGCTGTTATTTCAGAAATTGTTATTATGCACAATAATGTATAAATGTATGTTACAAGAATATACATGGGCTTCAGTCTATAATATCTCAGTAAGGAGTACATCCAAGCATTCAGATTGCGGACTTTGGCTTTTAAAAGTTAGTCTACATATGCACAAATATGAAACTCACATAGAAAATGCACCATAGAAAAAATTAACATGGGAACCCCCCCCCAAAAAAAAAAAAAACACAAAAAAACCATGGAAATGGACTAAATGGCTCACACACTGATCTGTCACAAACACTCTCTCAAAGAGAACCAAGAAAAAACAAAAAGAAATGTTTTCAAGTTTCACCTTTTCATACCCCACACATTTTATCTGCAGTCACAGATTTGTTCAGAGTTGAGAAGAAACAAGAAATACAAAAAGGACCAAAGATTCAGGTTTGGAGGGCTTTTAGGGGTAAGGTTCAAGTTTGTCATTCCTCATGTGCAAGTCAATATAAAAATGCTACTCGTACACTGCTTTTGTCGACAACACAGGTTCGGGGCAGGCCAAACCCCCTGTAGTTTGCTAAATTTTTTAAAAAGGGGCTTGGAAATTGGCAGGCCAGCTTGCTCGTCAATGCAGAGTTTCCACTGCACTGAATTTTCTTCTCCAGCTCTTTGCCTTCTCAGTTTATCAACTCGTGGGAAGAAGGAAGAGCAACTGTGGGAGTCTGCCATCTTGTGCCTCTTCTCTGTTATGGCTGAAGAGTCATCTCCTTTATGTACTCAGAATCGCCACTCCTCACTCTCATTCCTATGACTTCTGCTTAGATTGACTGTTCTGTTCATCTAATTACCCTCCGTATGTCTCTCACTCGCTGTCAGTCTCTAGCTCTGAGTCAGACCACTGCACTGGGCTCAGCTTCCCATTCCGCTGGGCATACTCAATGATTGCTGTGTAGCAGAAATAGTACTGATCCCAGGTCTGGATGCTGAAAGCCCTCTGTGTACGCATCCGCCGCACCGTCTGACAGACATCTACTGTGCCAACATCCTCCAGCTGGGACAGGCAGATGTCCAGTGTGCAGAATGTGCCTAAACAGCCATGAGGGATGAATATCGAGAAGTTACACTTAAAAGAACTCAATTAAAAAGGTTTTGGTTGGACACAATACAACAGATTAAAACCTAAAAATAAATGCAAAAGTTAAGACTACAGCTCAGCAGAAGGAAAGAGGTAATTCAAGTAAAAGTCATTGTCTAAATAATACAAGGCAATACGACCTGCATACACAATACCTTACATTTGTTTACCAGATTCACATTTGGTGGGATTTTAATTTTGTATATCAACTGCATGAATTACAATTAGGAAGGCAAGGCAGTGGCACTGATATATAAAGACACAAAGGTGGCTCACACACTGGTGAGGTACTTTTAAAATAACAGGCTGAAGATTGACCAACATGTCCTCCCACTTCAGCTGGCTGCAGGGATTTCCTTTAACTTAAAGAGAAGCCTTTTACACAGTATCAGCCCTCTGAGCTAAACAGGCACTGTAAAAAATACTTAAGTGTTATGGGACAGATGCAAATTGCTTTACTGTCTTCTGTGCTTTAAACTTAATAACCAATTTCTTGGGCTATTTAAAGGTTAGCTACCATTTATTTAAAGTGGCACCGGCTCCAGGTTCAAACAGTAAAGTAAAACTCTCAGATGAGATTACTTTAAGATGCATAAGAGCCCTATAAATCTATATTTAAAGTATTTAAATCAGATGACGACGTCTTTACTAGGATGTGTGCAACTATTCAACCACACAACTAATCATCCCTAGTGTTACTAGTCGGTACCAGACGTGCTAGTAGTGTAATCTAATTGTAAACATTTGAATTGATGCCCAGTGCTGATAAATTGCTATGTACTAAATGTTATGCAGCCATCTGCCACCAGATGGAGCATCAATATTGAGAAAGACCATAAATATGCTGCTCTAGGTCTGATCTTTTGTTAACACTCTTATTCTTTTAAAAGCAAAAGAATGAGATTGTAGATACAAGCAGCAAAAATGATCTTTAAGGGTGGATGGGCTGTCCCTTAGCGATAGGGTGATGAGTTCAGTCATTCAGGAGGGGCTCAAATTAGAGCCGCAACTCTAACTTGAAAGGTTTATTTTCAGTGTTTTTCCCTCTTCCTTGTTTATTTGGAATACAATGTTCAATGTTGATAATGTTAGGTGCTACACAGTTAAGCAAAATATATTATTGAAGAACAGGATTAATGATGTCAGTGTTTTAATGGTTATCCATTGAAGGGTTCTCAGATTTAACTTGATATCTGAGTGTTTCTTAGTTTTAGATTAGTCAGTTTTTTCCCCCTTAATTAGTCGATTAAGAAATTAGCTGCCAAGAGCATCCATAGTCTTTACCTGTACGGCCAATGCCAGCACTGCAATGCACAACCACAGGGGGGCCCCCCGGAGGCCCTCTCCAGGTGGATCCCAAGGTCTGGACTGCAGCTTCCCTCCTTTGCAGAACATGTTCACGGAAGTCCAACATAGCAGAAGCACTCTTGGGCACTCCGAAGTCCGGCCAGCTGACATAGAGGTAGTGGCACACTTCCCGCCTCTCTCCAGACTAAAAGGTCAGACGGTTTCACAGGAGAGCAGATAAAGAGAGAAGATAGTCACTTCTTTCTTGTGAGTTGGCATGTTTAAGCCGTTTTGGAAAATAAGATATGGTGATTTCTACAGTTTCTACTGACAAAGCATTCTCACAATTTAAAGAAACTCTTTAAAAACTCTTAATTGACAAATGAAACTCCTATCTCAGTTTTTCATCTCAAAAGACTTAAACTGAGTTAAAAAAATGTAAACTACACGTGTGCTCTACCTGTGTGTTGTACAGTTCAAGATGGGAAAGTTTGAAGTCCTGAAACACTTGGATGTGTGTATTCCTGACCAAGAAGTATCCATGCTGTTCAGTCCTGCCCTCCTCAAGAGGCCAGTATTGTCCACATTTTACACGTCCACGCTCCACCACCCTGAGAGACACAGTAAATCCATTTTCATCTCATTCACAACACATCAATAATGTGCCATCATTTGTAAAAATCCTTACGTTAAAGTTTACATCAGCAATCCAAACTGGAGTCTCACCTGGTGGTCATTACAATGATAAGTACCATCTGTTCCCAAACCATCCTCCAGAAGTCAGCAAAGGTTTTTGGCAAAGGACCTGAGGGACACAAGATGATAATAACGACACATTTTATTTTAGGCGTCTTTCAAAACACTAAAGCTCAACTTACACAGAAGAGTTTAAAAAAAATGGTAACCAAGGAAGTATCAATGACAATAAAACTATTTTACAATATATAAGCTAATTAAGAACAGAGGATTCATATGACAGTTAAAGGTGAATATGCCAGTTTAAAGAAGAGAGTTTTGAGGGGAAATTTTAAAGTGGATTAATGCCAATATTACAGATGTCTGAGAGGGAGTTCCAGAGGCACGGTGCAGGATCTGAGAGTAGAAGAGAGGTACTGCAAAGCAAGTTTATGGAATAGCTTAAAAGGTGAGGAGCAGAATCTTGATGAATAAAAGACAAATTTAAATGTGATTTTGTCAATGAAGTTTTACTAATTGACTTATGGAGGGAGTTCTGGTTATGATATGACCACTAGCAATTGAGACCAGATGACATTTGTGGATGGACTTGATAGAGAAACAAAAAAGAAAGACGTTACAGTAATCAATGAGGAACATAAACAAGGAATGATACTGGTTGTGAGCAGAGGGAAGTTTCAAACTAAAAAGGGAACGAAAGTGAGGGAAACGGGAGGAGGAAAATTACAGGAAGTGTTAGTGATCAGCTGCTGGTAAATCTAGTCTATTTTGACATTTTAAAAATGACATCAAAGAATTACAGTAAGAGGGTGGGTAAGGATGAGGCAGCAGAGCCAGGTTAGTATGTTCCTGACCCTTCAGAAAAGGGTCCTTTGCTCCCTTGACCTGAGCTGATTAGATCTGTGTACCAAGTAGATTTTTCTGTAGATAGAGTGCATCCTTCTAATGAAGAATGTGGTTATTGTACATTTCTTTGTGAACAACAAAATCCAACTCTTTTGTAGTGGTGTTCCAAGAGATAGGTTTTTTGCTACCACTTACGCATAATTCAGAAGTAAACCATGATGGGGAGAAAAACAACCTATGTTTTTAAAGCAAGAGCATCTAAAAGTCCAAGAAGACCATCGGGGGTAGGTTAAGAGTTTATGGTGGGAAGGCTGTCAATGACACCCGAAAGACTATTTAATGCCCTTAAAATGAAGTGACATGTTGAACATTTGTCTTGGATAGAGTTAAATAGCCATTAAAAGATAATCAGTCAAAAGCTATCTTAGTAAAATGTAAAGTCCAGCATGAGAACATTACCCATCCTCTTCTGCTTATCCTTATTGGTATTGTATGATATTATCCATATGGAAATTTTACACTGACTACTGATAGAGACTGCTGTATTTTAATATACATATAGATAATATCCATACTAAAATCTCCCAGCAGTCAATGTGAAATTTCCACGGGGATCTAGGATGAATACATCTCTGACAGACAGAGATACTTCCAGGTAGAAATGTAATAGCGACAGAGAGTCGGAAAGGTAAAACCACAGCTGTAGGAGCTAAGCGGCTATGTACTAAAGAACTGCTGTTGATGGATTAAGTATGAAGGACCGGGAAGTCCGAGCAAGCACAAACCATACAAACAGCTTGGCAAGTCACATTATTGCTGGTGATGAAACAGAGTACGGCTCTAGACTAAAAGAGGTGAGGAGTGGGAGCAAAGCTGGCATATGTAAAAGATAAATCTGACAATGTGGCCAGCTGAGATTCCAAAATAATGAAAGTCAGTAAAGTGAAAGACTGATCAGTTGCAGTCTGTAGAGATCAGACAAAACAATAAAAGAATAAAGAGCAACAGCGCTAATAGCTCATGTACTATTTATAGTATTATCCATACTGTAGTTCTTCACACAGTATGGAGAACTACAGTATTGCTCAAAGGGGTTGAGGCACTTTGGATCTTCACACTCCATTCAATCTCACAATCCCATTAGAGGCATCTGACGTACATCACGACCAGAGCATAATAAACAAATATCTGAAGGAGTCATGCAGTTTTCCAGTTAAAGCACTTAGAATTACATTCATTGAAAGATAAGAGCTGTTCAAGGAATCATCTCATTACGTCATAAAAATATGCAAAACTACAAGCAATTAGAGTAAAGCAGGAACTTATGTGAACAGCTTCTCACCCTGAGTAGCGATGTAGGCGTTGCTCCTCTTGTACCCATCCATGAAACTAGCATTAATGTAATCTGATGTCTGCAAAACACAGCAGAGCGATTCATCGTTCAGTTATTTTGCCTTGGATAGGAAGATGCTACACATTACAGTTAAAAAAAAAAAAAAGTGTGCATAACCTTAATTGTAGTAAATAATTCTACACTTAGACCACTGTCTAAAAAAAAAAAAACAAAACAAAAAAAAACAAAACAACAACAACAAAAACGGGGAAAAAAAAAAACACCCAAAACACAGATACACCTGTATTCAAAACATTTTGAATACACAGACTGGGCCAACATTCAATGTCTTAAATTAATAAGATACTTTCAGTTGCCAATGATAAACATGAATTTCATCTCAGCTAAATGCTAATGCAATCGTCACTAATTCCCAGAGATAAACAATAATATTGTATTAACAACACACACTGTAACTACTAGGGGTGCAACGATACACAAAATTCACGGTTCGGTTCGATACTTTGGTGTCACGGTTCGATATTTTTTCGATACAAAAAAATGTTCATGCTTTTTTAATTTGTCATTTATTAAAATTATAAATATATATTTTAACTCAAATGTACAGTTTTTAAATTTAATGTTGCTGAAACAACAAAGGGATAAAATAATAAATCTATCTGATCGAGAAATCACTCATCTTTTGAAAAGAGAGTTTATTACAGAGAAATGGCTCTTTCCAAAATAAAAGCTATACTATACGCTTTTTCTGGGGGTATACTCTCAGCAGCATATTAAACATATCAGGTCCCCATAAGGAGAATCATGTGCTAACGGCTGTCTAAATGACTCGGGTAAAGTTTGTAGCATGCGTGCTTGTTGTTTTTGTCTGCTTCCACTTGTGTTTGCACTACGATGATGTCAGAGTAAATGTGCAGTCATATTCATTTTGTTCCCACTAGTGCTTTCAGCATTAATCTGAAATGACGTTAACGCCACAACACGGCAAATCTCCGTTAACGAGCTACCGCAGATTGCCCCGTGCATGGGGCTGGACCGCGTCAACACGTTAACGAGCTAACTGCGCTAACGCAGTAGTTCCCACCCATGTAATTGAGCATTGCGTGGCACATCCGACATACTGTTTTACTTTTGTCCATGACGCGCTTACCTTCAGGGTCATACTTCACATGAAGACCAAAATAGTTCCAAAGGCCAGATCTGAATGAGGGTGGGGGAGGTTAATTTGCCATGTTGCAACTAGCTTAGCTTCTGTCTTGCTAGCTTGCGCTGCGCTCAGTGGATCTGCGCTCGACAGTGCAGCCTAGGCGGAGTAGTCGAACGCAGATCCACTGAACTCTCAACACAGACAGCATCGTCAGAAGAAAAGTTGATAAAATAAATTAAAAATTTTGTATTGTTCGATACATATGCGTACCGAACCGAAAGCACTGTATCGAACGGTTCAATATCGATACGAGTATCGTGGCACCCCTAGTAACTACTTATAATTTATCGATTGAAATGTATCTACAGATGAATTATTACCTCATCCTCATCATTAGAGAGTGGGCACAGTCGCACTCGTGACTGGTCGAGGCAGAGAACATCACTGTACCTGTTCTTGACCTGATTGGACAATTTCCTGCAAAGATGAGTCTAATGTGAGGCTACATAACAAACTGAAGCTCTGGCTGATATTATACATTTAATTCAGACTGACAGACACACAAAATATAAGAGCTTGACAAGTCTTACTTAGAGTAGTCAAAGGTGCCTGCAGGAGGCTCCTTGCGGATCTCCTCATACTCTTGATAGATCCCCCTCTTCTTCTTCCTCTTCACATACTCCACCAGGTCATGCACCGTCATGGCTCCCTGCTCTGGCATGTGAACAGACACCTCCATGCAGTGGTTCTCATCATCAGGACCCCAAGATGAGGACAGCGGTGGGGATTTTGAGGAAGGCTGGTTGGGTGGACGAGGCTGAGATTTCTGAGGCAACGGAGGCACTCCTTCCTCCTCACCCTCCTCATACTCCTCCTCTATACCCTCACTGCCACTCACCACAGCCCCATCAGTTTTCTTTGAGAGGGGTGTATCAGGGGGAGTGTCTGATTGGGGAGGAGCTTGGCAGCCACTACCATTAATGTTAGCATTGGCGCTGGAGCCAATGACAGCCATGTTGGCTCCGCTCACTGCTGAGCCATTCCAGTGTTGGTGGTTCACTTGCGATTTGTCCAGAGCAGAATTTGGACTATGTTGGTGCTGGCCTTGGCCTCGAGTCCTGCTCTCCACAACACAGTGGTTGTGTGGGTTTGCGTTGCTGTCATCATAGCAGTTAGAGTTAGCCACAGCTATCTCAGGACCTATTTGTGTATTTATATGGGCGTGGGACAGTGTTGCATCTACACTTGTGTTGCTATTCTCTAAGCTATAAGAGCGCAACAGGCTTCCCACGCAGTCATGTTCTTTTGTGTCACCCTGAACAATGTTTGTGTTTACATTAACACAGGATTGAATCCAAGCCACGTGGTTATACTGGGATGTCCCACCCAGGTGTTCAGGGAGGGAGGAAACTGGGATATGACTTGCCAACTCATGAGCTTTCACTGTGCAGACCTGGTGAGGAGAAAAACGAAAGTAAGTATTAAATAATGAACAACAAACATCTTATACATGATGCAAATTCTTGATGAAACTAAGAGACACACCCTTTCTCTCAGCTTCTCGCGTACAAAGAGGCGAAGAACCGCGAAAGGTGCTCGAAACCAAAGAGGTGAGGACACAATGAAGACACATTTTAGACGAGCTGGAAAGGCCCCCTGCAAAATGAAAATATTTTTATTATACATTATATAATATATAATTATTTTTCATTATAAAAATATAACATTTAAAAAAAAAAAAAAAACCAACAAAAAAACCAAGGTGAAAAGCATTTTTGAATTCCAAGATCATCAAACACAACGTGAGAAAAAAAATGCTCCTTATATTTACCTTGAGCAAATTGAGAATCTTGACACAGAGCTCATAGTCAAAATTTCCATAACTGGAGTTGGTCATGTCGTAAATAAATATGAGCCCATCCCTTTGAGTTTGAACACTATAAAGAAATGAAGATCTTTAAAGTTAAAGAGCAAAATAAATGTGCTTAAAAATACACTTTTATCTATTATAATTCCTGTGTTTCACTTAGTTATTTTATATTTCTAAAGGTACTTTCAACTGATCCTTTATTCAAATCAATCACTAAAGCAAGAGATTTTTATGTTGGATGCTCTTCCTGACACAACCCTCCCATTTATGTGGGCTTAAGATCGGCATATGAAATAGACTAGCTTGTGACCGCGTGAGACTGTGTTTATGCCTCCTCCTGGTCTTCAACCAGGGACTTTTCATGTTACGCTAATGATTAACCCATTTATCGATATTTCTATCTTTATGAATTAACATCAGAGCACAGGGGACGAACTGTTGTACCAGATCAAAATAACACGATAAAGTGTCATAGGAAACAGTTTATGTATGGTTCACGCTTTACCTCTCTATGGCTTTGTCTAGCTGGTAGATGATGGCCTGGAGAACAGCTTTATGGGTGGTGAGGTCTGGTCGATGAAGTCGAGCGGTGAAGAGTGCTACAGCAGCACCTTTTGCGTCTCGGCCAGGCTGGGAAAAATATTAACAGATCACCATGTTACACCACTGCAAATCAATTTATCGAAAATAAAAACTTTACTTCATTTCTATTCATAGAAATACAAAAATAAGCTTACATGAGCCCCGTGACATGCACATACAGAAACACACAAAACTCTTTTTAAACGACCAGCACCACCTTGCATAATTTTCTGTGTATTCTTGGGTGTTAATTCAAAATGATAAGCTACAGTTCCTTTTATGTTAAGTGACTTATTATTGCTTTATCACTCACCAGGACTGTAAATTTGCCACTCAGCAGCTCAGAGCGTAGGGGCTCCTCGTCAGGGTTGATATTGATTATGCCCTCTTTGATTCTTGTGTTCTAATTTTCATACATGAAGATAGACACAGGAGAGACAAGGGAAAGTCATAAGCTTATAGATGACTTAGTATGTAAACAAACACTTAACAGTATTCAGTTGTTAGTCTGTGTATTACAAAAGCCAGTTTATTAACTTGCAACTCAAGGGTTGTTTTTGGTTTTTAAACAGAACTCAATTATTCCACTAAAGTGCTAGCATGTATTAGATTAACATACATTTTTATATACACTGTATTATACAAGTATGTTCAGGGCATTGTGATTCATAGGTGTGTGAGAAGTAAAAAGCATTTAAAGACATACAAAAAAGTGCAGTATGAATGTGTTAATTAGTGAATGCTGGTTGTGGTGCAAATGCTCTCTTAGCGCTCTGCTTGAGTGCGATACAAGTACCACTCCAGTTCATTTTTTTTAAACTTTAACAGATAATAGATAACTATTTAAGCGTCAATAATTACATGTTATAACTATAATTATATTTTAATGTTTAACATTGAGAGATGTAATAACCTGTGAACTAACTTGTGTTTTTTTCTCCCCCCAACAGAAACCCTGTCATTAGATATACTTATAGGGCATTAACACTATGCATTTTAAAGATTTCCTGCATTTACAAACAAGCCTATGATTATTTTTAAGGATTATTATATTTTATATCTAAACACCACTTAAGAAATCATTACAAATTCAATGTGTGATATTTATCTGAAAAATTGGAACTATTTTGCACAAATTAAGCCCGATGGGGTTCGCGTGACGACAGAAGGTAAACAGATGTTGCTGTCACTAGTTGAAACAATGCCATACCTTGTATGCTTGGAAAAGATCGATGGCTCTGGAGACGTCAAACTTGCGGGCCATAAGAAACTTAACAGCTGTAGGTTGAGAGACGAGCCCAGCGCTGTGTGGCTGCTCCCTGCTCCGCACCTCACTCAGGAACTCCTCTACAGCCTGAAAAGACACGGGAAAAGATGGGCACACGTTAAGAAAATAAAAAAGAGAAATTGTGTGTAAAACTTTATATGGCTTTGAAAGATATCCATAAAAAACAAAAGATAATATGGGAATGATTGCTGACATGACAAGAAAAGTACACAATTCTGTCAAAGATTAAATATTGTGAAGTGTGCTCCACTGGAAGATACTATCAACAAAAGCACTCATGTGCCAAGAGACAACAGTCAGCTTGTTTGCTCCGAGTACTCTGCATCCATCCTCCAAATTTGAATGCACCAAGAGAAAAGTATAAAAATGGGGACAACAACTAACTTTTCAGCTATACACAAAGAAGCTTTATATATGCGCACAAATAAGGACAAAGAAATGTACATCCATTGTAAACATGATTCAAAATACCGTGTTTCTCCACCGGGTGTTTTTTGGCAAACGTAACCCATCCAAATGCTTAAGCACCTTGTCTCATAATGAAATTTGTTATTAATTGTAGCCCTAAACAAAAGAGATGCTCATCCAACATGTGGCACTATCCATGTGAAAATGTCAGTGCAGGGTTTTCTTTAAATGGCTCGTGGGATTTTGGAGAGTGACTAAACATACGAGTCTGTTACATTATTTAATAGAAATGTATGCATTTTCCCTTTTTACAAAGAAAATAATTTGATAAAAATGTCTTTATTATACTTTTTTATGAAACCATAAGTAACAAAACTGTTTTTTCTGGTGTTTTTACTGCCTCTGTATATATCTTTTTCCTATGCAGAAAATAGATGAATTATAACAAATAACTATACAATTGATGCATACTGGAAATTAACCAGAATGCAGATTTTAATTTTTTCTAATCCAGGACTAATATTTGGAAAAATGTGTGCAGTTTCCTGGCACAGTCTTAATTATATGCCAAAAAAGATGCAAGGTCTTGACTGGCAAAAAATATACTTATATACAAAGTATTAACACATCAAGAGAATTATCACTGTGGGCCTAAATTTTTAAGTGGGACAAAAACTATTGAAAAACTCATATTATTTAGGGGGCATATTTAAATTACATGACCACATGATTAACCTAGTACCCAATAACGGTACATCAACACCAGGATGATCGCTTTCCCTTGGTTGAGATGTAATCCAAGACGACAAACACGAGCAGCCAAAATCTACAAACGTTAGTGGTGCGGGCAGTTAGTTGACAGACGTTACTGTGTGCGCGAAAGTGATTAGCTATCAACAGATAAGATCTGCAAATCTGGGGAGCATCCAAAGTATGCCCTTTAACTTTGCTCAATGATCCGTTAACCTTGTCATAAGTAGATGAAGATCAGGTTAGAAGCTGTAATATAATGCTGTAATCAGAAACGCAGAATGACATTTCATGTTTGTCATTTATCTCAGGCCCACCCCTTTTACTAGAAAGTGATTGCAACAACAATGCTACGAACCGGAGGATCATTTCTATGAATTGTCCACAGTAAATCCGTTAGACGGGATATTGCTAGTTCGTTGGCTCGTAGCAAAACACTCGTCCAAAGTCGCGGTTTTGGTCATTTTTAACCGTGTCATGGTATAAAATGACAATAAATAATAAAGACAACAATCGATTTATCTTTTTTAACCTTAATGCTCAGCCCAAAATCATTTATAAAGACTGGTAAGACTGCAGTCTAGGAAATTCCCTGCAAGTCAACAATAGCCACTGCCATTAGCTAGCGGCTAGGTTGCATGTGGTAGCTGGACGGCTAACGATAGCCGTTAAGTGACTACAAGCTCTATGAGTAGGGCCAACTGTAAAGAATTGTGGGTCGCTGGTTAATTTACTTTAGACTCATGAACATATCGATGTGGTCCGCATAATGCCTAGTTATCAGGAAGTGAGCATTCAAGGCAGACTGCCGGTAAAATGATACCTTCCACTACTAGCAAACGCCATCGCGCTAACACACATGCTAACTACTGTCAGTCACACCGGAGTCGGTCGACAGGAGGCTTGTGAACGGGCCGGGGCTGTTTACTACACCGCCCCGTTCCCAGAAATAACCGCACGACAGAATCTGATTTTTTTTAAAACCTCCTTTAGAGAAGAAACTGAGGGTGGCGACTGTACACAATGACTACTACAAGAAAACAAAAAAGGAAAAAAATCACGAAGAGACTCTTACCAGCTGCTCCTGAGTTGTCAGGGCTTCCGCCATGTTGAAGCCTCCGCAACGTCGCAGCGGGCGCGCCCACTAGCCGCTCGCTCACGCCATGCAGCCAGAGATAGACTTCTAAGCCCCGCCCACATCTCCCCCAGCTCAAACCGCTGGCGTTTCATTAACTGAATAACATGGTAGTGTTTTTCCCATGCTGCATCTTCCTTTTGCTGTCCAGTAACTCTAGAGCACAGTGTTCCAAACACAGTCAGTAAAAATAACTATAGACTATATTAAAGCAGAATAGTTAACATACGGGGAAATTTTTATGAGCCTAGAAGGAGAAAATATGAACAGAGATGTAAAACAAAATCCAAGTGCAAGTAATTTTAGCAAGTATGGGATAATCATTGTTTCTATGATACAGTCATACATAGACTCGCCAATCAGCCACAAATGGTCCCTAAATCATATGATATCTATCTCCTGCAATTTTTCTTTCCTGCCTGTGGCCATCTCCCTGTACAACGCATCCACTTAACACACTGGTTACTGCTACAACTACACATGTTTCTTTTCCAGCTATTTATTTATGAGTGACTTATGTATGTATGTATGTATACATACGCTAACTAAGAATTGTACTATTCTTAGTTAGCGTATTGTCTGTCTTGTCTTAATGTTGGTTTATAATGGAGCACTGTAACAAAAAATAATTTCCCCCAGGGATCAATAAAGTATTCTGATTCTGATTTTCACAAAGCAAATATTCACATTGAGCAATTTTTGCACAGAGGAAAATACATCTTTTTTTTCATAACCATGACAAACATAACCGTGACTCTATATATGAGTTGTAAACAGTTCAGAGGATCTCGGCACTACTTCCTAAGTATTTCTCTGAACCACGGAAATAGCTCCTCCCAGAATTTCATATGCACTTACGGGAAAGAAAGAAGACTTGAGTAAAGGCCTATGCTATGACTGACAGATTTCACTTCCGTGGCAAACACAGTAGATCATACTCATCTTAAGTTCGGAATTGAATATTCCTTCTTTAAACATTATAAATGTTTACTGTCATATTTGGTCTATATTTTATTCATCCCCACTGAATAGGCAGACTTACTTTCACTGTAACAGGACCAGACTAAATAGATATAAAATATCCAACTTATAGTAAAAGAAGAGGATGATATTGTTCTACACATTATTTCCAGAAAAGAAATGGAAAGAAGTAGCACTTCATAAGAGACGCAATACCTTCTGGGTTAATTTTTGAAAATTTTACGATGTAGTAATTTTTCTGAATTTAAGGCATTATGTGTTTTTCAGTAAATACCCTGGAGCATAATTTATTTTTACCAAAACATAAAACATCATAAAACATGTATTAAACAACATTTTATTTAATTTGTCAATTATCAGTATTAGTTTTATTTACACTACACATACATGGTATATTATACTAATGTGTGTTCTTTGCGTCATCAGCATGTATACGGTATGGTCGAGGAAGAATAGCTAAATTGGGGAAAAAAGGGAAAAAAGAAAAATAAACTGCTGTACAGTAAATGAAACCACGCAACAGTATATACAATTACTTCAATCACCTCTGCCCTGGGCATCTACAAATATGAAATACTTGCTTATTCATTTATAATAATTTGATAATAGACTATAACATATAAGAATGGGTATGGAACCCATTTTGTGTGTAATGGATAGTTTTACTTTTATATTGTAAGGTTCAGTAAGGTTTAGAATTTATTACTTTTACGTTTACGTAAGTGGTAAAGTAGAAAGTAAAAAGTACCACTGTAAATACACAATCATTATTCACTACACAATCATTATTCACATCAATCATTATTAATAGTCAATGTAGAATAGATAGTAGTAGCAATAGTGATGCTAAATGGAACTTTGCTTAGGAACAGCTTGTATTCCGTCGGACTGTTTTAGCGAAACACCGGGGTGGCGCTCCGGCGGTCTTTTTGATTTGAGATTTGTTTATCAAACTAAAAGGTTTTTTTTTATTGTTTTTTTCCGCTACTAAAATAATTACTTAAGAGTTGACTATTGCTTTCTTTTGTTTTGTAAACATCAAATTGAGTTTATAAGCCTGTGTCGAGTGTAAATTTATGTCATGTTAATTCACATCCACTTACTCGGGCGTTCACTAAAACCTCTGCAGTTTGTTCAGCATGAACACCTCGGGTCCTCAGAAAAAAAGGAGCTACATGGGACAGCACCAGGTCAAAAAGAAAACAAGGTGAGTAACCTGTTTCACTTCATTGATCTGCAATGACATTTATGAACAGTCAGCTGTTGCTTGGAGACACCAATATTAATATAATCGCCAGTCGTACGTGTTGAAGTAATGAATGCACTTATTTCTGCGCACAGCTTCCAAGCTCATGATGAGCCACCAAACGGAGACAGACAGAAAACAAGCCTGTCAGACAAAACAAACGGATCACAGAACAGCAACAAAGACAACCGCACGGTGAGTGGAACAGCTTATTTTACTCTCTCTTTCCTTCTTTGATTCAAATAAATCATAAGCATTGTTTTTTGTCTTAGAACGGAGGAGCTGTGTTTCTGCTGGGAGAGTCCACTTTAGCTCTCAGTGAAGAGGTCCTGCAGGCGCTAGACGTTGTGGACCCTGTGAAGCTCGCAGTAAACAGACATGCCCCGGAAAAGACCATCATCAGCGTCAACTCCCTCTGCCCCTTTACGCCCCCTTGCACTAGTTGCACAAAATGAAAAGGAGAGAGATTTGGTGCAGATCAGAGATGGAGCATCTTTTCACCCCTCAGACAAAAGATCCCGCAGACACCCTTGCCCTATTGATGGAGCCTGTGAGCCTAGAGGGCATAGCAAGCGAGCGAGATGGAGAGCTGACTGCAAAGAGCTTGCTCAAAAGCTTCTCTTCAGTGAGGACTCGGAGGAAGTGGAACATCCACAGAGCACTACTTCAAAGCTTGCTTCTGCCGTTGTCAACGTCGTATCTTGCCAGAACATACAAAACAGTCAGCAAGCAGGCACTTCCAGCATGTGTGTTTTAACTTGTCTAGCTTTTGTATTATTTCTTTAATGTCCTCCTGAACTGCTTCTGTCAACATATTCTCTCTTGCTCTGTTCCACAGCCAGAAGCTTGTGTCTAAAAGAAAGAGTTCTCCTTTTAGCGAAGACAAAAATGGGTCAAGTAAGAATGGCCATCTATCCAGGGACTACATCTTGTTCAGCCCCACCCGTCTCGCAGCAGCTATGAAGAGGGCCAAACTCCAGCAATCGTTACAGAGCCAGTCTGCTTCTGTGCTCACAGTCCCCAGCGGCTTAGAGCTCAGCACTCTCAGTGACACGTTGCCTCATCCAGGTAAAGTACACCAGGCACTGACATAAAACCGTCGAGCTAGATTAACCATTCAGCTGGCTGCTGGACGAAACACAGATGAACTATTGTGTGTGTTACTGCATACAGCTCAGGAATGTGCACAGAAATAATCAAGGTTGTAAAATTTGATATGATAAGTAAACCCTCTTCAGAACATGGTTTCAATATCAACGTTCATAGCATACATATCAATAGCAACATTTCCAAGCTGCTTCCCCTTAGATGAGACATGAGGTAGGGGATTTTGTTTGTTTAGCACCAATCGCCAACAAAGCAGTTAAAACTGTTTTACATAAGACAAGGAAAGGCATGAAGACGAGAAGAAAAAAGGCCCAAATAAAATAAAGTTGCCTCATATTGAATATAATCAAAGGCAGTGGTGCGACCACTGAACACAGTTTTGAGGCCCTGCAGCAGGTGGCTATTTTATCCTTTTAGTAAACCAGTTTTGCAGCTTGTATGAATGGCTTTCTTGTTCATGTGTGCCCAGATTTGGACTGTTTCAATAAACTGTATTCATATTTGACGTGTGTGACATGATCACATATCTGTTTTAAACAAAGCATTGAAGATTTTGATTCAATACTACGTGTAATAACTTGTGTCCTTACTGTAGGTCCTGCCTTGTGTGCTCCTCCTGACCAAGCTGAAAAGCTGTTGCTCTCCAACTGGGGCTTACCAAAACCTGTGCTGGACCGATACCAGAAACATGGAGTGACTCGGATGTTTGAATGGCAGGCTCAGTGCCTTGCTGTTGGACAGGTGCTGCAGGGAGGTAACCTGGTGTATTCTGGTAAGGATCTCAACATTTTATGTTTTCTTTATTCTCTCCTCTATGATCTCAAGGTTTCTAAAGTGGGTCTTGGGGAGGGAGGAGCAACAGGCATATCAGTTGGGAAAATCTTTTCAATTATTATTTGTATTGCTGTTGTTATTATTATTATTATTGTTTCGTTTTGTGTTTTTTTTAATTTTATTTCAGCCCCTACTAGTGCTGGAAAAACTCTGGTGTCAGAGCTGTTGATGTTAAAGCGTGTGTTGGAGACAAAAAGAAAAGCTCTCTTCATCCTGCCATTTGTCTCTGTTGCAAAAGAAAAGATGCATTACCTTCAGGTGCGTGAGCAGTGAACAGAGAAATTCATGCATATGGTTATGGACAAAGTGTTTTCTGTGTATATGTCTCAGTCTAACACACTTGTGTATCTTATCTTGTAGAGCATATTTGAAGAGGCAGGAGTTCGGGTGGAGGGGTACATGGGCAGCACCTCTGCTGCTGGAGGGTTCACAGCTCTGGACGTAGCTGTTTGCACCATAGAAAAAGCCAACTCTCTTATTAACAGACTCATTGAAGAGAATAGTATGACTCTTCTAGGTAATATATTTGTTATAGGTGCTAGTACTGAAACAGTTGAACAATTGAGTCGTCAATTGATGGTCATGTCACACTTTTGCTTAACTGCAGCTTTTCAAGTTTAAGAAGTTCCTTCTTTTCTCACTTTTATCAGTGTAAACTGAACGCATTTGGGTTATTTGCAGGTATTTTATAAACTGAAATAAAAGAAGTAGTTTAACAAAGTCAGTACACTACAGTAAATTACTAAATACAGAAATACTAAATTCTAAAAGATATTATTGCTTTGCAGTCCTAATTGTTTGCATTCATTGATATAATTTATAGAGAATGAGTTTGTTATTTTTGTGCTTCAAGGTATGGTGGTAGTAGATGAGCTGCATATGGTTGGAGATTCTGGAAGAGGATACCTGCTGGAATTGCTCTTAACTAAAATCCGCTACATTGCACAGAAGCAGAACAGCATGGGGTCTGTGCCATTTATTTAATTTTTTTTGCCTGACCTTTTCTGAATTTGCAGTCTTTAAAAATCATGCTCCTCTGCCAAAAGTGTTAATTAGTCTTTCTGCAGGTCTCTTTCTGAGGGCATTCAAATAATCGGTATGAGTGCCACTTTGCCAAACCTCTCGCTCCTGGCTAGCTGGTTAGGTGCAGAGCTGTACCAGACAGACTATAGACCTGTACCCCTGCAGGAGCACCTCAAGGTGGGCTGCAACATCTATGACCAGAGTCTCTCTGTGGTCCGACATTTTACCCCTGCACTCCACGTTAAGGTAACTGAGTAAAGTCCAGAGATGAGACATAGTTTTTCATGAATAGTAGTATATTAACAGATTCTTTACGTCATAGGGTGATGAAGACCACGTAGTGAGCTTGTGCTATGAGACAGCGAGAGAGGGCCACTGCGTGCTGCTATTCTGCCCTTCAAAGAACTGGTGTGAGAAACTGGCAGATACTATCGCGAGAGAGTTTTACAACCTCAGAAATGCTGGTTTGTGAAGTTTAAATACTTATTTCAGAATGAGGTAGAACAATAGCCTGTTTTTGCAGCATGTTATGATATGCACATTCAGTTTTTTAATGAATTTATTATATTTGAGTCACAGAATTTTATCTCAAATCTTATGGTGTGGTGTGTTTGGTATGTTTTTTCTCAGAGCGTCAGAGCAAAGCTGAGCCTCAGCCAGTGCGTCTGGATCAGGAGGGACTAGTGGATGTAATAGCTCAATTAAGACGAACTCCAGCTGGTTTGGACCCTATCCTGCAGCGCACTGTGCCATGGGGCGTGGCCTTCCACCATGCTGGTGAACACATTTATGCAATCCTTTTAACCACAGCTGAGTCTAGACTACTGGATATTAAACCTAATTTGATGCCCCCACATTCAACAACTATTGTCAATAGTTGTTGAATAATATAACTATATTGTTATATTAAATCAACTTAGTTTAATTTCTTATTGCTCACCTGGTTGGGGCCTGCCACGCAGTTTGAGAACCATTGTTCTAGACTAAATGCAATATTTTTTTGAGTATGTTTATATGAGTTAATGTTTGACTCTGCAGGATTAACATTCGATGAACGTGACGTGTTGGAGGGAGCTTTTCGCCAGGGCATGATCAGAGTCCTGGCTGCCACCTCGACCCTCTCATCAGGGGTTAATCTCCCAGCGCGCAGGGTCATCATTCGAACTCCCACATTCAACGGTCACTTGCTGGATCCGCTCACATACAAACAGATGGCAGGACGAGCAGGAAGAAAAGGAATTGACACTACAGGTGTGTGAAGTCTTTCATGAATGAATGAAGTTTATTTTGTTTGCAAAATTGAATTAAAATTAGAGTTTTATTTTGTGTTTTATCATTTTGTTCTTTCCTTCTAGGTGAAAGTGTGCTGGTGTGTAAGGAGGCAGAGCGTCAGAAAGGTATCACTCTGCTTAAAGGTGCTCTTCAGCCAATCAGCAGCTGCCTGGTGAGAAGAGAGGGTGAAGGTGTTACCACTAGCATGCTACGAGCCATCCTGGAGGTATGATTATTATTCAAACTGGTAGGAATAGTAACAAGTTATGCTTAAAGTAGATTATTTCCTTCTTTTATAACAGCTATTGCGCTAGTTTAACTGATGTACGGTCAAGGTACTTTACCTAACCTCACAGTGACTAAACAAGCAGCTGCGTCAAGATGTCTGTAAATGTTTTGTCTTTCTTATTCCCCTCATTCTGACACACAGATAATCGTTGGAGGTGTAGCCAGCACTCCGCAAGATGTGAGATTGTATGCTTCGTGCTCACTTCTGGCTGCCAGCATGAAATGTCATGGCAAAAACGTCTCCAAAGAAGAGGCCAGTAAAGGTTCTATTGAGACCTGTGTTGAATGGTTGATGGAGAATGAATTTATTAACATTCAAAAAGATGGACAAGGTAATCCCACAGTTTTGATAATATCCTGCAGTATTCATCCTTTCATATCCTTTCATATCACTGCTAAACTGGCACATGATGAATAGGCCTTCAATAATATTATGTTCTGGTAGAAATGCATATTTCAAATAGTCATTTTCAACATTTAAAAAAAATGTTTTCACAGTTAATTGATAAAAGACTAATTTCACTGTGATTCCTTTACTTTCTTTGGTCCTAGTATCATTTTCTTATCAGATTTTCAGTGAATTATATGCTCTCTGTCTCATGTCTTTGCATACCCAGACGAGCGGTACTGTCCAACTCAACTTGGCGCCGCCACCCTTTCTTCCTCCCTATCTCCTCCTGAGGCTCTAGGAATATTTGCAGACCTGCAGCGGGCCATGAAGGGCTTTGTCCTGGAAAATGATTTGCACATTTTGTACCTGGTACATATATTAAAACTTGCTGGAACATTTTCTGTTGGCTATATAATACCTCTTAAGGTTGTTGATACATGCCTAATGGTGCTTAAATCCTAACTTTCTTATAGGTAACAAAAATATTTTGAGAGGACACGTCTCTTAAAATTCCACACTGCTGCTCCAAATCTAAATATTTGAAATACTGTGTCCAAATTCTCCTCAGATCACTCCACTGTACGCAGAGTGGACCACCATAGATTGGTATCAGTTCTTCTGTCTGTGGGAGCAGCTGTCATCATCGATGAAGAGAGTAGCAGAACTGGTTGGCGTCCAGGAAGGCTTTTTGGCACGATCTGTCGGCGGGAAACTTGTTGCCAAGACAGAAAAGCAGCACAGACAAATGGCTATTCATAAACGGTAAAGCACATTTATTATAATTTGAAAGTCATGTGTATAACATATACTTACTGAATATCCTTTACATTTAGTTTTCAGTTCACGTTTTCAGAACCTCAAACTGCTGCAAACCTTGAAATGTTATTGATGAATCAGGGTTTAGTACTGGATTACATTATATTGTTCATTGTGTGCATAGTGATTCCTAACATTGCGGCCCTTGTTTAAAAGCTGACTCATATGAGAAGCACAGGGAAAAAACCCAACCCCAAAACAAATAAGGGATATATTTCATTACTGGAAAAAGTATATTCTTTTGTTTGACTGAATCCTTTGTAATTCCCATCTTCTTTTCTTTCACTTGCTCTCAGGTTTTTCACAACTCTTGTACTGCAGGATCTGGTGAATGAGGTGCCTTTGGGAACTGTTGCAAACAAATACAACTGCAGTCGTGGACAGTTACAATCTCTGCAGCAGTCTGCTTCCACGTATGCAGGTAGATACAGCGGGGAAAATAAGTATTTGACACATCAGCATTTTCATCAGTAAGGGGATTTCTAAGTGGACCATTGACACAACATTTCCACCAGATGTTGCCATCAAGCCAAATATTGAATTCATACAAACAAATCAGAACATTGAAGTATACAAGTTAAACCATAATAAATAAAGTGAAATGACACAGGGAATAAGTATTGAATACATGAAGATAACAAGGGGCAAAATGACATAGAAAGCCAGGAGATCACCTGAAATCTGTCAGTATTGATAGAGAAATCCTGTCCCCTATCAGTACTAATTGATATCAGCTGCTTTAGTCCTAATTGATGGCCTATAAAGGCTCCTCATTACCCAGAAGGCACACAGGAAAGACTCCATGATGGGTAAAAGCAAAGAACTCTCTCAAGATCTTCGTAATCTTATCGTTGAAAAGCATTGTGATGGGAATGGTTATAGGTGCATTTCCAGAATGCTGAATGTTCCTGTGAGCACTGTGGGGGCCATTATCCGGAAATGGAAGGAGCATCAGTTCACCATAAACCTGCCACGATCAGGTGCTCCACGCAAGATCCCTGTCCGAGGAGTCCAAAGAATAATCAGGAGAGTTCTCCAAGAGCCAAGTACCACTCGGACAGAACTTCAGGAAGACCTTGCATCAGCAGGTACTGTTGTTTCAAAGAAAACTATAAGCAATGCACTGAACCGCCATGGCATCCATGCACGCTCACCACGCAAGACTCCATTGCTGAACAAAAAGCATGTCAAGGCTCGGTTAAAATTTGCGCAACAGCATTTGGAGAAGCCTGTGGATTATTGGGAGACTATAGTATGGTCAGATGAAAGCAAAATTGAACTTTTTGGCAGCCATTCTACACACCATGTTTGGAGAAGGAATGGCACTGCTCACCACCCCAAGAACACCATACCAACAGTTAAGTTTGGGGGTGGTAGCATCATGGTTTGGGGCTGCTTTTCAGCAAGGGGTACTGGCAGACTTCATATTATTGAAGGCAGGATGAATGGAGAGATGTACCGGGACATTCTGGATAAAAATCTGCTGCCATCTACCAGGAAGCTAAAAATGAAAAGAGGGTGGACATTTCAGCATGACAATGATCCCAAACACAAGGCCAAGGTAACAATGAAGTGGTTTCAAAGAAAGAAAATCAAGTTGCTTGAATGGCCCAGTCAATCACCTGACCTAAATCCCATAGAAAATCTATGGAGAGAACTGAAGATTAAAGTTCATAAAAGAGGCCCAAGGAACCTTCAAGATTTAAAGACCGTTTGTGTGGAAGAATGGGCCAGAATCACTCCTGAGCAATGCAGACGACTGGTCTATCCATACAAGAGGCGTCTAGAAGCTGTAATCACCAACAAAGGCTTTTCTACAAAGTATTAAATAAAGTGTGTTCAATACTTATTCCCTGTGTCATTGCACTTTATTTAATATGATCCAACTTGTATACTTCAATGTTCTGATTTGTTTGTATGAATTCAATATTTGGCTTGATGGCAACATCTGGTGGAAATGTTGTGTCAATAGTCCACTTAGAAATCCCCTTACTGATGAAAATGCTGATGTGTCAAATACTTATTTTCCCCGCTGTACTTCAGAGATTCAGACAAGTTGTTCCAGCGCCTCTGGAGGCTTGAGCGTAAAGCTTTTCTGAGGCTTGCAGCAGAGAACACGTTACACTTTAGAATACGCACCCTTTGAATTTGTGACAAAACTTTACTTTTAAACAGAACATTAACTCAGTGCAAGAGGCAGGAACACTTCTGAGTGGTAGATACGCAGGAGAGACTTACCTCCACTACAACTTAAATGTGTTTCTGCACCTATATACATAACTTATAGAGATGTATCCATCATCCATGTTTTTCAGTCAGGTTAGTATGAGATTTTCTAAGGTAATTCATGTTAACATATTTCGTTCCAGTGTGCATCAGACGTTTCGCTGGATCAGAATGGATCTAAATGCTGTTGAATCAGTGATCAGTGTAATCACAACAAGAAACGAAAGAAAAACAAAAACCAACATGTTGGTAACTAAGCATGTAAATGTGTTCCCTCAGGTATGGTAACTGTGTTCTGCAAGCGTCTTGGCTGGCACAACATGGAACTGCTTTTATCCCAGTACCAGACCAGGTTGAGCTTTGGAGTCCAGAGGGAGCTGGTCGACCTGGTCAGAGTTTCCCTTCTGAATGCAACTCGAGCCAGAGCGCTCTACGCCCAAGGCCTCTGCACTGTCGCAGAGCTGGCCAGGGCCACCGTAGCTGATGTTGAGAAAGCCCTGCGGAATGCCATCCCATTTAAGAGGTAGGTGTGTATTTGTGTTAAAGATATGAAGTCCCTGATAGGTCACTGAAGAATGGCACTTATTTGGTTCTGCTGTCTAGGCAAATAATGGCATTGCTCTTTAAATTTTTAATCAGCGAATCTGATACATTTTTTCAAATGTGCTACGTACTGCATAAAAGGGATTTAAGAATTAAATGGGAAAAAATGGGTGGGCGGAGCATCTTAGTGGTGCATAAGGCACATAAGACGGCTTCCATCAAGGCCAGTGCATTTTTAATTTTTTGCAATTTTAAAGAAAGCGACCTGTGTCTGCAGAAATATTTATTGGGGTTTTCCTTTGCCTGTGCTCCATTTCTCAAGAACTGTGACCTGGTAAATGTTGCAGAACGCTGCTGGAAAAACAGAGAAAAATAATATTGCCAAGAAATTAATCAGTGTAATCTGAACTTGATTAATTTTTTTATTAATAACTTTTAAAGTTAATGCAACTGAATAATCCTGATGTACTTACAGGAGGAACATAATTATATGCACATCAGTAAAAAAAAAAAAGGAATAACAATTGAACAACTGCACTGTGAATCAAACTAAAAAACAATTTAAACTACCAACCTTTAGTTCCAAGTCAATCTCTCACAGATCAAAATTTTTAGTTACCCCCGTAATGTAGCTGGTGTGGTAAACCATCTAAACTCAAACTCAATTTCAAAAGGTATGCACTCAAGTTATAATCTGCTGAGAACTTTATAACCTATAACCAGTCTTGTACTTGTACTGTCTGCCTTCATCAGCTCCAAGCGTGCAGTGGATGAGAGTGAAGTGGAGGCAGCTGAGAGACGAAGCCTCCGATGTGTCTGGGTGACCGGTGGACGAGCTCTCACAGAACAGGAGGCAGCTGTTGAGATAGTGTCTGAGGCAAGGCTCCTTCTTCAAGAAGACCTGGCCCAGTTAGGAATTCACTGGGATCCTACAAGTCTTCCTCCTGAGGCTCCTGCTGTAAACAGCCCTGATGACCATCACTCTGGGGATTCGGACACCTCGTCCTCCTCGTGTCTCAGTGTACAAGAACCAGAGACAAACAATGATCATGGAGAAGAGATTAGGGAAGGCTGTAAAAGTGATGAAAAAACGTCTGAAGTGAAAATGGAGGGAAGGAACAGCAGGCAAAAAGGGGAAGCAGGAAAAGAGCAGGGGAAGTTAGGAGTGATGGGATCAAAGAAAAAATTGGAAGATCCCAGAAAGGAAGGCAGATCTGACCCAGAAATCGGGGAAGCAAACAGAGAAAGAAAAAATGAAACATCAAAAGCAGTGACAAAGAAATCAATAACAAATGCTGCAGAAAATCAAGGTGAAAATGCAGAGAACATAGGGTCAGAGCAGGAAGAGAAGGAGTGCCACAAAGCAAAGCGAAAAGAAAGAGACGCAGATGGAGTCACGGTCTCAATCAGGCCAAAGAATTATCAAGTAAATCAGCCTGTTCCTGAACAGAGCCTAACACAGGAGTTGGCTGAGATTATATCTAGCCCCCTGCCCGTGCCTGCACCGGGACCACAGCCTCAGGCCTCACCTTCTCCAATACTGCTTCCACGTTTTAGAGCGCCAATATCACGGGCAGAACAACAGCAAACTGTTTCCACAAGGACAGTGAAAGGAGACTGCACCACAGGACTCACTGTTTCACCTGTGCAGCCTGGTATACTGAAAAGAGCCTTAAGAAAAGTCCTGCACTCCATACAGACTGACAAAAATCTGCAAGATAACGTTGAGACCGCAGAAACGTCACACTCGAAACCTGCAATAGTTTCTTCAGTCAAAAATTCAGCTCATTCAGGTCAGCTGCTAGTAACTATTCCTGCCCCTCACCGTATGCACGAAACCCCTCCTTGTACTTCTGCACCTACAAATCCAGACATATTAAACTCTCCCCTCTCGGACTCCTCTGCCACTGTTCCTGAGGCCAAGCGAAGACGGATGGATGGCAGAGAGAAGTTTTCATCTCCTGAGCTCTACGGAGGAGATAAGACAGATGATGAAATTGAGGGGGATGTTAAAACGGGAGAAGAGAGTTTTGGTGACAGCTTTGAACTGGACACTCAGACAGAGAGAATCATTGTTCAACAGACAGATGAGGTCGTCCGATGTATGGATCAGGCAGTTGAAACAAAAAAGAGAAGAGAAGATCAATTGTTGGAAGTAGCTGCAGGTCTGGAGGAAAATGGACATGAAAGAACAAATGGACTTAAAGGGCCAGACAAAGCACACCCCAGCTTCAATGTTTCTCTCACAGATAGCCAGATGGAGCTCATCCTCAATACCAGCCATCAGGTAAGAGACTGGAAACATATATTATGCTAGAATTGTGTGAATATGGTCGTCTTTATAAATACTTGTTTGTTCCTTTCTCAAAGATTTCACCTGAGCCAGGAGGTGGTGATAACATGGATAAAGATGAAAATGAAGGTGCATTTAATGATGAGGCCCCGGATCCTAATCAGACCTCTTCTGTGAGTCTTAACAGAAGCAGTAGCTTCCTTTTTGACAGCTTATATCACAGCCCTCTGCTGGCGGATCTGAGCCCGCACCAGATCCCTGACCAATCAGATGAGGAGGAATCTATAAACCAGGAGGTGAAAGAAAAGCGTGCTTCATCGACCCAGGAGAGACGACGCAGTGAGCTTCTTGCCAACCAGGAAGCAGAGAAACAGGAGGCAATCCAATGGGGCGAGTCTTTCTTTAACCTGTCAGAGTGGGGTGACTCGCTGCTGATCGGTGAACACTATCTGGAAAGGCAGAGTTTGTTCAGACAAGCAGACGGTACTGAACAAGAGCATGAGCAAGTGAACCCAGAACAGAATATTCTGTGTGAAGGACAGATGCAGCCACAACTCACTACTACACCTCAAAATGAACATGATGAGAAAAATCAAGGTCGTCTAAAAAACATTAAACAGCGTAGCACACAAGAAAGTGTTAAACCAGGAGGGAGACAGGAAATAGGTATCGAAGATGTTGAAAATGCAAAACACGTAGAGACTAAAGGAGAAGAGAAGGAAAAGAAAAAGAAAATGGATGCCATATTGTCACATAATACAGTTTTTAAACAACCCTTTCTGCAAAATGCTCCAGAAAGTGCATTTGATTGTAGCCCTGGTTTACAAGAGATCTTTGACCGCTGGCCTAGCATGTCTGACCAGCCCTTACAAAACACAACAGAAGGCCTCACAGTCATTCAAACGCATGCTGCTGCTGCAAACACAGCTGGTGCTCCACTGATACCAGAGTCCTCGAAGCAAGCAGGCAAAAAGAGGGAGAAGTTACAGCAATCTGCTGCTACAAGTAACTCTAAAGAAGGACGACCTTTAAGAAGTGACAGTGAAAATTTACTAGAAAGACCAGGCTCTGCTGGTGACCTCATTCCCCCAACTCAGGAAACACCACCTGTTACACCGAGAGTAAAGCTGACCACCTCATCCATCCAGTCGCCACTGAACCAGTCGATTCCGTCAAGCCGCTTTCAAGAAAAATTGGCAATTGCAAAATGTCCTAAAACTCCCACAGGAAACCATAATCTTCGATCAGTAGTTTCTGCTTCTGACAATAAGAGTCTAGAATCAACAACTGATCACCACCAAAAACGTGGACAGGAACCACAGACGCTACCTAATCCTGAACTAACAACTGTTCTGCAGTCAAATTTGAAAACCACATCCACCAGCGAGACCCTCGGCCCTCCCCGACACTCTGCTCCTCCATCCTCCCCACAGCCACAGCCTCTCTCTGATACAGAGTCACCTGTGTTTCACGAAAGCTTCACGCTTCAGCTGTCCCAGGATGCGTCTGCCTGTTCCAGCAACTCCGGGACTTTCTCCATCATAGACGTGGCAAGCGACAGGCGCCTCTTTGAAACGTTCATTAAAGAGTGGAAAACAAAACAGCGCTACTCTCTGGCTTTGGCCTGTGAAAGGACAGAGCAGCCTGAGGGGGAAATAGGAGGGAAACACAAGAGAGGTAACTGAAGAGTCATTTAGGGTGAAGCAGTTCCAAGGCACTCAATATATTTGCATCATCTGACAAAATTTCTTTAGCACCTGTATTTTTTTCTCGTCAGCATAAGCACCACTAAATTAGCCTGTGATGAGATCAGTGACTTCATCCATTTATTTTCTGTGCAGAGTCAGCAGCTCAGCACAGGCTCAACACGCCTGTTGGATTTCCATTAAGGAACAGCGAAGGGCTTGTTCTGATTGGATTGTCTGTATGCTGGGGAGGAAGAGACGCATACTATGTATCTCTGCAGGAAGAGCAGAGCAAAGGTAGCGATCGAAAAATACATGCAGGTTGACGTTACCAGCTCGCTCTTTAACAATGTTTTCTCAGTTGACCTTGTTTGCGTTTCCCTTAGGCCTGAGCTCCAGTCTGGCCCCTCCTCCACTGGATAATGACTTGCCAGTAAATGAGAGGCTGGAGCAGGTGAAAGCTTGTCTGAGCAGCCAATCAGCTGGTCATGAAGTACGTGCGGTAGTTGTATATGACATCATACAGGTGTACAAGACACTTGTACTGAGCTGTGGAATCAGCTTGGAAGGAAACTGTGAAGACCCAAAGGTGAGAAAACAGAAAAACACTGAAGTCACGTGTGCAACCTGACACTTCTCCATTCAAGTGCAGTTCATATTAAACTATCATTTTTATCTCAACCTGTGAGGTTTTGTGATTGCACCTTGGTAATATGTAAGGCTGACACTTTGAGACTTTTTGTATTTATTATAAACGATAAGAGATAATCCATCCATCCACCTCTTACTGCTTATCCGGGGTCGGATCGTGGGGGCAGCAGTCTGAGCAGAAAAGCCCAGACTTCTCTCTCATTTCGGACACATCTTCCAGCTCACCCAGGGGGATATCAAGTCTTTTCCAAGTCAGCCGAGAGATACAATCTTTCCCGCGAGCAATAAGAGATGATCTGCTTATACTTATCAACATATTTTGTCAGCAATATATAAAAATAAATGTCCATTTTGTCTCAGATACACTAATAACATTACGGGTTTATGTCAATAAATACAGCTGCCATGCTTGGAGTAAAAAATTGTTAAAGAAAATAAATGTAATGCTGAAGTTGTGAATATCTATCACAGGTTGCGTGTTGGCTGCTGGACCCTGGCAGTGAGGAGAGGACTTTACCCAACATGGTCACTGTCTACTGTCCAGAAGAGTTACCGCTGCTGGACGGACTTGGAAATGCACATTCACACTGTCCCCGTGTTAGGGCGGCAACCACAAGCGTGCTCATACACGCCGTCATGAACCATCTGACCGGCATGCTAGAGAAAGAGGGCACACTGGGTATAGAAACTCACACTCCATGTGTTCAGAAATATGTGTTTAGACATTTGTTTAACAATATTGTACATATATGTCAGATTTCTTCAGGAGCATAGAGATGCCTTCTCAGGTTTGTTTGGCCCTGCTGGAACTGAACGGAGTCGGCTTCAGTGTTGAAGAGTGTGAACGACAAAAACACGTCATGCAAGCCAAACTGTCTGTGCTGGAATCTGAAGCTTACGCTCTGGCTGGACACAGCTTCTCCCTCACCTGCGTCGATGACATTGCACAGGTCAGACACTTCTTCTCCATCCCAGCTACGTTTTTGAGTAAAATTGCCAATTAGTCTGCGCAAAGCGTAGTAAGACTTCTGAACTTGTGTGTGCTCACATGTATGCCGCAGGTGTTGTTCTTAGAACTCCACCTACCTCCAAATGGTGACGCAGGTGGATCAAAAAGTAAGAAAACTCTGGGATACACGAGGAGGGCAGGTGGCAGAGTGCGACTTGGGAAGCAGTTCAGCACCACAAAGGTGAAGCAATTTCACATTTCACCAAATTAATGTTGCTCCTGCACCTAATTGCTGTCAAGAAACGTATTTATTATATTATAAAACTGTAAATCATTATTTTGGCTTCGTAACTCTAACATTTATTTCTCGAAGCAGGATGTTCTGGAGAAACTTCGCCCGCTGCACACGTTGCCAGGTGTAATTCTGGAGTGGAGACGTATCACTAACGCCTTGACTAAAGTGGTCTACCCTCTGCAGAGGGAAAAACAATACCACCCCACACTGGAGATGGACAGGATATACCCCATCGCTCAAACACACACAGCCACAGGTAAAACACAAACACCAGCACACGAAGACTTCTGAGATTTCACTGCTGTCAAATACATTTTCCCTTTAGGTTAAATATGAAGCCTGTAATGACTCGGCTCATTCTGTCCTCAGGTAGAGTGAGTTTCACCGAGCCAAACATACAGAACGTCCCCAAAGACTTTGAGATTCACATGCCCACCATGGTGGGTGAGAGCCCACCTTCACAAGATGGCTGTTACAGGACGACCAAAGCAGGGTAAGGTTAAACTTGATCAAAGTGTTTTGTTTTTAAAAGGGGAATTCATCAAGTTTTAATTATATAAATATGTTTTTTTTTTATTTAGCATTTTCTATGTTACAAAGAAACAAACAGGAAAGCGAAAGAAACGAACAAGAGGTCATGAGATGCAAAGACAGTCAATAAAAAGAAAATAAAATAAAAAAATGAAAAAAGACAACTGTATATGTAAATGAGAAAACACGTTTCTCACTAAATAAATTCAGTTTCAGATTTTCTTTAGAAATGAAGTTGGCAGCTGTTACTGTAGGCCTGACTGCAGTTTTTAAATTTATTTTACAGTACATGTAACTGTGTTAAAAATATGTGTTAAAATATGTAGTTTGTTTTATTTGCCTCCCGTTAAATGTGGCATATTACTTAATAATAACCTGTAAAGTATTTTTCAGCGGAAAAGGTTAATAAATTAAATGAAAAGTTTATTTGCCTGTGCTCATCTCTTTTATTATGCTGAATGTTCTGTTCATATTCATAGGTCTGTCTATGAAGTAGAAGTAGAAATAGGCCAACAACAGAGTAATAGTATTACATCTAGAGGTGGGAATCACCATACATCCCACGATACGATATTATCACAATACTTAACGCACGATACGATATTATTGCAATTTTTTAAAATATTTTGCGATATTCAGATTCTGTACATAAAGGTAAACTTTATCAATATTCATTTTATCTACGGTAATAACAAAGTCTCACACTCAGTCTTTCTCTCATTTCAGTCAGTTTTAATGTTGACAAACTGAATGGTTTGTATTACAGTCTAGTCCAACTTAACTGAATGCAACCATCTGGTACAATTATAGCTATTCTGAACTATGCAATTTGTGAAAACTATGCAGCCCCTTCAGCAACTGAAGTAAATTAAAACAAAATATAATTTTACATTAAATAAAAAAGTTTTAAACTTCATTAAAATAAAACATGTCTTAAATTAAAATAAGTAAACTGTCATGTTTATTGCTGCCATAAAAAACGTTAAACACATTTGGACAGTGAAGGAATGTCAGGATTCTTGCTCAGAAAAAGGATCTGATCAACATGCTCTGAAGTCAGAGCATGTTCCAGTCCACAAAAACGTTTTTTGTAACAAAATATCGATTTCTGCTGTCCCTGTATCGATACATTATTAGCAAACAAAATATCACGATACTACACAGTATCGATTTTTTCCCCCCCCCCCAAATTACATCCCTAAAATAATGCAAGACTTCCATATTTACATTGGATTAATGTGGATGAGGGGTTTTTCCAAAACTAACTGCTTTAAAAGTTAAGTAGCTCGGAGTGATGTAGCAGGGTGGACTTGCTATAATGATTTTTTTTACACTGTTCTTACAGAAAGAGGAGACGCTCTGTGGTATCTTCAGTCGCAGCTGGAACTTCAGAACAAGGCCCTGCCTTCTCTGTTAGCATGAGACATGCTTTCATTCCTTTTTCAGGTTAATATAATAATTCTCTAATAATAATACTACTGGTACATCCACGTATAGTTCATATTGATGAGTGGTTACCTGTCCTTCCTGTAGCTTTGCCTCAGGCGCTTCTATAAGCTTTGTACTGTTGTGTAGGTGGAATGATATTAGCAGCTGATTACTCCCAGCTGGAGTTGAGAGTGCTAGCTCATCTCTCAAAGGATCAGCGTCTCCTGCAGGTCAGTGAAATTTAAATCTGGTTAATGGAAAGAAAACAATATGTAAACTCAAATTGTGAACTTTGCATGTTCACCAGGTGCTGAATGGTGGAGCAGATGTGTTTCGCTGCATTGCAGCTGAGTGGAAGAGTGTCGAGCCAGAGTCAGTGAATGACAGCCTCAGACAACAGGCAAAACAGGTACAACTAGGCTGGAAAGGGTAGACAGCAAGGACATGCACACATGCAAGGTCACCAGGGGAGTACATGCTTCTGTGTTTGCAGATTTGCTATGGCATCATCTACGGGATGGGAGCAAAGTCTTTGGGGGAGCAAATGGGAGTGGATGAGAATGATGCAGCATGCTACATTGAGAGTTTCAAAGCCAGATACAAAGGTATACACCGGGGCTTCCCCACTACATGTCTCAATATTAGTAATATCACTAATATTAGCCGTGTATTTCCAGTTGTTGCCACGGTGTCTCTTACACCCAGGCAGACTGCTGCACACACGCATAATGTAGCTGTTCCCATGTGACTTTTTCTTCATCCAATTTGAGTCCATCTGAAAGACGCATGCATATTCTCTGCACTGTTATGCATCACACAATGCTAAAAAAACACAGATTCTGCATATGGGACAATCCAGTTCATGAGATGTGCTGCAGGTTGGAATATTGAGGGGTTTATAGCCACAATGAGATAACAGGAAAAAATAAAAACATTAAATGGAAATTATGTGCCTGTACTTGAAAAAAAGAGACACAGCAAGATCTTGAATGTTTGTTTGGTTGTTTTTTTTTTTTTTTTTTTTGGTAGTATGAAATGTTTTTTCTAATCTTATCAGTGTTGTGAAGATTAGACTTGTGTAAGTGTAAACTTCTTAACGTCGTTCAGTTATTATCAGTACTAAAACAAGCTGAGGAGCATAACAAGACCAAGAGTTGGATTGATAATCCAGTATAGCAGACCATGGTCAATTGTAGAGGGGGCTTGAACCACTGACAGGTTTGCTTTAAACTGGTTAAACTTACTTCTACATTCTCATTTTAAAACATTTTCTTTCTGACATTTCAGGGATCAATGCTTTTCTTAAACAGACTGTGAGGAACTGTATAAAGGACGGCTATGTCCAGACGCTGATGGGTCGCAGAAGATATCTACCTGGAATAACCAGCAACAATGGACACATCAAAGCTCACGTGAGCACGAGTTGTTTGACAGAATTTAGATATGAAGCATGTCATTTAAAACTCATGCAGTGCTTCTTCCACTTTTTTCACCTTTTCCTTAAAACACAAAACTTTTTTAGGCAGAGCGGCAGGCAGTGAACACAACCGTACAGGGCTCTGCAGCTGATATTGTTAAACTTGCCACTGTCAACATCCAGAAACGGCTACGAAATACGTATCCTGCAGCTCCTCCGTCTCACCAGCACACAAATTCAGGTGACCTGAACACAAATTATCTCCTTTTTGGTTTTTTGCATTAATGCAATATGCAGGGAGCGATAACCCCTGCATCATGTTTAAGTCTGTAAATTAATCACGTCTGTAATCTCGTCAGTCCGTAATCATCGCAGAGCTGGAAGATCTCAACTCAGAGGAGCTTACTTCATCCTGCAGCTGCATGATGAACTCATCTACGAAGCCACAGAAGAAGACCTCATACAGGTACATAAAGGAATTACTGTTTGGGTTGCACACAGCTGTGTGAAGTGTCTCTCACACGAACCTCTGCTTCTGTCAGGTTGCACAGATAGTCAAGAGAGAGATGGAGTCAGCAGTGAAACTCTATGTGAAGTTGAAGGCCAAAGTCAAAGTGGGACCCAGCTGGGGGAACCTGCAGGACCTCGATATATGAAATGTTACAGTTTGATATTTAAACCAGACACAATGCACTTTTCCTCAGTTATTAATATGTAGATACTGTGTTATGTTTTTAATCACTACAGTGGCAATGATGAAATGTAGCAGTCCCACTATGAGATCTGAATGAACTTTTGAATGTATTTATAATTTAATTTCCCAAGGTACTGTATCAAATTATATTTTTAGTTTAAAAAAAAAAAAACAAACCTCAGTTACATGTAATATTTTCTCTCTATAAATATCTGACGTAATAAATTCAAATCATAGTGTCTGTATTTGTTGTAAAGTTTGACTTCGAAGAACGAGTCAGCAGCTTCAATTTTGAAGACATCCTGAAATCTCACATTTTATTGGACCACTGGTTGAGCTCGTCTGTCACAAGAACATACATCAGTATCTGTAATTAACACTGCTTTGTTTTAAAATGATGAATTCACTGCACAAGAAGTGTTGTCAATATGGGTAGACCTCTGCTGTAGAAAGGAAATTTCACCACCTCTGGTTTTGAGCAGAGAAACAAAGGAACACTGAGGAAGCATCTCGTTGTGGTGTTCAGCCAGAAGGTCCAAGACAGATGATAAGATGCGACTTAATCTTCAAGACAAAGTTCAATTTAACTGATTCCATTCAAAACTACACTGACGTTACTGCCACTGTAGGCACTACAGACTGATCGAAAGCCTTCTTTTTAACCTGGAACTTAATGAAAAGGAGAATTATAAACCTGGAGAAAGACTTTCTGGATGACTACTATTCATTATTGATTATTTAACCAGTGCACCATTACTCAGAGCTCCTCAATACAGGCTCAGTCTGACCCAAAAAAACAAAACAAAAAAAACAACAAAAAAAAAACAAAAAAACATAACGAGTAAATAAATACATGTCACAGACATTCATGAACAAATACAACAAATCATGAACAGCAAAGATTTTCTTTTAAAACAAATGTGTTATAACACAGGAGTGTGATCCCAGATGTTTAATATCTGTCAAAATAAGGCTTTTCTATGTGTGAAACAGTAAACTCACGTCAGTTTTTGTATTGTTAATGAAGAACTTGTTTGCTCAAACTAATGTCAGTGCAGTCATTACCCAAGTATTTATTAAGGTAGGTAAGACTAACAGCTACAATTAACTTTTTTTTTTTTTTTAAACCCATTTTTTGTTTTTAAGTGCACCACACACTGACGGTGTCATTTTACACCCGACTGACTGCAGAACAACTTCAGCTTAACCTTTAAGTAAAACACAGCTTGTGTGTTGCTCTCAAATGCTGGGTGATATCCATGCCCCGTGTTTGAAACATGTTTTATAATGAGGCAGTCAAAGTGATGGAGAAAAAAAAAAAAAAAAGAATCTGCAGACAAGAGGATAATCACTATCTTTGGTGGTTTTGCCATTGTCCACTTAACTTGTCGCACCTTAAAATTATACAACAAATCTTGATTTTTTAAATTTTATTTCTATAGAGGGAGACAGAAAATAATTGGCAAATTTGTGGTTGGCAATATTCTCAAAGAACTCAGAGGACGAAGATGTTGCGAGGCCTACCAACTACTTTTTATTGTGCCAAAAGTTTAACTCACAAAAAGAAGAAGTTGAACACAACAACTAAATGGGTCTGTGTGTTGGGAGTTTAAAGATTCCTGTAAACACAGATTTTAGTCAGACTCGCTGCCACAAACAGAAAAAAAAAAGGTTAATAATCAATTAAGGCATCGACACAACCAGAGCTGTGCATTTCACCAGAGTAAAAAAACAAAGAAAAAAAAAAAAAAAAAAGAACAAAGTATATGTACACAGGTATAATTATAAGTGCTACTCCTTGTGTTCCACTGGCTAGATGTTAGGCAACAGGGGAAAACAAAAAAAAAAACAAAACAAAACAAAAAAACAAAACAAAACAAAACAAAAAACAGAACTGGGACCACGACTGGCTTTTCTTGCTCCATGAAGTACAAGAGGGGTTTGTGCTAAGGCAAGGAGTTTTGACTTTGTCAGGTAACATCCTGAGGGAAAACTCTTGGCCCATGCCTAAGCAATTGGGGTGTAACAATTTACATAAAAGAAGGGAAATAAGGACACAAGAGGCTTGAGGATGACATTGAGGGAGGTGTCAGGGAGTCTCGCCATCGGGGCTGAAGTAGTACCTGACCGGAGGACCAGGGAGGTCCTCATCTCCATCTGCCTCTGGAGCAAATGACACAGTAAGGTCTACGTAGCGGCGGTCCACTGATGGCTTGATTAGTTTATGCATCCTGTGAAAAAAATCAGAGGCAAAGATAGACGAATAAATGCACTGTGAACATTTCAGCAAATTGAAAAAACAAAACAAAAAAACAACTTTGTAATGAGCACATGTACAGGCACACACCTGGAAGTTTAGACCAGGAAAACACTATGTAGGCAGTGTGAGGGAAGTGTGAATGTCTCTGCTTTAATCTCTTGTTTAAGAGTATCCACCCTCCCGATTCTGATGTGCCCTTAAGCAACACATTCATTGCCTACTCCCTTCAAAAACACTATTATTATAAAAAGAAAGACAAAATAAGGAAAAGTTTGGAGGAAAACACATACGTCAATTTGAGCCTCTTGGAGTGTCCAGGCATCACAGGCACATAGAGCATCTTTACACCGTGGACGACCATAGTGGGTTCAATTCCATACTTTTCCTGTAAATAACAAAACAGCTCATTAACAAAGAAAATATTCTCTGCAACAACAAGAATCTGAGAAAGAATACAATAATCTAACAGCTGCAAATCACTGGATAATGGGAGTAAATGCTTCATACCCTGACAGCATTCATGAAGTCAGAGAGAGTGAAGTCCTCGTGGCCAAAGACAGTCCAGCAGTCCCAGATGGTGTAGTAGATGTTGTTCCTGGAAGAGATGCAATGGAGCTGTTACTACATGACATTATAATAATAACATGGTAAATGTAATTTCCCCATGGATGCTGTGATAGTGCAACAGTAAGTGGTCACTAAGAGTGCGGGACTTGAAAGTTTCAGTACACAGAATCCAAAAACAGCAACATCTTCTTACAGAACAGTCCATTGGAAGTCGGAGCTTCATAGCATCAGTTAAAAATCTGAGATCCCCTTATTTCACAAGAGGTCACTGCTGTGGATGGATCTGCATATTTGGCACAGACATTTACTCCGGATGCAACTCTCCGAACCCTTCTTCCAGGCATTAGCACCGCACTGTCTTATGACTCCGTGAGGCTGGATTTGCGTTTCCCACTGGGATCTTTCGCGTGTGAGGCGAACATGTTAACAACTAAACCATGGAGCCACAACTGAGCTCATCATTGACTCAGGAGACACAAATGCCTCAGGAGGAGTTTCGGGAAGCGCATCCAGCATATTAAAAAACTTTTTTAAAAAAGTGACATGAAACGTGTAGAGCAATGCACTGTGGCGACCTCTTGTGCTGCATCACAATGTCTGGATGAAATCGTAATTTGTAGAAAGTCCCATTATTCTGTGGAGGTGTGATAAAGCGTGAATATGATGAGTGTACCTGATGAGTGTCTGTTTGACTGCAGCAGGCTCGGTAAGAACGACTACAGGAATGGCCAAGTTAAAGAAGCAGTTTTTGTGTGATTCAAACCCGAAGCCTCCAACCACCTTGATCAACTCCAGCGCCACCTGAGTGCATCACATTAATACACAAGGTTACCATACCATTAAATCAACATTTTAAAAACATATTTGTACACCTTATTCTTCAATCAAAACATAACCTAATGGATGATGAGCATTATCTGCTGGATGCAATCCTTAAAAACCACATGAGTATCTCAAGGTCTGTGCTCACCAAACCAGCCACTGCAGCTGTTGCCGTGGCAATGGCGGGGATTATCTTCCCAGCAATGCGTTTGGTCTTAAGTCTGTCAGCTGGCTCAATGGAGTACATGATGGCTCTGAGAGAGGATGCTGATGCGACAAAGTCCATGTGACCGTTGCTGTCATCATCCTTTTCAAACTGAAGTGGACTCATCCGTAACCGTTCTGCACAATTTACAGGACACACTCCAATCGTTAATCACAAATGTAACACTCCAGCTTTCACGTTTTCAATTTGTCAGTCAGCTTGTGTCTCCTTCAGACGTAAAAAAAAAAGAAAAAGGATATGTTGAGTATTTGCATACCTGGTGTGACCCTGTCAGTAGCAATAGCCTGCTCCAAATGAGTGATGGCGTCCCTTTCCTCTTCACTGCTTAGAGGCATCTTTATCTGATCAGGCTTCCTTGCAGTCTCATCTGTTTCTATGCACTGGTAGGGACAGAGTCACATCAAAAAGATTAGGGTGGTTTGTTTTCTGGTTTTGTTTTGTTTTTTGTTTTTATTTGGGGGGGGGGGGGCTTGTTTGAAAGAGTAAAGTTCAGATCAACAGAACAGCTTACTTTTTCTGAGGGCCTGTACTCTGGAATCTTGACATCGGCAAGAATCCTGGTAATAGCCTCTTCAGAAAGATCCTGAAAAACACAATCGCACAGTCAGTAAGTCATTACGTATGTGTGTTGTGTATGTGTGCGATTAGATTTAAATGCTTGCCACCCACCCTTTCTGAATAAGGGATGTTATAAATCCCTGCGAAGAGCCGGGCAGTGCTCACAATGAAAGCAAAGTGCCTGATGGGAACAGAGGAGAGTTTAAAAGCCAATATCTGAGTATATTTAGCTTATCGGTTAGCAGAAGGGCATACTTACAAAGAGTCTTTCAAGTCAAATTCAAGAGGTGTTGGTGGTCTTTTTGGAGACTGCCAAAACAAACCTGAGGAATTGGGAGATTTTTCACTAAATACTTTTACGTGCCATTTATAAATTAGCTATACCTGTTAATTTGCTTGATAGCTTGATTCTGGTTTCCATCTGATTATTTAACACTTACTTCCATCTTTTAACCTTGTGTCCAGGGGGAAAGAGTGCAGCAGCTGTAGGGCCTACATGAAAACAGCAGTAAAGTGAAAAAACCGAAAAGAAAAAAAACCCAAAACATAATCGTAAACCACACAGCCCCTTCGATAGGAATGTGTATTTTCATTACCTTTCTCTTGAAATATTTCTCAAATTTCAGACGAGCAACAGCGACGCATTGTTCCCACTGAGTGGGCTGTCTGCTCAGCAGCTTTATGACCTGGAATGACCCTTCCAGACTTTCCCCTGCCTGCATCCTCTACACAGACAAACACACACAATCAAAGTTGTTTTTATTGATTAAACAGCTGCACTGCTGGGGTGATTTTCATCAGTGAAAACTGCACTTGTGCCTTACCTGCAGCACCACCTCAGCCGAGGAATGGGTCTGCCAGAACGAGTTGTACATGGAGGGCTTGTGGACAAAGGCACTCTCAAACTAGAAAGCCAAAAATTTAAAAAAATAAAATGAAAATTAGGAAGTACACTCAGACTTTCAAAACAATAATTTGCAGTGTGGAAAAAGAATACTGTTGGGTCTTTCAGCTGCCTGACCTTATCTCTGGCCCACTGGATGGTGTGCTCTATAACAGAAGGGAAAGACTTGAGAGTGCAGAATGGGATCTCCTCTTCTGGGGGGTCCCTCTGGGAGGCAGAAGAAAAGCGATTTTAGGTTTGTGACGGGACTGCACATGTCCAGCACAGAAAACCAATAACTTGAGCCTCTTCCACAGACTCACATGGCTATTGTAAGACTCTGTCAAGTTTGGCACAATGATTTCGGTGTGCCCTTTAGTTCCCATGGTGCCAGAGTCTAGGAGAGGCCTCTGATTGGATACACAGCGGCTGAAAATACATAAGTTACAAAAAAGAAAAACTCTTTTTAAATGACAACAAATATTAAACTGCAACTTCTAGATTCATGTCATGACAATGGTAATCATGAGGTCAGGGGTCACAATAATCATACATGGATTCTGCTTCACTTTGGTTCATTGAATGAAGTGAAGCTGTTCATCGTTACAATGTCTTCACCAACCTGTCCACATATCTCCGTGCCTCTACGTTGTCCAGCGCAGTGACCACTATGTTTAATGAAGAGTAGAATGAGTCATTGTAGATGTTCTCAGTAGCCGGACACACTTTGTTGAGGTGAGCTTCCACCTGTAGGTCTGGGTTTATATCACGAGTAGCCTCTGCTGCTGTGGTACTTTTGGGTTTCTAAAGCAGAGAGGAAACAGATGGCTTAAATGCAGCAATGCGCTGACCAAGCCCGAGCCTGACCGGTGCAGAAATGCACGTCTATTCACCTGTATATGATGTGGCCTGAAGAGAAACTGCCTGTTGAGGTTAGACTTTTCTATGAGGTCTGGGTCTGTGATGCACACCTGAGAAGTTAAATATGCAAATGAAATTCCAATAAACTTTTCACAGTGAGGTAAAACTTAGGTAAATGCATAAAGAATAAATACCCACCTCCCCTGAGCTCTTGGCCAATCCAATTCCAAGCAGGGCAAAGTTTTTCAGCATCTCACAGCCTATTGCTCCACAGCCAACCTATAAAATAATTTATTTTGGGGTAAACTAGCATGATTCAATAAAAACCTTAAACACATTGAGAACTTCTAAATCTTACCATAAAGACCCTTAGCTTGTGTAGTTGTAAACACAGTGAGTCACCAATGCAAGCTCGTAATCCATCATATCGATCACCCCTAGGGGAAAACTCCTCAGCAGAAAGAGGCTGAAGTGGCTTGACTACCTCAATAGCGTCAAGATAAAACTAAAAATGTGATAAAACAAAAGAAAACAAAACTGGATAATACAACATTTTCTTTCAGGGTTGGAAAACTGCTTACAGTGAGCTATAAAATCACAGTTTCAAATTTAGTGACCTACCCATTGCTGCAGGGGTGCAAACTTCCCTGTGATGGCCTTAAGAACTTCCTGACTGGCTAAACCTCCAACAGCTGCTGCTAATGGAGGGAGAGTACCCCTTGCTGTCCTTGAAAGGCAGCGTACTAGCTCAGTATTCACAGAAGCCTGGGAGGAAGGAGTCACAGAGGAGAGGAAAAGACAGTATAATGTTATCACACCAGTGTGCATGCAGTCATCTGTCAGACAATGAGTGGCTGCCTTTGCAGTGATGAAATGTGGAAAACAGTAAAGCTCACTTTGCTCTTGAGAGCTGCATTCACTTCCTCAGTCAGCTTTAGTAAAACCTCAGCATCCTGTAAACACCTGATGACATCAAAGAAAAGGCGCTCTTCAGTGCTTAGCAATCATATCGCACAGAGAAAGCAGAGCAGAACATTAGACTGGAGGGTAAAAAGTACTGATCTGATATGGAAATTTTACTTACCCAGTGTTAGGAAGTCTACTGTGCTGCTCCTGGAAGGTGTCCAGTGCCAACATGCCAGCATGGATTTGAAGTGGGGCCTGAGAAGCAGATTTAAAACAGGACTGTGAAGAAATCGGCTTCTTAAACTCAAAGAAAAACAGGCATTTGTGAACTTGGCTAAGAAACACTGGGTCTACGTTAGTTTAACCTGTTTTGTAAACCTAGTTAAACATCAATGTGAAAGAAAGGGTATCTCTGCTCTGTACATGTTTCTATTGTTTAAACATGAAGGCAGTATGTTTAAGCATGTAGGATACTGTCAGGAGAACCAACTGTGTAGCAAGAGAGCCATGGGAAAGTTTTGATCAGTTTCTAACTCACACTGTTCTTAGCCATGTGAGTCACGAAGCTGCAATAAAACGATGTTTAAATGTCACACTATTCCCCTCTCTGTAGGATATAAGTTTCTACCTAGTTTCCTCTTACCTCTGGTTTACTGAAGTCGGGAGTCAGGACCCGAGGTTCACACAGCTGTCGCTCTAATGTTTCCTGAAATAAATATTGTGAGTTATTGTTAGCATACACACAAGTGATGGTCATTTAAACATATCTGCATGTTTTTAAATCATAACTGGACGACACTGTTAATATGAAAACTAGTCTACTTACAAATCTGTACATTTTAGGGGTTTTCACCATGACAAAGAAACCTCCATGTGTGTATGGTTGTAGCTGAGATGTGTCTCCTATTGCAAAGCTGTGAGAAGAAAGGACTATAACCACACACCCACACACACACACACACCCACACACACAATATTAATTTATATGAACATACATATAGAAAACAAGTCACCAAACATGACATTGCCAGATACATTTTTGCATTTGCGTCCAGCAAAAGAAATAAAAACACCAGTTTGAGTTTGTACAAATAATAACAATAATCTTGGAGACGCCGCTGTTATGCATTACAGTAATAAAATTGTAACCATAGTACCTGAAACCTGCCGAGATGTGCCGTTAAGCTCCACCATGCCGCCGACCTCTCTGAAAACAACACTCTGCCCTGTCTGTAGGCCGTGGGGTTGGTTGTCCATGCAGGTTACCACCCCAGGATTATCCTAAAACAGTTTGCAGAAAAGTTCACCCAAAGTTCGCTCATTTACTGACTAAGCAGAAGATTAACAGGCAAACTTTACTGCAAATTGTAGGCGTTGAATTTTTTGAAGAAAAGCTGAAACAATTTATTTATTTGTAATTTTTTATTTTTTGTGGGGTGTGGTCGGGGGGAATACCTGAGTGATACTTTGAATGAAAACCTCCTTGGGCTCCTCTCCGGTGGGATCGAACACCTCAAACTCTTCTCCAAAATCACAAAACACTCGTGCACAGATACCGTACATGTCACAGCTGATGAACTGAAGCAATACACACGCAACAGGTTTGGTTAATATTTACCCATCTGTGAGCTCTCACAGTGCAACTGTAAAGCATAAGCACAACAAGGAGAGCAGACTTACTCTGATAGGGGGTTGTTGTGAGTGGCAGAACTCATTTACTCTCTTCTGTAGGCTCAATCTGGCCTCAGTCAAAATCACACACTAGAGGAGGAAGCAGAGCAGACACCAAACATTACCTGGAGTCCATAGCAGACTATGCGGCAGAGAAGAAAAGCAGTTACGTACAAGCATTTTATTTTAAATTGAATGCCAGTTGGTGGCCAAATGCATGATCGATATAAAAAACGAGATCAACCCTTCACGACTTGCTGTGCCGTTATGAAATGCCGACCTTTAGGTTCAACATTCCTTCAGACCAGGGGAGAAACATAACTAGAACATCTGTACAGAGGCAGCTAGTTAAGTGAATCACACAGCTGGAGTAGCTTCATGAGTTTTATTGACATTCAGAAATGTTTCTCTATGATGAAATCTTTCTATTGGAAACTCTTGTTAAGCCACATTGGTCTTCAGGGAAGGGGCGGGTGTCTTCATACTTCCCTACACCTCATATTTTTAATCACTAGGGGGTTTCTGAGGGCGTGGGAGCAACCTATTAAAAAAAAATGTCTGTCCTACTAACCATGGGTTAGCTTACAACCCGGAGTCTGAAAGGTAATGACTTACCTGGTACCTTCTGAGAAAACTGAGATCAGTGTTGTCGTCAAGAGCAGAGGAAGACATGTCAACGTGGACATAAGGGTTCAACTCTGCAACGTGAGGGCACACTGCCTCCACTCTGTGGGAGAAACACAAGGGAGTGGGTAAACATGAGAAAGTATCTGAGTAAGGATGCACCAGTCTTAACGTTTATACCACATATCACTCTGATACCTACTCAGAGCTGTATCAGGTACACACTGGTCAATCACAATTATATTCAGTTAAACTGAACTAAAATGTTATTCTTTATTTGGTACATTAGCACAACATGAAACTAACAAGAAAGGATTGTCACTTTGGTGGCTTTCACTGTTTGTGACCTAATTGTGATTTAACAGAAACCAAACAGTGGTCAGCTGAGCTGATGACAACAGCAGACAATGGTGCTGTCCCCGTCAGTGTCACTATTTCTGTATCGTTGTGTAAACTTTACAACTGCACAACTTGATTAGTGCAGTCCGTAATTATCTTGTGCAAGCAAGGAGGGTATGGTTAAACAGACATACACAGTAACAAAGGGGAGCAGCAATAGCTTAAATGTATCAATTCAATTTAAGCACAGACCAAGATGAAAGGAAACAAGTTCAAATTAATTAGGTTTTGATTTTGTTATTTTGTCATTTTAATAATGACTGTTTCACATAAAAAGAGAATGGTTTGCAATGTATTTATTCAGCAATATTATCAGCCCGCTCCTTTAAGGCATCTTCATGAGGAATGAATAGGCTACACTGGTGCATGCCTATTTAAGAGCGTAAGGAGAGTCCTGCCCGTGGGGTTCATTACCTCCTCCTCTGGCTCAAAACATCCTCTTTGCGGATAAAGAAGTTGGAGCCAAGATCCCAGGTCTCACACTGTTTTGTGTCATGAAGCGTGACTGCCTGTACACACAGAGGACAAACAGGACAATAGGTTCGAACAATTATGACTACAAGACCTTTGGACTTGCAAGATGCTGAGAATGACACATTGCTGTAATATTAAGAGAGCGCGCCTACCTTTACACCAGCCAGGACAATATTTTTTGCTGCGAAACCAAACCCAAAAGATTTAGAGTCATGTTAGAGTTCCTTGCATGGCTCATACAAACACCAAACCATTAAATATTGCCTACCTATCTCTACTCCCAGTCCTCCCATTCCACTGAGAAAGACTGAGGACTGGGCCATCTGGTGCATGGCACTGTCTCCAAGCACATATCGCTGGCGGCTAAAGAGTGAGAGAGAGATGAAGAGTCACTGTGAAGGAATGTGCTAGAAGGACGAATGGAAACACCACGAACAATAACTGCGCTGGTTGTAATATAAACCATTAAAAAGGCAAATTATAAGGATGGTGAGGCTTGCCTGTAAAGAGAGTCGTCAATCTCCATCGAGTCTGTAGCCATGGTGGGAGGGGAAGGGGGGGAGAGCAAGTGCCTCAAAGATAGAGATGCTTCCTGTTAAAAATTTAAATAGAGTAATTAACCTTGTCTGATTGAGCGATATAGATTTAAAACCAACGCCCTGCTGTTAATGAGCCGCACAGCTAACTAACTGTTGATGCCAGTTAGCTGTCAGCAACGTGGTTGACCCCACCGAGCTGAGCTGACCTGAACTGAATTAACCAAGCGGCTTAAAAAAAAGCCCGACATTAAAGGGGTTAATACACGTGCCTTAGTAAAGCTAGATGACTTATGAAGTTGCTGAAGCTCAACGCTAGCGGCTACAGCTAGCTAATGCTGCTGCCCGGTGCCGGTTGCGGAGACACTTCTCATAAACTCATTAAAAGTGGTGACACAAACACGAGGCTACAAATAACTCCAGGGAGTAGACAAATGTTTAAGGAATAGTTGTTTCTATCAAGCAATATGTAAACACTGTTATAAATGTACTTAAAATTAGTCAGAATATCACACGCAGGTACCTGTCAGTAAGCCCAGCGAGCTGCAGCGAATGAATGGCTGTGACTGGTTAAAAAACTTGGAGTGTTTCCGGGTTAACGCACTCACGTGGCCAACGTCAACCAATCATTTCACGGAAACTTCTAGGACTATATTTATGAATAAACGTTACTTATTTTGTGTTGTTGATAAAATAACACACATTTATGATGATTTACTAGATTTCGGGTGACATTTTTCTAAAGAATAAAATTTCACCATTTTGTTTTCAAAGGTGTAATCTTGAGTTACCACCCATTTCTTTTTGCTTGCTTTTTAAAAAACCTAACACTAATCTATGACTCATTCAATAGCTAAAAAGGCACCAAATTCAAGGATCTAAACGTAACAGACAACTTAGAAAAATACCAATTTTAAATGGAATCTTTAGACACTTTGTTACAAGCAGAACCCCCCCCCCCCCCCCCCCTTCTCCCCCACAAAAACACAGGATTTATTTGCTGAAAACTTGGCATATCTGAACATGTTGTGCAGTGTGTCTTTAATAATATTGAAGAAACTGAGAAGTGGGAAAAAAACAAAATAAGTAAATTAAATTAACAAATTTTTTAAAAATAAAACAAGTAAAGCATCTAACAAATATCTGACACAGGTCCTGAGAGATGCTTCTGACTCTTGATTTAATAAATCTACTGTTCACTGTTTCAGTGGCTGTTAAGAAGCCAGTCTTAAGGAGGGGAAGCAGGGAGAAAAGCTCATCAGTATGTGCAGAAGAGGTCGGAAGAGAGGTAGAACAGTTAGTGTCTACGTCAGTGTTTACAAATTATAAGTGATGGTCTGTAAAACACAGTGGAGACTCTGTCATGGTTTCAATCTGCATTTCAGACAGTTGTGTTGGGGATTTTGTCAAAACAAATTGAATTATCAACACACATTTTGAACAACTACCAACAGAAAAGCTCATGATTGGCAATGGCTAATGCAGTAAAAGCATACCTGGTTAGAAAAACACACACTAGCAGTCATGGACTGGCCTCCTCAGAGTCCGGACCACAACATTACCGAAGCAGTGTGGGATCATGTTGACAGAGAAGGGAAGAAAAGGAAGTCAACATTCAAAGAAGAGCTTTAAATGTCCTACAAGAAGCCTGGAGAACTATTCCTGAAGACTACACAATTAAAGAAATAAAGGTTAAGAGTGTCCAGGCTGTGTTAAAGAATAAATAACACACTGTTCTACCAATAATACTAAGTACTGACTTCCGAGCTCATTAGAATTGCACAAACTCTATTTTTCCCCCTTATATACTGTATTTCTATGTGTGTTTGCACATGTTTCAATAAGTTGCTGAGTCTATTTCGCATTTTCCTACAAAAATATAAAGTGATTAAGAGTGTCTTAAGACTTTTCACCGTATAGATGTATATTGTATATGTGAATATGGTGACAACAATGCATTCTATTCATAAAAGAAAAAAATAGCACAAAAGTAATACCTGTAACACAATAATGATTTTAAGGTCCATCCAACTGAAAGCAGGACAGAAACAGCAGAAACATGTCAGAAAATATTGCCTTATCTTAAATCAACCTTGTCGATGATGAGTCTGCTTTATCGCTTTGGATTTGAGGTGTGACAATACCTCCTCCAGCCATTACGGGTTAGGGGTATTTTATTTTTCAGTTTGAGAAAAAATAAGCAATCAACCAAGCAACAACTTTTCTATTTTCATGACGACGCAGGCAGGCTCGTGTTGGAAAAAGCCAGATATAAAAACTGGTCGCAACCAGTGAAAGCAGAAGATAAAAAACAATGTTCAGGTCCCCCCCCCCTCATTTAAAGAAACAAAGTTCACCAGCTAAGTGAAACATTTACACCACAACTCGATGGAAAACACAATTCTGGTACTGTCTTTGTCACAGCGGGTAGTTATGCTTGTGTCTCTTTGTTTTTAATATAAAGAGCCTCTAGTTCCATAATCAGAGACAAAATTGGACCGATTTTTGCTTCTTTTTTGGGGGGGGATAGGGATACGGGTAAGTATCTCTAACCTTCAGACTTTTCCCCTTTCAAACCTTCAGACTCCCACCCTTTTATCATATTGGTTAGTTCACAAAGGAGCCTCCCCCTTGACCTGCAGCCAGAATCACACACAAATCCCACAACAGTCTCCAGAGTCTACTCATCCTAAACTGTGGACACTCTGCCCACGCACTTACGCTGCAATGTGGTGCAGTCGCATGGCACTCCGTCGGCTCCAGAAGATCGCCGTTACTCCTTTGAACATTACCGGGGGTCTAACAAGCAACATCCAGAGGGAGATGTCAACCCTGCCACGCGTCTACGTCACACGACAGATCCCACCTGAGGGCCTGAAGATCCTCCGCAAATCCGGACAGTGAGTATTTTTTTTAGTATCCTGTTATGTCACTTAAAATAACAAATTTTTGCGTTTTTATGTAACTACGCGATGTGTGCCGCAGGAGATTTGACAGTGATCACTTTAAGCAGTTTGAATGTCTGGTCTGAGGTTCATCATTTACTTTGAACAAACATGACTGCTAATGTTTGCCTTAAGGTCTCGTCAAATAAAGCACATAGTCTAAAGGGTATTCCCTGAGAAAGAGAACTGCACAAATGTTTCACTGCACCTTAAAATCCCAGGATTTCTATGAAAAGCACTTTGACATTATGTATCTCTAAGAAGAACCATTATCTGTATATAAATGTGAAACCTGTGCTCATGTATTTGGGATTTTTTTGTTTTTTTCAAAACTGGATTTGATTTAAATCTTCAGTCATGTGATTTCTGTTTCCCTAGGGTGCAGTTTGAGCTGTGGGACTCAGATGACATACCGGTGCCCAGGAAGGAGCTCCTTCAGAAGGTCAAGGGTGTAGATGGTCTGCTTTGCACGCTGACAGAAAAAATTGATGCGGAACTGTTGGATGCTGCAGGTCTGCCCTTTGCCTTTGACAAATAACCTAAATGCAACAAACAGCCTTGCATGTCTTTATATGTGTGATGTATTCCTGCAGGTCCAAACCTGAAGGTCCTCAGTACAATGTCAGTGGGATTCGATCATCTGTCTTTGGATGAGCTGAAGAAACGGTGAGTTCCCTCTTTCTGTTTTATTTTATTGTAACACATGTGAATGCCGTTCATGGCTCTACTGAGAGTGATCTTCCCTTTAAGAAAAAAGGTTCTTAACATGCAAACAGGCAGTGAAATATTCATGTAACGTTGTATGCAATGTTTATGTTCCCCTACAGAGGAATCCGTATAGGTTATACCCCTGAAGTCCTGACAGATGCTGTTGCTGAGTTGACAGTAGCTCTGCTGCTTGCGACCTCCAGGAGGCTCATAGAGGCCACACATGAGGCCAAGACGTACTGTCATATACAAAATAAGATCACACATATGTGGAAAACTTACTAAAACATACATGCACAAATGCAAACTGTGCAAAATAAATTCTCTCTTTCTCTCACTGATGCCAGTGGCGGCTGGGGCACGTGGAGAACGCTGTGGCTGTGTGGTTATGAGCTGGCCAACAGCACTGTCGGTATTCTCGGACTAGGCAGGATCGGTAAGCAGCACGTCACTAAGACAACCTTTACATCAACGTATCGTCAAACTGCCATTTCTGTCAGTTATGAGCTTTTTACAGTGTGTGATTGTACTCAAAGGTGTGGCCATTGCTGAGCGTCTGGCACCTTTCAAAGTAAAGAAGTTTATCTACACAGATGTGGCCCCCAGGCCTGAGTTGGCGAGTGCCATCAATGCAGAATATGGTAAGGAAGACCCAGCAAGGACGTTACTCTATGATATGTGGACAAAAGATCCCCTGTCAACAGGGCAGATGAGAGGCAGGTTTAAGGGGCTAGTCAAAAGATAAGGCTACTTAAAACCTTTTGACTTTTTATAAGTCTTTCTTGAAGTCCTAAGAACCATCCACAAACCTAATATGATAAAAGTGATATTAGTGCATCTAGTTTAGTTTTCATCTGATTCCTACCAGCTAAAAAGGTTTGTTTTATTTTAGTTTTCAGTTTATTTTTAATAACCTTGCACTGTATCTTGTTCTAGTCTCTTTTGATGAGCTGGCAAAGCAGTCAGATTTCCTGGCTGTGTGCTGTGCTCTAACACCAGAGACAAAGGAGATCTGCAATAAGAACCTCTTCTCCAAGATGAAAAAGACTTCCATCTTCATCAACACGAGCAGGTATCCCTACCTGATACATGCATGACCAAAGACCCCAAGAGTGGTCTGTGAGTGTTGTGCTCATTAATTACTGATTAACCTGATGTTTAACAGGTTATTTTCCTTCACTGATCACCATTTAATACACAAAATGCAAGGTAGCGGTTTTAAGAAATGACCATTGTGTTTCCTCAAATCCAAATATTCATATTTGAGATATTAGAATTGCTCGCAGTTTCACAAAATGACCTCCACAGTTGACTAGTTCACTCACAGGAAATTAGAATGACTAATCATTTAACTTCTCGGTGACTTGCATCTGGAGAAATGGATATGTACTGTAGGCAATCAGCAGAGAGGATTCTGCCCTTTGAGTCTATAACTGTGACTTTGCTGTTGTGCAGAGGCGGGGTGGTGAACCAGGAAGACTTGTATGAAGCTCTGTCCACAGGGCAGATCGCAGGAGCTGGATTAGATGTCACTGTTCCTGAGCCGCTGCCAACCAACCACCCACTGTTTACGCTCAAAAACTGTGGTGGGCATTCTGCTACTTTGAACAGGTTTTTAAATCACACTTGGTCCTCTCTGCCTATCATTAGGTTTTAATATTTTCTCTTCCTGCAGTGATTCTACCCCATATTGCGAGTGCCTCCTATACTACCCGTGATGCTATGTCTTCCCTGGCGGCAAACAACCTCCTCCTGGGCCTGCGAGGGCAGCCGATGATCAAAGAGCTCAAGCTTTAAGAAGAAACAGCTTCCACTCTGAAAAAATGATCAAATAGTGGATGATTAGTTCTACTTACTGTTCAAAATATATTTTGCTGACTGAAGTAAATCCTTGCAGTGTTGCAACTGTCTCCTTTTTCTTTGGTCTTCAGTTTCACATTTTTTAGTTTGAGATTCTAGAGTGCTGTGAAAAAGTTTTTGCCCCCTTTCTGATTTTCAAATTATATGGAAAAAAAAGTGATTCAAACCTAGCAGGCCCTGGGTGAAAAAGTGATTGCTCCTATAAACCTACTGGTTTCCCACACTTTGGCAGCAAGAACTGCAAAAAGATTTTTACTCATCTCTGTGGAGGAATTTCGGCTCACTCCTCTTTGCAGAATTGTTTTATTTCAGCCACATTGGAGGGTTGGCGCATGAACAACCCGGTTCAGATCATTGTACTGCTGCACAACTCAAGCGTGGGGAAAAGCTGATGGCCGGACATTCTACCTTCAGGATTCAGGATCAAGCCTAAGAAATGGCTCTGTAACTCTTTCCACTCTGATAGGTGTCAGTGACATTGCTTCTCAGCTGCTCATTGCATGTTGCGTTGCTTTTTGAGAACTTTTAGCCTAGTTAGCTTTGTCAGACAGCTTCTATGTTAGCAATTTCTTGAATCAACGGGTCTTGCAGTAATCAGGCCTGAGTGTGGATACGGAAATTGAACTCAGCTTTCCCCAAAAGTGTGGTTAATCACAGTTATCTCTTAATTTAACAAACAAAAAACAATTTTGTATTTATTCAGGTTATTTTGTCTTATGTTAGAATTAGTTTGATGATCTAACACACGTGTGATAAATATTTAAAAATACGAAATCAGGAAGGGGGCCAAGGCTTTTTCACAGCACCGTATATGATAAGAAAGTTGCACACAAACTGAATTTCATAGCATTTTTATTCAGCCTATACAACACCTGAACATACTATACAATCTTCAAAGTCCTCAACAGTAAAGAGACAAACATTTAGCCACCTCATTGTTACACTACGGACGTTATACAGAAAAAAACAAACAAAAAACAAACTAACACCCCCCAAACCTTTCAATTTTGGCATATCAATAAAAGTCCGGCTTTACAAGCTAGAGGGCATAAGGCAGTGACTTTAATAATCAATTCAGACTTTTATACACATTTCTTTCTAAGAAATCAAACATCTTCATACAGAGGGTAGTTCAGTCAGTGCAGTTTTAATAATAATTTAATAATTAATACAACAGCTGTAGAAGACGGCACCTAACCTGCTTGTGTGACATGTAAACAGTCAGACCTTTGCCTGATCCCATATCTACCTTTGTATTTTTCAAAAGCCTGCTATAGCTACCTCGCTTCATGACGAGAGAAGAAGCTGAATGTGAGTGAGAGTCAGAGCAACAGACTAAATTTTAGTCAGATTAAAGACTAAACCGTCACTGGTCATTTAAATGACTTTAATAGAGTTCTGAATGAAATTTACAGGGAAAATAACTTTAAATAACTTTTTTTTTCTTTTTAAAAAGTGTCATTTTGTAAAGGGCTAACAGTGTGATGACTCTACAGTACAATAAGGTGCCAACTAGGATTGAAAGCAATGATCCTGTCTCACTGACAGCTCAAGTGTCACAATACACCAATCATTAAAGTATACAAAAAGCAAACATGTTAATTATTTTTTTCCATTCCAGTTCACTAAAACAGAACTCTACAACACAGCATGAACACTGTTTCAAAAAAACATACTGCCATCCAGAGAGGCTGTTTTTCAACCTGCAGGATGTCTGCTAGCAGAAAACCTTCATGTGATACTATTTTTGTAAATCCTGTCTATATTTTTTTTTAAGCATACACATCCTCAGTTGTAACATAGTTGTCTTGTAACTTACAGCATTCCCCAACATTTATCAAGTTACATTAAAATACAGCTACATAAAACACAAAATTTCTTGTAATCAACAAAAAATGAAAACATTAAAATCTTGTTTTTTTAAATTACTTTCTCCATGTGAAATATTCCTTTAGTGATGCTACATTTTTCTAGACTAGTGGAACTTTGTTTTCATTTCCAGCACAACAGAATAACAAAGGAAGAAGGAAGATCATAAGAGCTGGGTGAGCCGGATGGTTGGATTACAATGAAGATGTCGTCACATAGTTCAACATTCCAGTAAACATTATTAGCTGTAAAAAAAAGACTGATTTGTCTCAGTGTTTTTGTATCAGGCGCAACATTATATGTAAAGAGACACGTATAAAGCACTCATATCAAGTACAGTAGCAAACATACACGCAATGTTTACATCTTTAGGAGTTGTTTTGTCTCCTCTCCAAAAGACTTACCAGAAATGTGCAATACAGTATTTACATGTCTAAATATTTTTTTTTTCCTCCAACACATGCTGAACTCGTCACTGAAACTTCGCCGTTCTTTCAATAAACGCACAACACCGAGGAGCTACGGCTGAAAGTCACGTAGTGCCATATCTTTTACAATCACAATAAACTGTTTTATGAATTTAGACAGAAAAATGCGTTTGTTTTTTTAAACCTTTCTCCTGATTGCCGTAATAGTTTTACGTCAGTAAACAATGAAACTTCACTCTAAGGTAAACAGTTGTGGTGGAAGGGTAATCAGGCTAATTCATAATTTTCCCCCTACAAGTATAAATGTTTTAAAGTGAGGCTGTTACTCTTGCAGACATATGCCACATGAAGGCCTCCATGAGTACATTTTGAATTATTTGGCCTTTAACCAAAAATATTTTCAACATTAAAATGAGCTCAGCAACAACGTCAGCGACAGACTGAAAATCAACCACAGACGACGATCATGTCACGTTAATTTGACTTGAATTAGTCCACTGCTCGATTCCTCATGATGACTATTAATTAACAAAGTACTGATGACATTTCACCGCATGACAGAATAAAAACACTGTTACAACACTACATACTCTGTCGCCTTCTCAGCTGGTTAAACTGTTAAAATGCTACAGATTTCAGCATTACCCAGGTCTCTCCCACACACTGGATTATCTCTACCTTTTTTGCTTGCATCTAATAAACCATTAGATTTTAGCACTTACACGCATAATGGCGACCAACGTGGATGAATGTGAATGGATGTGACTGCCCGTGCACAGAACAAGGCACAGTCAATAATGTCAGCTGCTACATGTTTTTACAATTATGCACTGAATATGAATTTAAATACAATATTTTACATGATGTCAGTCTTTAGTGCTGATGTTGCACAGCTGCCTCTGAGTGTTGCAATGACTGAATCTAATTTAATTCCAAGTGTACCACTAACAATGAATCGCCACTAAAGGATCACCTCATGCTCATCTTGAAGTTTCATAATGGGAGTTCACAAACCAAAGGGTGATGTCACAGCAGCTATGTCCATCTTTTATGCTGTGTTATGCTCACAAAATTCTTAAAATATGTTTTTTTCCTTTTTAAATTTTCATATATTGGCCATTATCGATGCCAAATGGTAATTTGCTGATATATCGGCCTGCAGACAAATCAGTCAGGCTCTAATACAGTAAAGTTTAAAGGGTGCACTTTGACACTTTGCAATTAATTAACATAAATAAATGTGCTAATTTTGCATGTCCTACATCCCTAAAATCTTTCTATGGGGTTAATTTTTTAACAGAAACTTTATCAACTGGTCCTGGAGAAGATCACGTTACATATTTATATTAAGTTACATTTTCATCCCCATCTTTGGTCTGTGATCAGGATCAGTTAGTTTAGACAGAGCGGATAACAAAACTGGCCGTTCAGTCAGAGCTTCAGAAACATTTTTATAACAGCTTTGTGACTTTAAAGGCAGCTACACTGATTCCTAGTGTTTTAATCTCCACACTCTGCTCCTACAGCAAGCCATTGGACATGTTACTGTTCTGCCAGCGCAGACAGGTGGTCTTGGAATGCTTGTATAGGTGTGACGACTGGCTGAAGCGTTTTCCACACTTCAGACATGCGTAGGGTTTCTCTCCCGTGTGGACACGGATGTGTTTCTTGCAGTCAGTCAGGGTGAGGAAGGTTTTGCAGCAGATTTTGCAGGCGTATTTTCGTGCCCCTTCAACCACTAGGACATTGTGCTCTGAGAGAGCCTTTTTGCACTTGGACAGAACGTCTGCTGAGGCCCGGGTGAGCTGAGGGGGGAGGGAGGTGGGCCTGTTGCCACTCATCTCATACCCCCCGTTCTCATTGAGGAGCAGGGGACCCGCTAGACTTGAGGAAGAAGAGGCAGCATCCTGAAGAATCCCCCCGACTGCCTCTTCTCCTCCCATGCCAGTGGTCATTTTTGGAGCAATGCGTCTGTAGCCTGGATAACTCAGACCTGTGCCGCTGGCTCCTCCTGTCTCTCTTGAGGGCCGTCCTAGTGAATGAAGCCCCAAACTTGAGCGCTGGAATTCCAAATCAAAAGGATCCACTCCTCCACGTCCTCCTCTTGAATTTCCCCCATTTCCTCTGGGGTTTCCTAAACCATCATGCAGGGGGCGGAGGAACAGAGAATCGGCTTGCAGATTATCTCCAAAACTGCTTCTACTCTCACCACTGAGTGGGCCTGATTGCAAAAGAGAGGAAGAAGCAGAGCTCGAAGTGCCAGCAGCTTCCTGCCTCAGCAGAAAGCGATGTGCTACTGCATCCCCAGTTGTTGTGTTCGGAAGGTCGTCCTCTCCGGCAACCATCCCCGAGCTGCCAGTCGCAAAATCCTTTTGGCTGAGGAAGCTGGAAATGCTGAAACCAGGTTTGCTACTCAGTCCATTATTACACCCAAAACCTCCTCCGTTCGCACCTCCTCCTCCTATACTGCCCTTGAGGATGAGCTGAGAGCTGGGCTGGAGAAGAGAGTCGGAGCTGGGCTGGGGTTCAGAAGTGAAGCTGCGGTCGCTGCTTTCTGGGCTCAGCTCCACCTTCTCTTCGTCCTCCTGACACCCAGGCTCGGGGGGATCACTGCCTTCGGCCTGCGATGTGACATCGCTAATTTCATCAGCTGGCTCGGGCGAACTTAGCGGCTCACGTTTAACAACCACCTAAGAAAAGCAAGAAAAGGAAAGAAATGTTTCATCTAAGGCCAAGGGAGATAAGACCTCAAATTTTAATGTAAGAATTAATATTCACAACACTGCCTAAAGGTGTCACAGTTGGACAGAAATTTATTGTGGAGAGACTTCTCACAGAAACCTCAGAGCCAGCTCCCAAATGGGTAACACCAGATGCTCTAAAATAATCTCTTAAACAAGCCTGCTTTGCCTTACTAAGACGTTTTATTTTTTCTAGCATGTCATTTCAAAATAAAGAGTTAACATCCAACCATTTCCCCATTCTTCTGTCACAGTGCGTTGCTACTTTGTTGACCTGTGTCGTCTAATGCTGGGCTTACACTGTGCGATTTTTGGCCCATTTTGAGCCGATTTTTGAGTTGTGCGACCGTTTTGGCGATCGGCCCGATTTTGGCCTTCATCGTGCGTCGTGCATCGCGTAGTATACGTGGGGTGACGAGACGCGATTAACACCTCACAACCAGCTCCTGATCATCAATCGCTTGGTCGTGAGGCTGTCGCCGCAGTTTGTCACACTGCGCACGCGCAAACACAAATGTCAGCGAAAAAGATGGCGCAGCACGGCAGTGCAGCGTGTGATCTGGACACAAGCGATGGAGGCACAACTTGTAGAACTTTGGAAAGCTCATCCGAGCCTTTTCGATGTGGCCTCACAAAATTATCACGACCACAACAACTGTGAAAATAGTTGGATCTACATTGCTGCTCAATCACAGCTGCCTGATCAATGTTTTTCATTAGCAATTTAGCAAAGTTGATGGTGGTGGTGTGCGTGTCTGTGTGAGTGAAAGACAGAGAGGGAGAGCAAGCGACAGAATTTCTGTTATAACCTTCATTTTATGGACGCACAGTGTGAGCACTCAGGTCGCATCAGAGCATCGGGCCGTATAGTGTGAGACCCTGCATCGTGACCTATGAACTTCTAACCCCTTCGAGTCAACCGTACAGTTTGAGCAGGAGCTGAATCGCGCGACTGAAAAAAAAAAAAATCGCACAGTGTCTGCCCAGCATTAGCAGCTGTAACAGTAATTTGCAGGTTCAGGGTGGATTAAGCCATGGTGATAAATTCCTCTATATAAGTTGTAAAACAAATAAAACCTCTAAAGTTAATCATAAATATTTTTTTCTAACTCTAGCCTATAATTGGAAACATTTAGTGGAAAATTAACATGTTAACTTTTGCAAGAAATGGCTTCCTTGCCAGTTGTCCCACCTGTTATACCCCTTTGAAGTCTGCTTGAACTCTTCTGCCTGGGGTGTGTGTGTGTTTAGTTCATGGACTGTAATATCAATTATCTGCACATTAGTTAACGAGGCCACAAAAACACTGATCAAATTTATGTCTCTTGGATCCAAGTCGATGAGAAAAATGTAATCAAGGCTCCAGGGTAACAGTCATTAGTTTGAATGTAAATTGATGACATTCTTTACTACCCTTCACCTGCCAATCTCCACCTTTAGACATTACACCGCCCAAAGGTTGGAGAGTGGCCACGACAGCTCATGTAACAAATCAAATCACTTTTAAATCAAATCAAATCACTTTTATTGTCACATCACATGTGCAGGTACATTGGTACAGCACATGTGAGTGAAATTCTTGTGTGCGAGCTTCACAAGCAACAGAGTTGTGCAAAATACAATAATGTAAACAAGCAAAATACAAGAATGGCTACATCTGAAACTAATAAATATATGTACAATATATAATAGTATATGCATTTCTGGATGTGTATACTAAATATTTTTCTACGTGTGTGTGTGTGTGTGTGTGTGTGTGTGTGTGTGTGTGTGTGTGTGTGTGTACACATATTTTCCAAATTAAATAGAGTAAATAGAGTAACATCTGCTAATATCTCGTAAATTGCAGCAAGCAAAACCCACAAAGAGCAGTGAACCTCAGAGTCAGCACAGGTCAGCTGTCACAGTCCGTCCGCAAGGAAATCAAATCCTCAGACAGAAATTATGTGTGACTTATTTCTAAGTGAGTCATTTTCCCCTGCTGCACTGCTACACCCGATCTTATGACTTCCCTCTTCTGTCCAATCCCTTAACCCCTGGTTGTATTAATGACAATCAAACCAACGATTTCTGTTAAGTTTGTTTACTTCATACAGACAAGCCTGAGAGGTCTGGAGAGTTTTAACTATGAAAATATTCCTGCCCACTGAAGAGACAAACCTGTAGCTTTACCTTCTGCTCCTCTTCTTCGTTCTCCTCCTCCTCTGTTCCTGATTTTATTTTCACCCCTGCTCTGCTGTCCTGCTGATCCTGGTCATCCATGTCCTCTTCTTTGTTTACTCCTTGAATTCTCCCCAAGTTCTCCTCCTCGCAGCGTCCACTATCTGACTGACTCGGCATCTGAGGGTCATCTTGGGACGCAGCTGCTAACCCAGTGATTGGAGGGTCAAGTTTAGATTCGTCCCCCATCTTGTGGGAATCCGGGGAGAGAAGTGCTCCCTCCTCCCGCTCTGCGTTCACCCCTTCTTCTCCTAACAACCCGAGGTTAGGCGCCAAAGGACGCTGTCTCTGTCTGGGTCTCTCCTCTGAAATCCCCAGCGCCAGAGAGGGCTTCCGTTTGTGGAAGCGTCGGATTGGGAAGGAGGCCCTCTGGTCAACCACCCTACTGCCAACTACATTTCCCGCCCGGTCGTCTTCCATCCCACCCAAAGCAGAGCTCACCAAGCTGAGCCCCAGCTGCTGCAGTAAGAAGGAGCGCTGCAGCTTTGAAGTGGCAGCATTTGCTGCAAGGTTAGCATTAGCTGCTAACATCGGGTTCACTGCTAAATCAGCTACTTGCTGATGCTGCTGCTGTCTGTGCCTCTGCTGCTCCTGCTGTGGGTGGTGATGGGCAGCTCTGTCGGATGAGGGCGACATGGGCAGCGTGCGCGTCGTCAGGTAGTGTTTGCAAGCCTTGACCACATTGTTGAGGTGCAGATGCGAAGCTGCGAGGAGAACATCCATGACATTGCTCTCGCCGAGCATCAGTGTTGACGTGTACATCATGTCCACGAGAGCAGCGAAGGCCTCGGCCGTCACCACCTGCAGAACGCACACAGTGGTTTCAATCACCATTAGAATGACTAAAAACACTTTTTTCGCTTTTTTGACAGCATTTTCTTTCTAACCTCGCTGTCCAGCTGGATCATGTTCATGCTAGCATCTCCCTCTGCGACAGTGAACAGCGCTCTGAAGTGGGTGCTGCAGGCCGCCAGCACGGAGCGGTGGGCTTTAAAGTGTCGGCTGCCTACCACGATGACACAGTCGCAAAGCTGACCATGGACGCGCTGATAGTTCAGCTGCTGGAAGATCTGCTCAAAATGGCCTGGGAAATCCATGGCCCTGCAGACAGAGGAGCAGAGGGTAGGTTAGTTATGCAGAACTACAGTCAGTTAGCAAAGATCAGGTGATCTACTGATGTCACTGCATCTGACCTATCAGCAGCGACCTGGAGCTTTTCAAGCTTCAGTGTTCTTCAACAAATTGGGAAATTCAGTTTACTGCCCCTACGTACTGTTACCCTTATCATCATAATGCCCAAACCAATAGTTCTAAGTTAATTGCTGTATTACAAGAAACAGACTGTATGTAGTTGCCAACTTGACATTATTGAGTAGCACACTGATTGCAGCTTGCTTTTTTGACCATCCATTATGCATGAGAAAAAAACCAAAAATTAAATAAGATCAAGTTATCTTAATGGATAAAAAAAAATTGCGGACAAAGTGATAAATCACAACATGTGTTACTACAACACTCATCACACTTCAAAATGTTAAAAAACGCTTATTTATCAAAGTAAGACAGGAGAGGATGGAGAGAGGTTAGATTTTAAAAGGTAAGGACTGCTCCGTGACATTTAACAGACTGGGAAGTTAAAGCTGAAACATAACATCCTCATTCATTTTAGACACTTTTGAACTGATACCAGATCTATACCTGATGTGTTGCTTATGTGAAGTGTATACTAACTTTTGCTATTCCAAGGTTGCATGAAAAGGCAGTGTATGGCAGGATAATCCGGTTAATCTGTGGTACCGTGGGGATGTTTACAGTGCAGAACAGATGTGGCGTTTATGGTCACTGTAACAAGGAAACACGTAAACTTAAAGTTATGGAAAGGAGATTAATTCACTGAATTCCACCTTTATAGTGTGTAGGGGTGTCACAAATCTGCCAACAAGAGCAGAAACTCAGGTCAGCTGATCACAGCCCGAAAACAAAGAAAATTTCATTGTGCTTACAATAAAAATTACTTCCAAGTGATGCTGCACTACAAAACTAGAGATCTCACACCTACTCGAATCAAACTTAAACCCACGATTATGCTCATTTTTCTGCTTAGGTGTAGCTACATCAGCACATAGAGCGAGTTTGCATCTGAATTTGGGCTGACATAATGTTTGTACTCCCATAATATTATTTTATATTATTAATGAAGTTAAGTTAGCTTTGCACAAAACAGCTGATAGAAATGTCCTCCAAATAGCTCATTTTCACTGCATTTCAGAGTCTGGATCCAGCACTTCAGTATTTTTTGAAACAAGTATGTTCACTTCTACTTGAGTGATGAAATTGTGCATTTTTGAGTACCTGTGGATGCAGTCTAGGATGTCTGAATGGTGATGGGGGTGAAGTTGGATCAGTTTTTGTATTTACTAGCTAACAGCCAGGATGCCGTGGTGCTGTCATTTTATTTTGGTTACTGATTACTGTACACCAAATGTTGCGTTTTCCACTGCCTTCTTGCTATAAAGTCATATATTGACGAACAGGTCTAACTTTATTGAACACCGTCGTCTTTACACACAGTTAACGTCACAACTGCAATGGAACACAATAGCATGAGATGCGACTGGGTAAAATGGTACAAAAGAAGCACTCTGCTGGTGCTGTAAATCAGAGCAGAGAGCCAGCGGTACTTTAGGTTACCTTGAAAGATCCGGAAAATGCAGGTATCGAGAGGGAGAACAGGGCCCCGATTAGCTAAAGTTAGCTGGCTTCAGCCCAGCAAATAGCCCGTTAGCTAAAGTAAAAGCAGCGGCATGCGGTCACCGAGACTGGACAAAATGTCCCCTCAAGCCGAGCTGTGGATAGCTAACATTTCCGCTGCTACCTCCCGCGTCCCCCTGCGGTCGACTTCCTGACGGTTTGACCCCGAAGCGGCTTGTTTAGTTTTGGCCGTGGGAACGTAAAGCTGGCCGCGATGCACGGTGACGCGGTGTCCGTTGATCTCCAGCGGCTGCCAGGCTGAGCACACAGCCACGGCGCCAGAATAACCGTTAGAATAATATTAATGCCTCCTATCAATTGGTGAGTGGTAGCGTCATGCTGTGTTGTGTTTTCTAATATTTCCCCCGGCCGACAGACGGTTTTTCCAACCAGACTCACGGGGCGGCGCTGTACCTCTTTTTCGCGTCCATGACCTCACCCGAGGTGAAAAGCTGCAGCTTTACAGTTTCACCACAAGGCGTCGCTGCTGCAGCCCCACACATAGCCAGTTAGCCAAATATTATAAACAGCATCGAGATGGTAAATGCTTTGGCAGTTTCATTTTGTTAAAGCCCGTATAAATGATAATCCAATGAACAAAGACATAGCAGAAGGAACAGTGCAGGCAAAATAAAGAAAGGCACCAGGTAAAGTATCCACAACAAAACTGGAGAAATTAGAGCAGCGGCTTGGCGAAGCGAACACGGAAGTACAGAGGAGTAAACTCTTGCCCTGCATGAAAACTCATCATGACAACAGTCATGGCCGCCTCCTGCTCGTTTGTGTGCTGCGGAGAGGAGAAAGAAGCCGATAAAGCTGTCGTCGGTGAGTCGTCCTCATTTGTTTATTATGTAGAATTTTTCCCGAGGATGATGATGATGACACATGACTCTGGGTTGGGGTTTGTAGAGTTTATATTTCTAAAGCATTTAGGTGCACACGTGGGCACTACTGTGTTGTTGTGTCCGAGGCTCTCACGTGTGTCACTGTACAGTCACATCGGTCATTGAGGTTTGATCGCATTTGAGGTTTTGATTCCCGGTGTTTCTGTCTCAATCCCACAGTCCGCTTTTCCAACGGCAGCGTCCAAAATGCAGACAAGCTGGATTTCAGCATGTTTAAAAACACAGAGGAAAGTAACCCCAGGAAAAAGACCAGGCGGATACTGGTGAGGAAGATGAGGATCTATCGTGTGTCTGCACTCTCCGGGCTGTGTTACTATACTCTCAGTGTTCTTCCTGGTTTCTTTTATTTAGGTTGCAGAGTCAGACAGACTGTCCTATGTGGGGCAGAACTTTGGAGTGGGGTCAATGAAGTGCAATAATCTTTGCAAGTAGGTCTTTGCTGCACATTTTGGCATGTTATGGTCACCGAGGAGGAGATTGATAAGGAGGATGTTTGGCATCTTTTTAGATATTATGTGGGCGTGTTGAACAAGCAGACCATGACGATGGAGGTGCATGAAGCTCAGCTCTTCAACATGCAACCAGTTATACCAGGTAAGAGACCTATAACATATCTGTTGCTATTTTTAACTGCCCGCAAAGACCAGAAGCTGTGGGAGGAATGCTTTCTGTGCCTTCTGAGAGTCACTTTTTCTGACTTTTGTCACCAGGAGAGACAACAGACAGTGCAAAACCCCAGGACACTACTCAGACCTACAGAGAAAAGGTGCATTTGCTGCTACTGTCTGTCCATTACAAGACATCTGTGCTTAATTATGTGTAATGTGAATATCTTGTTATTACCTTTAATGTTTCCCTTTCAGGTTGATTTACTGATTGAGGCCTTTGGTACCAACAAGCAGAAGAGAGCTCTGAGCTCTCGCAGGCTGAATCAGGTGGGCAGTGAAACCCTTCAGCAAGCAGTGGCAAAGGCTGCCAACACTGTGATTGGCGAGAAGGGTCTGGAAGGTAAGCTGCACAGTGGATGCCTCTCCTAGGAGAAATCTGGAAGTTGAATGTTTCTCTCTCCAGGTTTTTTTTCTTAACCTTCCCTCTCTGCACAGCTTTGCAGCAAGAAGTGGCTGACGCAGAGTCGCAAGGAGACCTGGCTCTGCACCTTCCCCCCTGCAATGCAAACGCAGACAAACGAGAGGACGTCTATCCATTTGATGAGCGTATCTTTTATTCCTGTGCTGGAGGAGGAATGTGTTTATGGAAATAGGAAGGCAAGGAATACATTTGAATTCCAGATTACAAGATGGGGTACTAGCGTATGCATGTGTTTGCAGGTTTTTATCTAGAGCCGTACCAGACTTTGTTCAGGTGACCCTTAACCGAATATGTGCAGTCTTGAGCCCAGTGGAGTTTGGTGCTTTGGAGCAGGGTGGTGCCAAAATGGCAGCACTCACCCCCGAAGAGCTGAAAAAGATGAAAGATGATGGAAGGTAGAGGCAACCAAACCTTCAGAGACATTTTATTAATGTGTTCTTGCACTTGAGGTTGATCTTGTGGTTTTTATCTTTAACCTAAAGGTGCCTGAGTATTGTGAAGCATCTAGAGAATCTGCCAACTGAAAGTGAAAGCCGAGACAAAATGGCACGCTGTGCTTTCTACCTCTCTCTGCTCCTCAAACTGGCTCGGGAGAGGAATGTCACCCGCAAGTGTGAGTGAATTTTGTTAGTGTTATGATGTGGAAAGTGGCATACAAACTTTCACCATTAGAGGGTTGTAGTAATTCATGTTTGCATGTACAGTTGGGCAAGAGGAAGGCTGCCCTCGCATCATCCAGGGCAAACTGTTTAAAACGTTCACCGTGGAGACCTTCAACAATGGCAGGTATGGTGGTTAAACACATGTAGCTAATGAAGAAAAATGTATCTGGAATTTGATTTTGTTTCACTAAATTAATAATTTCATTAGTAATTCAAAAATTTACCAAATGCTAAACCGAGACAGGGAAGCTAAATAATATATACAGTTGTAAGAAGTTTATATACACGAATCATGAGCATGAATGTCATGGTAATTTTGGGCTTTTAATGACTTCTTTGAACTGTTCTTTTCTCGGCGTGGAATGATTGTACAGCATACACCTTTAATGATTTTAAAAACCAAGAATTAGGTGCACAAGTTTCAATTTATTTAGGATTTTCTCTAATCCACACGGGGTCAAATGTATAGATACTCACTTAAATAATTTAGTAAGTGTTGTTAAAGGTTCTACAATGTATTTTAACAAAGTTAAGGCCTATTAGCTTCTCGAAAGTGATCGTGATTGACTACATCTTTTAGTTTCTCTTTGCAGCATAAGAAGGGATTGTTCGATAGCACCAACTGGATTGAATAATGCAAAAGTCCAAGAAACTAATTGAAGATCTAAGGAGATCTGTAGTTTCTTGGAGACCCTCGAAAGAACTACAGATTCCAACATCATCAGTTTAAACAGCTGATTTGTCATCACTTTGCCAAAAATGTCATCCTCATATGAGAGAAGGTGAGCTAGGATAGTCAGGAACAACCCACAAACCACCATGGCTGAAGCCTGCCATGAACTGCAAACTGCTGGAACACCAGCATTACTGTCCACAGTGAAGCACCTTTTTCATTGCCATGGACTGAGAGGGTGGCAACCAACAAAGAAGCCCCAAACACACATTAAAACTGGTTTTAGCATGAATAAAGCAGGCTAACATTAAGCCTCTGGAATTGCCTTTCAAAAAAAACAAAAACAAAAACCCAGCTCAACCCGGTTTAAATTTGTTCAGTGTGCTTTAAAGCCAGGTCTATGCCAAGAAACTAACAAATTTGAGTGAACTTTACCAATTCTACCAAAAAGAGTGGTCAAATATTCAGCCAGAATTATGCCAGAAGCTTCTTGAGGGCTGCCAAAAATCTCATTAGTACAACTTGCTAAGGGACATTAACCAAATATTAGTGGTGATGTGTGTGTATATATTTGAATCTGTATGCATACTTTTGACCTGTGTGGATTTCAGAAAATCCCAAATAAATTTAAACTTGTGCACCTAATTTTTGTTTAACTATAAGTTATTAAAGGTGCGTGCTTTACTATCATTTCACTCTGGAAAGCAGTTCAAATAAATGTTTTGGTTTTTTTTTTTTTTTAAATCACCAAATTATTTATGGCAGACATTCATGGCCATGATGAGTTTATGTAAACATCTGACCACAAAAGTATAGTTGTTGCTGCACTGATTCTTTTCAAAAGACACACTTTCTTTACTTTTCTGTTTAGAATCCAGAACATGGTGTCGTCGTCAATGCGGGTCAAACTAGCAGCATACTGCTTAGCTCTGCTGCTGCATATGGGTAACATGACAGCTGACCTCACATTACTGCATCGTGACCTGGGAATCACTGAGGCAAGGTAAGCAGGGGAATAAAAAGGAAGCCTTTAAAAATCGTTTCTTACATTTCATACATTGTTTAAATAAAGAGTAAAATCATTAATGAAGTCAATAATGTGGACTTAACCACAGATACTACTATCCTCCTTCTTTACTCTGTAGTTTTTGTTTAAACTGTAAACTATTGTGATTCTTGTGCTCTCCTATAGGATGACTGAAGTCGCAAAGTCAATGAGACTGACCTTGGTGAAACCAGCCCGAGGCAAGGGTGATAACATTGAACTGCAAGATGACAGCAGACTGGCCGCCCTTGTTCTGCCTCTGATCAAATACGATCACTTCACTGAGAGACGGAAACGCAAAAAGATGCACTGAGGACGTGAAGGAGAACAGAGAACTGGACAGAAAGAAATGAATATCAAACAAATGGCTGCATTAAACAAGGCTTGTTTGTTAATGCTTTTGTAGACAAATAAAGTGAACTTCAAGGCGTATGTGACACGCTTACATTTAAAGATAGAAAAAAAAAAAAAAAAAAAAAGACTAAAGAGCTGTAAACAAATTCTAGATGACAGAACATCTAGCAGGAACGTATAGGCACGTTTGTAGACATCACATGTTGCACACTACATATCTTCCCCTTCTCTGAGTGTGTGGACAGGATATCTGGATAACTGCCTTTCTCTTCTGTCTGCTGGTCTTTTTTTTGCTTTTGATTTATTTTTTACAAATGCAGACAAATTAAATAAGCTGTTACAAAAGCTAAACTGTCGTCAGACAATAGTGGATGGTTGTGAGATTATATTTCAGCAAATGCGAACCCTCTTCTGAAACCGAAACCTACTCAAATGTGATTGGTTGGTCGAACTTAAGTGCAGGTGGACTACAAATGGAAATATAAAGCTTAGACTACCAACAGTTTTTTTTGCATAATCATATGCAGACATCTGTTTAGTTTTCTGTGCAGCATGTTGACAGGATCTGAAATAATGAGATGTCTCAAAAGCTGAAGTGCATTAAGTTTTAAAAACCATAGAGGACATTACGCAAGAAGAGACCCGCCAACAAACAGGACAGAAAGAGACAGAATCTTAATTTTGGCTTAGTTGCATAAAAGCCCTCACGCTATGAACACACCTTCCCTCGCTACAGCATCCCTTAAATAGTCAACCAAGGCACAGCTTTACTTTGACCCACTGTCAAAGCCAGTATTTCTGAAGCCTTTGACTCCTGCTAGGATTTAGAAATGGGCACTTCCTAACCAGCGAGTCCGTATAAGCAAAAATAAGACTACCAAACAAGTCTGCAGTAAATGAGCTAATGATAAACTAGGCAAAGCTCTAGTCTCAAACAGATTCCAAAGAAGTATGAATGTCTTGTACTCCAGCTTCGGTTTTCAATAGCCCACGTTTTATGAGTACAGTAGCATTTTAATCGTAGAAGTACAAAAGTCTAATTTCAGATTTTCAAAATCTTCTTCCACCTTAATAAAAATGAGGGTGGATGGCTTCTTTAATGTTTCAGTTGCCGTCTCCAGCTACTTGGACAATTAACCGAACCCTTATTTTGACAGTCAGTGCCCCACGTGTATGGTTTACAGCAGTTAAGGTGCAACCCGATGCTGACCTCCTGACCCTGGCTATCATATTGGCTTGTAAGTTCTTGCCAGTATTCACAGGATGCTGCAAAACATGCTGCCGCTGTGGCAACCACTTTCCACAGTTGCGCCGATCCTGGTGGTCACGGAAATTCCAAGTCCAGAGGGATACTGGGATGAAGAGAGACCAGCAGGGGAGCTGGCCAGTGGGCGAGGAGGAGGGTTTTCCATAACCCAGGGGGGAACAGATGTACAGCTATGAAATGAAGAGAGAAAGGGTAAACAGCAATTGGGAGGTGCCCTTTAAGATTATTTTTCACCCCACCCCTATTTGTTTTTTAAACCATTTTCATCTTCAGCAGTTCCTGAGGGAAATAACCTTTAAGCTGCACACCATTTTTTATGTCACTAGCTAGCTGTCACTGACTGTTATACAATTCTGAGCAAACTGAATTTTTAGAGCTTTTTCTTCTCATAAAAACCTGCTTCATTCAAAAACGTTGCTATTAGAGTAAACTGTAGCAGTACATGTATGGGTCCAGCCCAGCAAAGCTAATAAATAGAGAGGGAATGCGATTAAGAAAAACAACCACTGCTCTCCACTGAGGTAATAAAACCAGTAAAAGAACTGCAGTGTGGTGGGACACACTACCAACACGGTAAAGAACCAAGGACTAAAGCCTCTAAGGAGCCAAACCCCAAACACAGAATTCAAGTTAATAAGATGAGGCAGCAGCAACTGATTCAAGCGGTATCCTGATATTTAGATGGCCTTCCTTAGTACTTCTCCAAGTACACCATCTTCTAACCTCTGAGGTTGGGCTCTAGGTCTTGAACTGGGGGATCATTTCACATGTAAGGAAAATGTGATCACTACACCACGAAGCCACTGCTTTTCTACTAAAAGCAATGACCTCAAAAAGTTCTTTAAGTTAACCTGCAGATCTGAGTAATTTTTTACTCAGATCACTTACTATTTATTAGTAATTTATTAGACACTGCGCAGACAGCAGAAGCGATAGAAAGTGACGACACTAATTCCACTGATGGTCTACTGCCGGGGTCTCCATCTCCAGGCCTCGAGGGCCGGTGTCCTGCAGGTTTTAGATGTGTCCTTGATCCAACACAGCTGATTCAAATGGCTAAATTACCTCCTCAACTTGTGTTGAAGTTCTCCAGAGGCTGGTAATGAACTAATCATTTGATTCAGGTGTGTTGATCTAAAACCTGCAGGACACCGGCCCTCGAGGCCTGGAGTTGGAGACCCCTGGTCTACTGAATGTCTGCCAGTTTTTAATGGGCCTACTGATTACCTGTCATCATGCCTGAGAATGCTATTGTTCCGCAGCACACAGCTCTCATTGCCAGGATCCATATGTAGCAACGCTTTTCTGTTGTCACGGTGACCCTGGAACAAGATGTTGTCATGGACAACACCTTTAACTGGCCCTAGCACGGCGATCCCACAGCCTTGTGAGGGTTGGACACGATTGCGCATTACCTGAAGACAAAAAATTATTAAAAACTCAAATGTAATGAAGTTATGGTTAATATAAAAGTAAACAGCTGCAATATGCAGGTCTAATAGTAGGTTTGGAGATCTTCAGTCCATCCCACCTTGATATCGGCAGTTCCACAGACCTGGATTCCACATCCACGGTTCCCAACAACATCATTCTCCACAATCTGCCCATTACCACTGAAACTGACACCATAGCCACTGTTTTCATAGATGCCATTACCACGAAGCTCCACTCTGCAGTCTTTCTCCACCGCAACACCACCTCGACCATTTTCCAGAATGCAGTTTGTAGCAAGTCGGGTCAGCTGACTGCTTTGCAGCACGGCAATGCCAAGGCCACGGTTACAGTTTATCAGGTTAGCAAAAACATTCAGGGCCTCAGTGCTCTTCACATACAGACCAACTGCTATAGAAAGGGACAAACAGATGGAGAAATGACAAACAGTCTTTCATTCTCCCGTTCTATCGGCATTTGATGAAACAGATCAATTTAGTACCTCCATTGTAGCTCATGCAGTTGCTCTCCACCAGGGCCACGCTAATAGAGCGGCGAGCAGAGTGGCGCTCATCTTCACTGTCTAGGTCACTGTCCCAGGCAAACAGTTCACCTTCTTCATTAAAGTTCTCCTGCCCTTCACGTCCCTCTCCTTCTACACCCCTCCTGTCTGCACCGCCTCCTTCTCCAGCGATTCCTTCCTGCCCAGGCCAGTTTCCCTCCCTGACCTCAATGTTCTCTGGGTCCTTCCTGCAGAACACTGCCAGCCCATACATACAGTTATGGATGATGTAGTTGCTTAGGAGCTGTGGGAGGCTGGATGACATAACCCACACACCGCAGCCTTTGTTACCTGAAGGAGTCAGAGAAAGAGGGAACTGAAACTGTTCTTAGTCAGGGGTGTTGAAAATGAGCTATTAAACACAATGAAGCCTCTAAGAGATAAATAATACATACAAAAAACCTGGTTTCCCTCAATAAGTCCACGTCCTCTCTCTCCCACCACAACACCATCTGAGTAGCCGTAACAAATGTAGTTGTTCCGTAAGATAGGGTCGCCTCCTCTGCGGATATCCACACCGCCCCATTGGTTCTCTCGAATTACATTCTCTGGAATTAAAATTAGTTATTATCTGTGTACATTAGTGGAGAAACACAAAGAAGCCATTTGTCAATTTGTGTGTTCATCTGGATAAGACAATGGAGCAGATCCACTGACACACCTGTTATCATTCCTCTGCCGTTCTCATTTATAGCGATCCCTGCAGCCTGGCCCTGGAAGATGTGATTCCCACTGAGAAAGAAAGAAAAAAAAAGAAAAAAAAAAGGGGGGGGATAAAAGTTCCCACGGAGCAAATGATGAATAGGAGAACAGAAAAGTGGTGTCAAAAGAAAAAAAAAAAGAAGCTACAGAAATCCAGATTTCTATCTTTTTTAAACAATTCCAGTCTCAAGATAAACACGAACACAGTGAATAATATCCAAATTAATTGCTTGCAGACTCCAACCTACCTTACCACGGGATTTCCACTGAAGAGAATATATACCCCAGCTTCTTTGTTGTTGTAAATCTGATTGCTTCGAATTGAACCTTTTCCATTTCCAAGGACAACAACCCCAGAGCGCAAACCACTGTGTATTTTGTTGCACTGTGGATTAATAGTTGATAATGGATAAAGAGACTGAGGAAATTAGTTTCATCTGGAAAGCCTGAATAGATCATTTCTGGAAATCATAAATATTCATACTCTGGGTCTGTCTGTTTTATGCATCTTAAGCTCTTAAGTCGAGTAAGTTAGAAAAGTAATGAACAAAAATCTCCTCATCCATGATATCTGGGCATGCTGCTGAAAGGGTCTGGGACATGCTATCACAGGAAATTTTTTGTTTGCTTGCATCTTTAAAAAGTTGGAATCCAATCAGCAATTGTGTGGCATTTACCACAATGGTTGGGTTAGCCCCCTTTCGGATATCCAGCCCTGCCTCCCCGTTCGAGTGAATGTTGTTTTCTGCTATGAGGCCCTGAGCAGAGAGGCGCAGAAACACGCCTGACGCACGACATTCGCAGACCTCGTTTCTCAGCATTACGATCTGAAGCAGGAGAGAGATAGAAAAGGAAGGTGATCAAGTAGCAGCTTGAATAGGACACTGATGCTAAATTACTAATGATACAAGCTACTTTAACTTGATATGTTTCCCAAATACACACAATACACAATCGCAGATGCATGCCATTTGTATGAAGCAAAGTTACTAGGAACATTATTAACTGTGGAGTTTTGGATGCAGCGCACGGCGTAGTTCAGGCTACGAAAAACATTATCCTCCAGTCGAGCTTGTCCATAATTGGACAAATGCACACCGCCCTTCCCGTCCCTGAAGAGGCATCGTCTGAGGATGCAGCCAAGTGTCGATGCTGCCAACATGTGAGCCTCCGGGTCTCTGTCTAACTCCTGCTGTAGGGTGAGAGGGTCAGGGATCATAGAAGGGGGATCTGGGGAAGAGGAAAGTGGAAGAGAGCCATCTGGCCGGGGGTTGAGCAAATGTGATAGGCCATGATGGTCACATGGGATTTTGTACTCCAGTGTAAACTGCTTTTTGGTGTTGTTGGCCCCCCACTCGTCTCTGTTCTCCTCTCCCTCACTGCGCTCACCATCACTCCAGCCATCTTCAATCACTGTCCTCTGACATACCGCATCTACCCCTGTTCTCCTCTTCCAGTCACCTATGGTTATGCTCTCCTTTTTAACATTAGCACCTGGAGGTTGATGTCCACCAGTGGAGGCAGCCGGATGTCCTTTGGGAGAACTATTATGCTCAGATAGGCCACATGATGAGAACGTCCTAGCCAGAGCTGCCAAATGTTTACAAGCCCAGTTCCTTTCTGAGACCGGGGGACCTTCCACAGTCACTGAAGCTGTGTCACTTCCTGAGAAGTCACAGCTGTCAAATAAACTCAGGACAACTCCCAGCAAGTGTGCAGAGCTACCCTGGGAGAAGGAGCAAAACCGAGCCTGGCAGGTTCCTGGCCCGCGGATTTGCAGCTGAGCCCCCTCAAAGTTGCAGTTATCTAGTTGGACATGTCCCCAGGATGTCTAGAGGAGAGCAAGACAGAAAGAAACAAAGAAATATAATTAGATTATATTTTCTCTTGTGTTTATAGGAGTGTATAGACTAGGCCAATCTGACTCTGAGACTCTTAGGAAACAAGCTGCACCTTGTAGACAACCGTGGAGAACCAGGGTGGCATGAACACCAGATTACACAGCCTGGCAGTAGGGCACTGCTGTTCCATACACACTAGGAGGGCCACCTCGCCCAGTCGGCCTAACCCAACCAGCTCCACCGGTACTTTCAGCGCTACCTCAGCCTGCTCCTCATACACCCCTGGATGGAGCACCACTCGGTCGTAAGGCCCCACCACCCCAAGGGCTCCGCGCAGGGTCTCAAACTCACATCCCGGCCCCACGTGCCAAACCCTGCGATCTTTCCGACGACGGAAGAAGAGAAGGCAGGCGGAGGACTGGAGCTCTGGACCATTTTGAGTCCAGGTGCGGGTGGCAAGGGCATGTTGTTTCAGGGCCTCTCTCCACGAAGGGGGCTCCAGATGAGGTTGACTAGGCCAGTTGGGATGTCGGCACTCAGGGCAGCCCAGGCAGAGCTGTCTCCAGCGGGTGTTATCCAGAGAGAGGATGAGCTCTCGCCAGGCACGGCACACCTGGCAGCAGCGGCCCAGGTCAGGGAGAGGGAGATAGGCTAAAATAACCCTCCACAGCTCCACGGGGAGGCTGCCCACCTCCATGGCAGCAGAGACGCCGGCTGGTTAGCACCGCGATGGGAGGGATACCTGGAGACAGACACACATGCACACGCACGCGCATTTCAAGGCAACAGGAAGCGCAAACCGTTACACAACAATATTACACAACAGGATATTCAACTGCGTTTCGTTTTTAATATTCGCACATCAACACCAAATGGCGCCACGACCAGCGTTAATTTTAGCCGAAAAACAAAATACAGATATGAATTATGTAACCTCACTGTTCATTTTGCGTAGCGGTAAACGATATCTCCACTAAGGGCCTGTAATATTGCCCTGAAAGTTTGCTACAGTTAAACGCGGTTAGCTAGCGGCGTAACTAACGCTAGCCCAAACGTCCTTACCTTTTACCAGTTTGCCATAGTCAACACATGTCGGCTCGACGTTTAGACAAGCCATCCATCCGGCGTTGCATGCCTGCGACACTGACTTTGTCCTCGCATCCTCCGGAGTTCACAGCTATCATAATTACTGCAGATGTACCATCGAAATAAATGGAGTTCAGACGATTGCTTACAGTTTACAGCAAGAAACCCAAGATCCCCATCTTCCGCTTCCCAAAAGTGGGCGTTTACTTCAGCTTCCCCTTGGATGCATCCAAGGGGAAGCTGAAGTATAGGGAAGAACGTTGTTAACTAGTTAGACCCCAAATTCAGAGCCGGGCCAAGGTTTTATGGTGCCTTAAGTGGAATTTAATTTGGTGCCCCCCGCTAATCCCACCTCAGCACCCCAATATTAACTATATATTATCAATTAAAAAAATCCTTTGTGCATTCTTCATTTACCAAAACTATTATCATGACTTTCTAGTGCACTGAAGAGAAATAACAAAAAAAACAAACAAACCCAGCAACCTGACAGTGTATTTTTTTTAAACATACTAACTGTTTTAATTGTTGTTGAAATGTGCAAAATGACAGAACAATCATAAGGAATTTAACATAGGCCTAAATATGATTATTTGTTATGCAACGATGCAAGTTTTAAAACAGAACAAATTAAACAGAAAGCTAGCAGTAGGTTACCAACCATAATGCCTGTGGTTTCCATTGCCTAAACTCAACACACCTTTAGCTAATTCTGTTACAGTATTGTCAGTGGGCCTCTTTAACAATAGGCCTATTCTGGCAGTCTGTGAGAAATATTGCTTTAGGTTTTATTATCAGTTATCAAAATAAATAGTGAAGCAAATGTGAGACTAAATGCGTTTTTCTTTTCTAAAACAGTAAAAGACAGCATTTATTAAGTTATCATTTGTTACCTAACCAGTTACATACTGGCTAATATATATAAAATTAGCAGTTATTGAGAAGAGGATGAAGAAATTTTCTTTTTCTTTTCTTTTTTCTTTGCATTGTATACTGGTGTGAATGGCATATCATGTGACACGGGCATGATGTTTTACTTTGTTTGAGTCTGGAGTGTGGAGTTTTGGTCACTCTGAACTTGCATGGCGTCTCTGTTTATGAGATATTTGCACACTGAGCAGACAAAAACTGAACTGTTAACAAATAGGTTCTCTCTAATTAATGGATGTTTTTCTGGTAGCTTCTGGCTGCACAGAATGTGAGTAAAGGGTTAGCATGAGGATGAAAGGACTTAATACAGTAAGTACATTATTTATTTCCACTCAAAAGTAGAAAAACCTTTCATTTTTTTCTTTCTGAATGTATAGGCGGTTTCTATTAATATAGGTTAATGAAAGTAAAGTGCTCTCTCTGTTGATGTAAGCCATTGTAGCTCATCCACCAGTCTCTTTCTCTCTCATGTGTTAGATGCTTTTTTTATTTGATAAGTTACAGTTTGGACTGGTGTTTACATCACTGGATAGACTATCACAATACACAACCAAAATAACAGTGAAGCAGTCCATTGTCAATATCAAAATCCAGTGCCAATGCTATGGCAGAGAGGCCTGCAGCTCTGCCACAAAAGCAGCACTTTCCTTCCCACAGCAGTGCTTTGTTGCTGATTAATGCACCATTCAAAATCCATTCTCTCCTAATTTAACAGTCCTTCACAGCTTCTAGAATAAGTATTAGCATGGAAAAAACGGAAGTCCATTATATTCATGTAAGAGATCACATCCCGAAGAGGTGAGAGTCCAGTCTTGTCTGCACAATCACATGGCTTGCCCTACCTCATCTAGCCTGCAGATGTCACTGTTGAAACATTTTGATCAGAACCTCAACCACAAATAGACATTTTATTTAATAAATTATTCTGACATGTGGTAAATATTAATTTCAGTCAGTTACCCCGTTGACATTTAATATTGCTCTTGTCTTTGGAAAGATTACCACTTTTAATGCCCTTCCATCTGCCACCAATCTGTTACATCATTTACTGTCTTTCATTTCATAACTCTAAATCAATAATGTGGTTCTTATGTATACCCCAGAATCTCTTGCAAATCTCTTCACCTTTGTAAGCTATTAAATTCAGCTTCTTATCAGGATGATGGCTCTAGTCAAACTGTAAAGCATTCAGGACTCTGGGGCTTTTATTGTGAAAGATAAGGACATGAGCACATGGTAGCTTCATCGTGTTTCTTGGGTCTGCTTTGGCCCACTTATTAACCAATCAGCGTTCAGCCTATGCCAAACTATGGCTTGTTGGATTTCAAAAGAACGGCACGGGAGCACACTTGTGTAAGCTGAATACCCGTCTCCATAGGCTCTACATACATATGGAAACGGACAAAACTATGGTATCATAACATAAAACCTGAAAGAGAAAACATGACTTCACAGTGCACCTGCGGGGACCGGTTGCTATGACAACTAAAGCCACTGAGAGGAGTGTTAGGAAGGCAGACGTGAAGGTTTCAAAGAAAAGCTTATCAAGTGAAAAGTCGTATTAAAAAATAGTTTCAGCCTGAGTGGCAGCAACTTTCCTACTACAAAATATGAATTTTTCACAGTTTTATTTATACAGCGCCAAATCACAACAACAGTTCCCTCAAGGCGCTTTATATTGTAACGTAGACCCTACAATAATACACATATTATTGTAGTATTGCGACCGTGGTTCAGGGGATTGGGAAGGTCATCTTGTAACTGGAAGGTTGCCGGTTTGATCCCCTCCTCTGTCTGTCTTGGTCGTTGTGTCCTTGGGCAAGACACTTCACCTACCACCTACTGGTGTTGGCCAGAGGGGCCGATGGCGTGATATGGCAGCCTTGCTTCTGCCAGTCTGCCCCAGGGTGTGGCTGCAACTTTAGCTTGCCTCCACCAGTGTGTGAATGTGAGAGTGAATGAATAGTGGAATTGTAAAGCGCTTTGAGGGTCTCGAAAAGCGCAATATAAATGTAATCCATTATTATTATATAGAGAAAAACCCAACAAGCATATGACTCCCTATGAGCAAGCACTTTGGTGACAGTGGGAAGGGAAAACTCTCTTTTAACAGGAAGAAACCTCCAGCAGAACCAGGCTCAGGAAGGGTCAGCAATCTGCTGCGACCGGTTGGGGTGAGAGAAGGAAGACAGGATAAAATACATGCTGTGGAAGAGAGACAGAGATTAATAACAAGTATGATTTAATGCAGAGATCTCTATTAACACATAGTGATTGAGAAAGATGACTGAAGAAGAAATGAATGCATCATGGGAATTCCCCAGTTTTAAGCCTAATCTTAAAAGTAGAGCTAGTGTTTGTCTACTGCATCCAAACTGGAAGTCAAGTCAAGTCAAGTGACTTTATTGTCATTTCAACCATGTGTAGAAGTAGAACAGAAGTACAATACGACAATACGACCACAATACAACCATGTGCAGTATGTACAACATTACTCCAAGACTGTGGTGCTACATATAACATGTAACAGACAATCAACACGGGGCTACATAGAGGGCAAGTGTGCAAAAATTGAAAAAAACAAAACAAGACAAAGACAGTGTAACACCAGAAAAAACAAAATGATACAGACACATGGCAGTGCAGACACAGAAAGTGTGACAATGCCAGTGGGTTGTGCAAAAGACTGAGCATTCTGCTAAAATTTGCTCCTCTGGGCTTCCTCACCAATATGTCATTCTGAGCATCAAACCGTGCATAGAAGTTGTTCAGTGCATCTGTTAGCGAGGCGTCGCCATCAACCCCAGGTGTCTTCTTCTTGTAGTTGCTGATGGCCTTGATGCCCTGCTACATGCAACTGTCTAGGAAGTGGCCATGGATTCTTCTGCCGTGTACCTGCTTTGCTGCACTGATGTCTTGAGACAGTTTGGCCCTCGCTGTTCCCAGGGCAAACAAACAAAGGAACCACAAAGCTGTCAGTAAACCATTTTATGCCTTACCAAGCCAGGTGTATCCAGGAATCTTGGGAAAAGGTCCAGGACAGAAGAAGCTGTGGCTGGATCTTGAATCACTTTTTGCCTATGTTGAAATGTCACCTTCATTTTCTCTTTGACAGTTTCATGTCAGTTGAGTGCCTCATCACTGACATAGCTTCCTTGCAGTCATCACCTGACAACTGTCTCGCATTTGAACACAAGTTGTGAAGAATTTTGGGGCTGTCTTGAAAAGCTGACCTTGGTTTCTGCATCTCTTCAGTAGAGTTGCGCTGCACAGTTTTCAATCTCCATGCCAGGTAACCAGAACCACTTTGGTGATCATAGAAATGTTCCTATCGAATTATGAGCGAGAGAGATTTGTTCCGTATTGATTACCTGTTACCCTACACTGTTTGTAGCAAGTTTTGGATACTGAAGAAAACTCCTTCCTGACTGTTGGGATTGTTCAGTGATACATGTCAAAAAGCCAGATATGGCAAATGCATTAGAGGTCTATTTAAATCAATTGTTACAGAATGACATATTTTTTGTACATTTATTTATTTTGGGTCCATTATGTTATAAATGAGCAAAGGACTGAAATAATTTTTTCTCACTGTTTACATTTCTACTGTTTAAGTGACTGGTATTCATACGGTGTTAAATTAATGTGTGATGAGTAACCTGTGCATTGTGCATATGGTGGGTTTCAGCAGTTGCTGTAAGAAACAGTATTACTGGCTTGGACAAGATATGTAATGGTGACTTATAGCTAAGGTGACTTAAGTATACATGTTAAGTGATGTTTAAAGAGTAACAGTAATTACTGTGCTTTAAAGTTGTAACAGTAAGCTGAGATTAATATTCATTTGCTCCTCAACTACCAAATCAAATTTAAGCTGCTGCATTAACGTTTACATTAAGGCTAAGTATACAAATTAAAAAAAAAAAACCCTCCAACAATGGCAGAGTTTGAGACTAATCCAGAAATCAGTGAAAAGGGTGATGTGGAACAACTTTCTGCAGATGAGCAACTACAAGCAGTTGAAGGCACAGCTGATGATGTTTCTACTATCACAAAGAGCACGACAGAGCCAACGAGTCCGTACGTTGACGGAAAAGGGCAAAGAACTGTACGATAAGCACATAGGCTACATTCACACTGCAGGCAAAAGCGCATCAAATCCGACTTTTTTGAACCTATGCGACACATATCCTATCATGGTATGACACTGTGAACAGCACAAATCCGATATTTTCAAATCCAATCTGGGTCACTTTTGTATGTGGTACTGAATCCGATACATATCTGATGTTTTAGAAAGCGACTGCTGTTTGAACGGTCATGTCGCATTAAATCCGTCTTTTGCGTCACTGACACAAGACAGACGCCAATTATCAGCGCCGGAGAAGTGCCCGAGAAGACATTGTGAATGCTTCTTGGCCATCCAGTGAAAATGTCGGGAAGACAGCGTTGGAGAAACGTGGAACTTTTATTTGTACTGTATAACCTCCTCTCTAAAACAGCAATAAGGATCATTATTAGGCCATATGTAAATAAAAAAATAACTTTATAACTTAAAGCAAAATTGGGAAACGTAACGTCAGAAATAAGTCTTTATATTAAGGGCCATCAGTCAAACAGTACTGTTTGGTCTGGGTCTAAACAGAGCGCATTGTGTGTGATGTCTTCTTTTGCGCATGCGGGCCGCTTTGAGGGTTCATACTAGAGCGCGTTTGCTGTCACATTTTATTTGTGGTGTGAACAAGCAGACAAAAAAATCGGATTTGATCAAAAAATCGGAATTGAGCATTAAGACCTGCAGTGTCAACATTGTCATTAAGGATGCCAAAGGAGCTATAGATGGTCAGTGCTCAAAGGATCTGCTACAAGAACATGTTTCCAAGGTTCTGAGTGCTTCTAAGGTTGTGAATGCTGCCTACGTTGAGTTGAGACGTATTGAATCTCCAGATAATGACACAAGATGGAGGATGGATATGTGTGAAGCCATAACAAAGACAATTGTTGAATCTGTAAGAAAGTGCCCAAGCCCAAGTAGAGTGGAGGTTCAAAGAGATGAAGAACATTGGAAGGATACTGAGTCTTTACCTAAGTCAGTAGCCTCAGATGTGGAAAGTCATAGGGATGAACAATGGAAGGAGACTGAGTCTATGCCTAAGTTAGCCTCAGACAGGATGAGTGTTAAGTCACACCACACTAACCTCTCTTCTCATTCAAGGGTTTCCTCCAGACACTCCAGCAGGCTCTCAGCTAAAAGACAAGATGCAGCTGCTGAAGTTGCAGCAAATGAGGCTGCTCTGCAAGTTCTGCTTGAACAAGAAATCCATATGAAGAAAACTGAAAGACAAGAAGCAGAAATAGCACAAAGACAAAAGGCTCTAGAAGCTAAGCGCAGAGAAGTAGAACGACTTGTTACTGTAAAAAAGCTGATTGCAGCAAAGGCTCGACAGCAGGTGTATGAATAAAGTGAATGTTCAGATGAAGAAATATACAACCTACTTCATCACAGATCTGACAAGAAAAATGAAGTCAAGTCTGAAAAAATGACCAGCATATCAAACGGTGTTCCTCGCCACCGCAACGAGAGGTGAACACAGAAGATCTGGTTAAAGCATTTGCAGTGTCTCTTAATGCAAGTCGTCTTCCGGTACCAGAGCCAACAATATTCAGTGGCAATCCTATCAGATATAATGATTGGAAAATTTCCTTTCAGACTCTGATCGACAGGAAAAATATACCAGTTGAAGAGAAGACTTATTACCTGAGAAAATATGTAAGTGGACCTGCAAGTAAGGCAATAGAAGGCTACTTCCCACTTGGCACAGAGGCTGCATACTATGCAGCATGGGCAGTTCTCAAAGAGAGGTATGGGAATCCCTTCCTCGTAGCCAAGGCCTTCAGATACAAACTTGGCGCATGGCCAAAGGTAAGCTCTAAAGGCAGTATGGAACTTCAAGCATTTGCTGACTTCCTTTGCTGCTGCAAGACAGCCATGTCGCAAATGAAGGGGTTTGAAGTGCCTGTAATCCTATAACATCTCTCTTTGCTCTCAAGCCAAGTGAAATTGAAGGGGAACAGAAGCAATGTAGCAAAGGCGCTAGCAATTAACTCAAATGAAAGAACTGTTAGTGCTAGTTGTGTGTACTGTGAAAGGTCGGGTCACAGCCTACTTAAGTGTAGAAGGTTCAAAAGTGAGAGCATTCTAGAAACTAAAGTTTGCTCAAGACAAAAAGTTATGTTTTGGCTATCTGAAATCTGGTCATTGCTCCAAGGATTGTGAAAGCAGAGAAACCTGTGACACATGTAATAAAAGGCATCCAACATGTCTTCATGACAATCGTACTAAGGAAGAGAGAACAAGGAGAAATCAAACCAAGAACAGTGACAGGACAAGACAAACGAACTCAGACGTCTCACAAGACAACAGTGTCACACCAACAACAAGTGAAGCAACTTCTAACAGTGTAGTGGCGAATTTCTGTCCCAAGCTTCGAAAAAATAATTCTTCCACTTCTTAATGTGAGCTGTTCAGATTTATTTCTGACTCGTACATACAAACAAAAGATGTCACGGTCAAAAAACTATTTGCTGCTACAGCGCACATTTCCATTGCTGTCCTGGCTCACTCTAGCCTGCTACCACACATGCGCTGTAATGTTTTCTTGCCCGACACAAATTAAACGCGCAGCATTTATTCTCTAACAACATAATATACAAAATCAAACATGTAACATAATAACTGAAACAGTATCAAAAATATTTCTCTATAGATTGGCTCTAACATTTCCAGCCCCATAATTGGAGGGCGTGAAGACTGACAATTAGCGAACACTTACAAAAGAGCCAAACAACATTAACACTTCCTGTATCACACATGGTCATTCAAATTATCTTTCACAAAACCTGTAACCGACCAGAACATATACTGTATTTTCTCATTCCAAGTTACATGACATTCTCACAGATCAAGCATAGCTTGTCAATGGGTCTTTCTAAGGTGTTAGTCTTTGTCTTGATGATCACACGCTGAACCAGACCCTTAGCATCTGGAATGACACGAAGAACTCTCCCCAACATCCACAAGCTTCTTGGCGCTGACTCGTCGACCACCATTACAATGTCCCCCACAGTTACGTTTCTTCTGACCTGAGTCCACTTTTGACGCTCTTGAAGCATATGCAAATACTCGCGCACCCACCTTTTCCAAAACAAGTCAGCAAGATATTGCACTTGCTTCCAACGGCGGCGGGAGTATGAGTCTTCCTTTCTGAAAAGTCCAGGAGGCAAACCCGGCTTTTTCTTCATGAGTAGCAAGTGGTTAGGCGTCAGTGGTTCCAGGTCTGTTGGATCATCTGTTACTGTAGTCAGCGGTCTGTCATTTAGTACTGACTCCACTTCACACATTAGTGTCAGTAAACCTTCATCATTGACCAACTGTTCCTTCAGTATAGACCTCAGGACCTTCCTCACGGTTCTGATCTGCCTTTCCCATATCCCTCCAAAGTGAGAACCAGCGGGTGGGTTGAATACCCACTGGATTCCCTTTTGCATGAGACAATCTAGAATCTTTGACTGATTCCACTCTTGAATGGCTTCGCGTAACTCCCGTTCAGCAGCAACTAGGTTGGTGCCATTATCTGAACGCATGACAGATACCTGACCTCTTCTGCACACAAAGCGTCTGATGGCGTTCAGACATGAATCAGTGTCCAAAGTGTGCGCAATTTCAATGTGCACTGCTCTTGTTGTAAGGCAGGTAAACAACACACCATACCTTTTTACTGTGCTGCAGCCATGCTTCACATTAAACGGTCCAAAGTAATCCACCCCAACATTAGAAAAGGGGGGTTCATCAGGTAAAAGCCTATCCTCTGGCAAATCTGCCATCTTCTGTTCCAGTGGTTTGCCTCTAGTTTTCCTGCAGATTACGCACCTTGACAGAAACTTCCTCACTTCTGAGTTAGCGGATGGAATCCAATACTTCTGTCGCAGCCGTGAAAGCATATACAGTCTTCCACAGTGCCCAATCTTCTCATGTATATCCTGCAAGATCAGTGTGGTGATATGTGAGCCCTTTGGGATAATGACTGGGTGCTTCACATGTTCTGGCATCCCAGCAGCTGCGAGGCGACCACCAACTCTCAAAACTCCGTCCTGCATCACGGGATCAAGTTTCCTCAAGTGACTAGTCTTTGTCACACACTTGCCTTTCTTTAACATGGTGGTCTCTTCTTGGAATTGTTGACTTTGACAGAACTTGATGATCTCTGTCTCAGCTTGCACCAGATCTTTCAGGGTAAGTGTTGTCTGCATTGATTCGTTGTCTTGTTCTTTCTGTTTAACGTACGTCTCTTTCCTTTTTTCACATCGTCGTAGCAGTAAGTCTTTGAGTTTGATCATCCATGCCACAGCTCTCTTCACTCGATGCCAGCTGGAATAGTGATTGATCAGCTTGTTCAACGTGTGAACATTCTCAGCTGCATTTGTGAGATGTACCATGGTTGCATGCCTCACTTCGCTGTCATCTTTATCAATCCTTTCCTTGTCAGGTCTTTCTGGCCACTGTCTTTCTGGGGTTTTCAGGAAAGCTGGGCCGTGGAACCAGCTTAGATTCTTCATGAGCTTAGATGGTGCAAGCCCTCTGGATGCACAATCAGCTGGATTAATTGCTGTACCGACGTACCTCCACTGCTGGGGATTTTTTAGCTCTCTAATGACCGCAACGCGATTGGCCACGAATGTCTTGAAGCGAAGACTCTCATTTTCAATATACTTCAACACAGTTGTGCTGTCAGTCCAGAATGTAGATTCAAGAAGATTCATCTGAAGCTCCGTTCTTAACATTTTGTCTGTCTTTGCAGCAACCATAGCTGCAGTCAACTCTATTCGTGGAATAGTGGTTTGCTTCAGGGGCGCCACACGGGATTTTCCCATCATTAACGTACAGTGAACCCGTCCGTCATTGCTGGTCATCCTCAAGTATGATGCTGTTCCATATCCACTTTCGCTCCCATCAGAAAAATGGTGGAGCTGTGCTGTTGCGACAGGACCGAAGTCCAATGGTCTCACACACCTGGGTACGGTTACCTCTGACAGCTGGCACAGCTCTTGTAACCACTTGTTCCACTTATGACTGAGCTGTTCTGGGATCTCATCATCCCAAGCAAGACCCTCCCTGCATAACTGCTGCAAGATCATTTTTGCAGGGAGAGTTCCTGGGGAAAGGAATCCCAGTGGGTCATAGATGGAGCTGGTGACGGAAAGTATTCCACGTCTCGTCACAGGTCTTTCTTTGATGTTAATCCTGAACTTGAATGCGTCAGACTCAGGGGACCATAGAACTCCTAAAGCACGTTCCATAGGCAGCAGCTCATGGTTCAAGTTCAGGTCTCTGACATCTTTGGCTCTCTCATGCTCAGGGATGAATGAGAGCAAAGCACGACTGTTGCTTGTCCATTTCGTTAGGTGAAATCCTCCACCAGAACACAATTCAGTGAGGTCTGTGTATAACTCCATACCTTGAGTTTCCGTGGCAACAGACTTCAAGCAGTCGTCAACATAAAAATTTTCCAGAACTGTGCTTACAGCTTCAGGTGATGATTTGCTGCGGTTCTCCTCTGCTGTTCTTCGCAGTGCATAGTTGGCACAACTGGGAGAAGAAGTCGCACCGAAGATATGCACCATCATCCTGTACTCAGCAATGTCTCGATTGAGGTCCCCTGCTGGCCACCACAGAAAGCGCTGCAGGTCAGCATCGTCATCCGGGACACACACCTGATGGTACATTGCTTCGATATCTGCTGTAAAGGCGATAGACTCTTGTCTGAACCTTGTCAGCACTCCGATCAATGAGTTTGTTAAATCTGGCCCTTGTAGAAGTTCACTATTCAGTGAAACTCCTTGGTAGCTGGCAGCGCAGTCAAAGACCACCCTCAGCTTCTTTTTTTGTGGATGGTATACCCCATGGTGGGGAATATACCACTGTTTTCCATCCTTGCGGTTTAACTGTGTTGTTGGAACCTCAACGGCATATCCCTTGCTCAACATGTCACTCATGCAGGCAGTGTATTCTTCATGGAGTGCAGGATTCCTTTTCAGCTTGCGCTGAAGGCTCAGTGCACGCTGTAACACTGCACTTCGATTGTTCGGCATCTGAACGCACGACTTCTTCGTAGGAAGACTTATGGAATAGTGTCCATCAGTGAGACGAGTAGAGATTGACACAGACTCCATAAAGTGGTGGTCCTCTTGAGACATTCCTGCTTTATCATCACAGTGACGCTCTGGAAAGTCGTGGTTATACTGTCGTACAAGCAGTTGTTCCACGTTGTCGATGGCTATTCTGTTCACAATAGCACATGTTTGTACATCATTGGCTGCAGTATCTGTTTCTCTGAGTGGTCCATTCAGAATCCATCCAAGTGCTGTCTTTACGGCATATGGACCATTGTCCTCACTTGGGATCACCTTCCATGGCTCCAATATGGTGTATTCTTTAGTTCCAATGAGAAGCTCCACTTCAGCCTCAATATGAGGCAACCTCACCTCGTGGAGGTACGGCCACTTGTCAACCTCTTTCTGGAGTGGGATGTTCTCTCTGGAAACAGGAATACTTTTCTGTGTGAAGACCTTTGACAGTGCGATAAAGTTGTTGTCTGCCAGACTGCTGACTTCCAATTCTGTGAGCACATAACTCTCCTCTCGACTTTTGGAATTAATGGTCCTCAACGTTAGCTCGGTTCGTCTGCCTTGCACCTTCAACTGCCTTGCCAAGGCTTCGGTGCAGAACGATGCAGAGCTACCTGGGTCAATGAAAGCGTAAACCTCCACAGCCTTGTCACTCTTGCAGGACTTCACCCTTACAGGTACAATGGCAAGCACGCAGCTGCCTCCAGCCCCAGTACAGGCACTTGTCTCCTTTTCTTCAGACAACCCTGCTGGGCCTTTAGCAGTGCTACCCATATTGACCTCATCGGGAGGCTTCTCTTCCTCATAACTTGAGAAGTGCAACAAACTTGGATGCTTGAGTGAACAAACCTCGCACACCATCTTCTTTTTGCAATCTCTGCTCATGTGACCCTTTAGCAGGCATCCAAAGCAAAGTCCGTTTTTCTTCAAGTAGTCCACTCTATCCTTATGAGTCTCCTCTCTAATCTTGTAACACTCTTGCAGTGTATGAAGTTTCCCACAGAACATGCAAGGTCTTGTGAAGGCGCAGTTGAGTGACAGGTCACTCTGGTTCTTACTCACTCTGCTTCTTTTGTCCATTTCTGAACCTTGGTTAACCTTGATAGCAATGCTGCTCCCATGTCTAATGTCTTTCTTCAACTTATTTCCTTGCTGTGGCTTTTTCATAACCTTGTCTGACACTGCTGTTTCAAGATCGCCAAAGAGTGGGTCGGACATAATCTTTGCTTGGCGTTCAACGAAGGCCACCAGCTCTGTGAATCTTGCTCTGTTGCAGCGCCGCTCCTGGATATCATATGCATGGATTCTCCAGCGCTCTCTTATTTTAAATGGCAACTTGGAAATGATGACCCTCATAGTTGCAGGGTTGTCCATCTCTTCCATATAGTCCACATCCTCCATGGCATTACGACAGCTCACCAGGAATACAGAGAATGCGCTCAACGCCTTTCCATCTTCAGCCTTAATTTGTGGCCACTTCGATGTCTTCTCAATTAGCGTGCTAGCAATCTGTAACTCATTTCCATATTTAGCTGCAGAGCCCTTTCATACCCCCAATGTTCAGGCATATGCTGACAACTCCTCACAAGATCACGAGGCTCGCCTCGAGTATACTGCTCCAGAAAATATAGCTTGTCTGAATTGCTATCAGCTCTGGTGTCAATAGCGTGCATGGATGCCCTCATAAACGACCTGTACTCCAAAGGATCTCCGTGGAACACTGGCACATCCCTTTGTGGTAACCGAGCCAGCTGTTGGTTCTTTACAAGCATCTCTGTGATATCTGTCTGTTTCTGCATAACTTGATAAAGCTCACTTGGTCTGGTCTCCTGAAGTGAGACACCATCTTGGCGTTGGCTCGGCCCCTGCAGTGGAGTTCTATGTGTCTTAGGTATGGCCCCTGCTGCAGTACCTGGATCACCAGGATTCCTCCAAGAGGCAGACCTCTCTATCTCTGTTGGCTTCCCTGGTGTGTGTTTTACGTTGCCATGACCATTTTCGTTATTCATCTTCAGGAGGTCACGACGTGGCATTACCGTAAGTCTGGTTTCACTCACTTGAGACTTAACCCCTTCACATTCCTCATACACTTTCACTTTGGCAGTAGACACTGCAATGGCTGTTTCAATTTCCAGTCTTTCCTTTGCAGCTTTAATTTCTGCTTCTTTTAACTCTAGAGCCTGTTTTTCTTTCAGAGACGCTGCTCGTGCCATCAGAGCTGCTCTGTTAGCTTCTTCCTTGACGCGCTCTGACGATGCTGTCGACACCCTTGACGTGTTGGATACTTTAGACTTGTTTGACACTCTAGATGTTTTTGACACTCTGGATGCACTGTCCAGTTATCTCTTGATCACATGTTTGTATTTGAATCCATGTATTAACTCTATTAATGAACTGCAAACATCGTTCTGACATTGGCTGAAACCAAAGTTGTTGGTCAGCCTCCTTTTCCTCCTCATCTTTAATACACAGCAACACTGCATAATTGCATTCTTGAAACTCTTCATACAACTTCCTGTAAACTTTCAGTGCCTCTCTCACATCATTTACAGCCGGCAGAATTTCACGGCTCAAAAGTCGCTCAGTTTCATCTTCTTGTGCTGTCACTTGTTCTAATTTGCCTCTTCTCACCTTTGTGAGCTGATGCAGTTTGAACTCCAGACCTTTGTCTGTCATCGCCCTCTGGCTGTCATCACGCGTAACTACACCCACACTGTCATTAATGTCGTCCGCCATTGTAATTATATAACACCGCTAAGCCGTAATGATTTTCTTCGGCACAGCTGTCGGGTGGTGTACTGCACAAACTCCTTTATGCTACTTCCACAGGTAAGATGCATCTGACAAAACACTTTTTACTTAGCTGTTCGCCGTGTTGTTGTGTGTAGGCAACCCGTTCTCACTCCCAAAGCGTAACATTTTACGCTAGGTGACAAATCGTCACCATATTACGTTTTCGGCTACCCACCACGTTCCTAAATGACGACCTCGGAAAAAAGAGGAAATATGAGAACCGTCTGGACTGAATCTACACATGTTCGCTCTTTTTCTTCAAATCGCTTAGAAACACGCTATTTAACATCATTAAAGTCCTGGTTAAGGTCAGGAATAAGGTTATGGTCAGGGCTAGGGATAAGGTTAGGTTTAGGGCTGGAATACAGGGCTGGAACGTCTATTACCGCGGGAGCATCATTGCACTGGATTCCAGCCATAACCCGCCGCGTACCATAAGAACGCCGAAGGTCTCCTTTCGCGTTCCTCAGGAACGCCGCGGGATGTGACAAAACGTCGACATGTTACGCCTCGGGAGTGAGAACGCTCTGGTGTAGGCGTCCTTATGCCGACGATCCGGTGACTTTTCTATGTCTCAGTCGGTGGCTCCACCGCGGAAAACATTCCTCCGTTACTCGCTAGTTTTTTTACTTTTATGTAGTGGCGAATTTCTGTCCCAAGCTTCGAAAAAATAATTCTTCCACTTCTTAATGTGAGCTGTTCAGATTTATTTCTGACTCGTACATACAAACAAAAGATGTCACGGTCAAAAAACTATTTGCTGCTACAGCGCACATTTCCATTGCCGTCCTGGCTCACTTTAGCCTGCTACCACACATGCGCTGTAATGTTTTCTTGCCCGACACAAATTAAACGCGCAGCATTTATTCTCTAACAACATAATATACAAAATCAAACATGTAACATAATAACTGAAACAGTATCAAAAATATTTCTCTATAGATTGGCTCTAACAAACAGAGTCACACAGAATGTTGACAACACTCACACATCTTCCATTATTCCAGTATGGGTGTCAACCAAAGGTGAGCCAGAGCATGAAATTCTTGTGTACGCACTCCTTGATACACAGAGCGATACAACCTTTATTCTTGAAGAAACGGCACAAGCTCTGCATATCAAAGGTGAATCGACTCAGCTAAAGCTCACTACCATGTCTTCAAGAAACACAGTTGTGTCCTGTTGCAAGCTCTCAGGTCTACAAGTCAGAGGGTTCTACTCAAGACCATTTCCCTACCAGTAACATATGCCAGAGATTGTATACCCGTAAACCGAGATCACATTCAGACATGGCCTCATCTCAAATGCATTGCAAGTGAGATCGCTCCACTTCAAAGCTGTGATGTTGGTCTGCTGATTGGGTACAACTGCCCCCAAGCACTTGTTTCTTGTGAGGTTGTGTCTGGAAAGGAAAATCAGCCATTCGCACAAAGAACTGATCTGGGATGGAGTATTGTGGGTTATGGAAATCCATGTCTCGATTATGGACATGCCTTCGGAGTAAGTCACCAAGTCATTGTGAAGGAAGTGGTGCCTGACATTCAGCCCTCTTCAAACCTCACCAACAAGGTTCACTATGTCTACAGAACTCAAATAAAGGAAACGATCTCTTCCACAGAGGTCCTAAAGATGTTGGAGTCTGACTTTGTTGAGAAACAGCAGAAGATACAAAGGTCTCTCAAGAAGATCTCAAATTTCTAACAAAGATAAGACTGGCATTAGGCACAAGGAGGATGGTCATTTTGAGATGCCACTCCCATTCAAGAGTGAAAGGCCTAACCTGCCGAACAACAAGGCATGTGCTATTCATCATCTCAAATGTATAGAAAAAAGGCTCAAGAGGAACAAGTAGTACTACATGGACTATAAGAAATTCATGGATGAGATCCTAGCCCATGGAGATGCTGAAAAGGTCCCAGAGCAACACATTGTCAAGACACCAGCTTAGTACATCCCACACCATGGTGTGTATCATCCACAAAAACCTGGAAAGATTCGTATCGTCTTTGATGCCTCTGCCAAGTTCCAAGGCACTTCACTAAATGACCATCTCCTGACTGGTCCAGAGCTAACAAACACCTTGCTCGGAGTCTTGTGTCGCTTCCAAAGAGGCCCAGGGAACTTTCATGTGTGATATCGTTCTACCAATTCCATGTGCATGCTTGTGACCACGATTACCTATGGTTCTTGTGGTGGGAGACCAGTGACCTTGGAACTCCATTCACTGTCTACGGGATGAAGGTACACTTATTTGGAGCAGCATCTTCTCCAGGTTTTGCCAACTATGGCCTCAAGCATCTTGCAGTTGAAGGAGAAGGAAGTTTTGATGAAGAAACCATCAAGTTCATCAAGACCAACTTCTTCATTGACCTCTGACTAGCAAGTGTTGACACTGAAGATCAGGCAATACAGCTTGTTAATGAAGCATGCAAACTCTGCAGCACGGGGAATGTTTGTGTAAACAAGATCCAGTGCATTTTCCCCCTTCATCGCAAATATCATTTTGATGTAGATCCACGTGTCCCATGGAAGCTGGTTCCATAAAAAATGGGCTGGAAAACCGAAGGCTCTGCCAACCATTCTACTTTTAAATACTCTGGGAACAACAAGTAAGCCTGCAGTTCAAAGGCGAGCTGCTCTAATGGGGTGATATGGTACTATAAGGTCAGTAAGATAAGATGGAGCCTGATTATTCCAGAAATTGTATATGAGGATTTTGAATTCAATTCTGGATTTAACGGGGAGCCAATGAAATGAAGTCAATATAGGAGTTTTTTTTGGATCAACTGAAGACTTTAAATATGAGGTGAATTTACCTAAATTGACTATGTGCACGTTAGCATATGCTACTTCCGGTGCGGAAACTCCTGTGGGGAGCTTTGTTTCCGGTGTCCTATTCGCGCCCTGTTTACAGTCCAAAACAAGTTAAGCAAATGAATGAATTAAGCGGCGATTTACATTTCTATAGATGTCTTGGGCATTTACACAATATATCTGTAAATGATGTTCATCGACTTGTCAATATTTTTCCCCGCGCCTCAGGGCAAAAGAGAAAATGGATTCAAATGTTATATTTCTCAGCTGTCCCTCATTTATCGCGGGTGTTATGTTTTAAAAATAACCAGCGATAGGTGAAATCAAGTAGCCAATTTTATTTTTTGACGGTGCAAAACGTTTCGTGGGCATCGTGGAAATACAGTACTGCACTTCAGAGTCACACTGCTAGCGATCGATGCAGCGATTCTGTACTGTACAGGAGAGATGAGATCGTCTGCAGCGATCAGGACGCAGGACACAATGTGACATAAGAAAAAATAAGCATGCAAACTTGCACTAAAAAATCTGCGAAACAGCGAGGTGAAAGGTGAACCGTGTTATTAGCGAGGGACCACTGTAATTTTTAAGGTAAGTCACAACATAACCTTCGTACATACTAATGTATAGAAACCGTTACCAGCAATCATTCATTTTTGTGTGGCTTTTTTCACGGTTTGTTAACATGCTGTGTAGGTGTGTACTTGACTAGCTGATCTCGACATAATGGGGGAAACATCTGGTTTGACTATTCTTGTCCTGTAGTTTGAATGCTGAACATTTGCCTGTTTAAATCATAAGACCAGACACTATACAGAGATGTGCTTCTGAATGTGGACGATGTGTCTTCTGCATGCAGTAATGCAGTACTGCTTGTGTTGAGTGATGTAAACAACTGATCGATCTAAACTCTTTAAACGTCAAAATTGATCATTAGATTTTTTATGACACAACAGTGGTGAGTGTTCCCACCTTCTCCTCTTTGTAACTTAACGCGATCTTTCCATTTTCGAGTTTTGGACATGATTTTGGAGTATATCTTCGCAGTAGCGATTGACCGCAAAGTAAAGCTACCAGAAATGTACAACCCCACACCCGGTCTCAAACCAGGAAGTTAGCATTTTCTCGAGCACAGGGTCAATTTCCAGAGAAAGAGATCTGGAGGGTGCAAAAATTGTTTGTCACTGTTTAACTGGAAGACGTTATTAGTCATCCAATGTTATTATTTTCAAGACAAACCACAGGGAATTACAAAAAAGACTTCAGTGGACGTTCAGTGAAGGCCCGACCTTTAAATCCTTTAAATCTTCAAATATCAGTTGTAGGAGCCATTCTTGGGTTAATCCTTATGTGGTCACTAGAGGTCACCTTTTTCTGTTTTGATTATGTAATGTAAAGGTATTTAAGGTAGACGCACGTAATCGGCGTCAGGTGTGTCATTGAGAAGGCAAACAGTTTGTGACCGTTGCGCTGTTATGCTAAGTCGATACAGAATAAAGACCAAAAAGGACAAGATACATACTGCTGGATTTATTGGACTGTGAACTTAATTCATGCATACCAGTGACATCGCGTCACCCCCATTAACGACCACCTCAGTGGCTTCAAGCGTAGGCTTAGCCTCTACAATAGAGTCACAAACTACTTTTCTTGGGGGAAAAGTTTGTGCCAACTTCGCCGCGGTGTTTTGAAGACTCGGCGCAAACAGGACAATTAAAGTCTGAGTGATCGATCGCCGCGGAGAGCTGAATGCCGTTTGGAAAGGTTACCGTGGAGGTTTCACGAGGAGCGGACAGCCGGACTAGCGGTCTGTCAGCTGACGACATGGAATGCTTGGCGATTGTTCCATGGATGTTGGAGAGGACTTAGAATTCTTCATCGGAATCAGTACGGCGCCCAACGCAAGGTATGAGTAGCGCTACTAATAAATGGCCATTGATAAAAGTGTGCACACTTATTTAAGAAGACGTAATTCCAATGCATTGGTTGTCAACCCAAATAAAACTGATTTATAAACAAACTTTCGCATGTGCGCATAAACCCTCAATACTTGATAAATATTTGAGTTTTGGAACATTTGAACTATGGACATAAATAAAGCTGCTGACAGGCCCCCGGAGCCTGCTGCAGAATCAGCTGTGCAAAGTAGCAACGCCAGCAAGGCTGGGACACATCCAGAAAAGGAAAAACGAGTGGTGAAATTGACTGCTAAGGCACTTGCAGAGAGACTAGACAGACTGCAACGTGATAGAAAAGCTAAATTAAATAAAGCTAATAATTTAAAAGAGAATATAAGGGTCTCAATGGAAAAAAATGAAACTTCTATGATTCAAGCATCATTCAATGATTTTGTTGGTTTGTGTAATGAAGCAAAAACAATTCATGGTTCATTGATGTGTTTGTTACCAGATGATGAAAAAGAAAAGCATGAAACATGGTTTAAAGCAAAAACAATGCATTATGATGAGTTTACTTATGAAGTGAAAGAATGGTTATCAGGTTGCGAACATTTACATTTAAAGGGTGATCATGGTGTTGATGATGGCGTTAAGCCAGAGGACAGTGTTTCAAATGTTGTTGGTAAATCTTCAGTCACTAAAAGCTCATCTAGTGGTAAAGTGAGCACAACTTCTTCTGCCAAAATCAAAGCAAAAGCAGAAAGGGCAGCATTACTCGCTCGTATGGCAGTCCTAAAAGAGAAGCATGCTTTGGAGGAGCAAGAGCTAAAGCTAAGGAGGAAACGTGAACAACTTGAGCTTGAAGCGTTGCTTTCTGCCTCTTCTGCAAAGTTAGCTGTTCTCCAAGCTGCTGAAGTTCAAAGTATATCTAACATATCGTCCAATGCTATGAATTCATATTATGAAAGTGAAATCAAGAAAACAGCTGCTTCAGCCACAGTCAAGCCTAGTACACCAGTCAATGAAGATAAACCTGCAGTGCAAATAGTACAGACTGAAAGCAACATATCTGCAATGATCCTGCCAGGAACGGAAATTGAAGGTGAGCCACAAGCTCAAATGGTCATCATAACGCAATTTCACATTGTGGATCCTCCATCGCCCAGGTCAATTCCTACAGCGGCAGAAGGACGGTCGGAGGACATTTGTACCATTTTACAAAGACAAAATGAAATAACTGCAACCCTTGTTCAGCATCAGCGTGCATCGTCATTACCATCCAGGAAAATACCTGTATTCGATGGTGATCCTCTTCAGTACATCTCTTTCATTAATGCGTTTGAACAAGGAGTGGAAGAAAAGGCCAATAAGAGGGACTGCTTGTATTATTTGGAGCAGTTTACAACAGGACAGCCGAGAGAGCTGGTACGCAGTTGTCAACATATGGCTGCAGGACAAGGCTATGTACAAGCAAAGCAACTGCTCAAAGAACACTTCGGAAATGAATATAAAATTGCAGCTGCTTACATTGACAAGGCATTATCTTGGCCTGCAATTAAAAATGAAGATGTGAAATCATTGCAAGCATATTCCCTTTTCTTACGTGGGAGTTGTAATGTCATGGAAACACTGCAACATATGCAGGAACTGGACATGCCAGTGAACATGAAAATCATTTTGTGCAAGTTGCCATATAAAATGAGAGAGAAATGGAGAGCGTTTGCATATGATATATTGGAAACCTCTAAACACAGAGCTCGGTTTGAAGATTTGGTTGCATTTATTGAAAAGCAGGTGAAAATTCTTTCAGATCCTTTGTTTGGGGACATACAGAATGTAACATCAACAATCCCTGTCTCAAAGGTTGACAACAGACTGAAGTCACAACCAAGCAAACAAATTAAAGGGAACAGCTTTGCTGCTACAGCCACACCCATGAACATGAATAAAACCTACAGCACGGAAAGGCTGATTACTACAACAAGCCATGACTTTACAGTAAAGCCATCTTGTGTCTGCTGTACTCAACGACACACACTGGAGGAGTGTCAACAGTTTCAGCGGAAAAAGCACAGAGACAAAATGCTTTTTCTAAAGGAGAAAGGGCTGTGTTTTGGTTGCTTAGGTGCTGGGCACACAAGCAAGGACTGTGCTAAGCGTTTAATATGTAGAACGTGTGGTAAAGGTCATCCCACTGTCCTCCATATTGATAACGATGGTGTAAGCCCTGAATGCTATGGAGAGCCCTCCTCTTCAAGAATGTAAAAACTTGTGGTCATACAGGGGCCGGAAGAGAAAGCGGTTTGCTTTCCATTCTGCCATTTCAAATAAAGTCTGTTAAAGGTAGTCATGTCATACAGACATATGCTTTTTTAGATCCTGGCAGTTCAGCTAGCTTCTGTTCAGAACACCTCATGCAAAAGCTAAATCTTGTGGGCAAAAGAACTCACTTCCTGTTACAAACGATGGGTCAAGAAAAGGTTGTCTCTGCCCACTCACTTACTGGTCTTGAAGTTTCTGGTTTAGGCAGCAATGCCTTCTATGAACTTCCAGAAATCCTAACACAGGAAAGGATGCCTGTCACCACGGATAACTTTGTAAAGGAAGACGATCTGATCAGGTGGCCATATCTGTCAAAGGTTCAAATTCCCCACATAATGGCTAATGTGGACCTGTTGATTGGATGCAACGCTCCCAAGTTATTGGAACCATGGGAGGTCATTCATAGCCAGGGGAATGGCCCATATGCTATAAGAACAGCATTGGGCTGGGTCATAAATGGGCCCATGGAAGATAGTAAAAGCAACTTGGACAGCGAGCACCCACCAACAGTTGTAAATAGGATATCTGTTTGTAAGCTGGAGGAAATGTTGAAAAGTCAATATAACTATGACTTTAATGAAAGGGTTACAGAGGAAAAGGGTTTGTCAAGGGAGGACCTTAAGTTCATGAAGATCATGGAAAAATCCGCAACAATGGAAGACGGACACTACTGTTTGAAGTTACCTTTTAAAAGGGATAACATAAAGATGCCAAACAATTTCTCCATAGTTAAACAAAGATTGCAAAGTCTACAACGAAAACTTCTCAACAATGAACAGTTGCATAAAGAATATAAAAACTTTATGGACGAGATGATAAGTAATGGATATGCAGAGCAAACACCTTCACAGCAGCTGTCTTGCGAAAATGGAAAGAAGTGGTACATTCCTCATCACGCAGTTTACCATCCCAGAAAACGATCCATAAGAATTGTATTTGACTGTGGGGCATCATTCCAGGGGACATCATTAAACAAGCAGCTCTTACAAGGTCCTAATCTCACAAGCACATTGCTTGGGGTTTTGCTTAGATTTCGACAGGATCCAGTCGCATTTATGGGTGACATAAAGGCAATGTTTTATCAAGTTAAAGTTGCCAAAGAGGACAGAGACTTTCTGCGTTTTTTATGGTGGCCAGATGGAGATCTGAGCAAGGACATAATTGAGTTTCGCATGACTGTTCATCTGTTCGGTGCAGTATCTTCCCCGAGCTGCGCCAGTTTCGCTTTGAGAAAAACAGCTGAGGACAATAAAACTGAATTCCTAGACAAGGTATGTGAAACGCTGAAAGAGAACTTCTATGTGGACGACTGTTTAAAGAGTGTGGCCTCCACCTCAGATGCTGTTGATTTGGTCAAAGATCTTTCAGCACTCTGTCAAAGGGGAGGATTTACACTGACCAAGTGGGTCAGTAACAATCGCACCCTGTTGCAAAGTACCTCTGAGGAGCAAAGGGCTAAAGACTTGAAAGAATTAAATCTTGACAGAGACAAACTTCCGGTAGAAAGAGCTCTGGGCTTGCAGTGGTGCGTGGAAACTGATACATTCAACTTCAAAATGGATATCCCTCAAAAATCCTGTACTAGGCGTGGAATGTTATCAATATCAAGTTCCATTTACGATCCATTGGGATTTCTTGCACCAGTCCTGCTGCCTGCCAAAGGAATGCAGCAGGAGCTTTGCAAAAGGAAACTGGGATGGGATGAACCAATACCCCAAACCATGTTGCAAAGGTGGAAAAGTTGGCTCAGTGATTTGCAAATGCTTTCCCATTTCAAGGTTAAAAGGTGTATACAACCAAGAGAGTTTGGACCTCTCTCACATGCACAGCTACACCATTTTTCAGATGCTGGTGAATCTGGATATGGAACCGTGTCATATCTGCGTATGCAAGATAATAGGAAATCCATCCACGTTGCATTCTTGATGGGCAAGGCAAGAGTAACACCTCTAAAACCTGTCACTATTCCACGTCTGGAACTAACAGCTGCTGTAGTTGCCGTCCGAGTGGATCTCATGTTAAGGGCTCAGTTGAGAATGAAACTTGAGCAATCTATATTTTGGACAGATAGTACATCTGTATTAAAATATATAATGAATGAGGATAAACGATTCCTTACCTTTGTGGCAAACAGAGTCTCATTCATTACAACTGCAACTAAACAATCACAATGGAGATATGTAAGCTCAAAGGAAAATCCAGCAGATGATGCTACAAGAGGGCTCAAGGCTGGGAACGTTGTTCATAGCAGCCGCTGGATCGAAGGACCAAGCTTTCTGCAGAAGCCAGAAAGTGATTGGCCAACCAATTTAATGGAATGCTCCTTAGAACCAGAGGACCCTGAAGTCAAAGGTGAGGCCACAGTAAATGTTACTCAGGTAAAAGACTTGCTTGATGCTACATGTCAATTGATGGTGTACTTCTCAGACTGGAGAAGGCTCAAGGTTGCTGTTGCTTGGTTCCTTAGACTGAAGGCAATCCTTTGTTCAATGAGAAATAAGAAAAAAGGACCGCAACCTTACTCAGATAACCCAATTTGTAAAGGTACTACAAAGGAGAAAGTAAAGAAAACGCAACTGTACAGACTATCTTCAAAGGATCTTCTGGAAGCTGAGCTTGCCATTATTAAATTTTGCCAGCAACAACGATTTGGAGAGGAGATTGCTACGTTGTCAAGTGGGAAAGGTTCTGTGAGCAGGCACAGCTCAATTTATAGATTAGATCCTTATCTTGACGATAAAGGCCTCTTAAGAGTTGGGGGACGACTGACAAAGGGCTCCTTACCAGAAGAAATAAAGCATCCCTTTGTTCTTGCAAAGGATCAACATGTAGCAAGTCTTATCCTAAAGCACATTCATCAACAGCTTGGTCATAGCGGTCGTAACCACACCTTATCCACACTAAGGAGAAAATACTGGATCACAAAGGCCAACTCAGCTGTAAGGAAGGTTATCGCAGAATGTAATTTTTGCAGAAAATATCATGGAAAAGCCTTGGAGCAAAAGATAGCAGATTTACCCAAGGAAAGAATCTTGCCAGATAACCCACCATTCACCAATGTCGGAGTTGATTACTTCGGACCTATTGAAGTGAAAAGAGGACGAGATACAGCTAAACGCTATGGAGTCATTTTCACCTGTTTAGCCAGCCGAGCAGTGCACTTGGAAGTGGCTAGCTCTCTAAACACAGATGCCTGCATTAATGCTTTGCGTCGTTTTGTGAGTCGAAGAGGTCAAGTCGCTCACATCCAATCGGACAATGGAACCAACTTTGTCGGAGCAGACAGAGAGTTAAGGGAGGCTCTTGAATTGCTGAAACATACCCAAATAGCGGATGCTTTGCGACACATTGGAATAAGATGGAGTTTTAATCCGCCTGGAGCATCACATCATGGTGGAATTTGGGAACGGATAATTCGTATGATCAGAAAGATTCTGAGATCCGTTCTTCAGCAACAACAGTTGGACGACGATGGATTAAATACGGTTCTATGTGAAATTGAAGCAATTTTAAATGACAGACCCATCACAAAGCTTTCTGATGATCCAAAAGACCTAGAGCCACTTACACCAAATCACATCCTCCTGATGAAAGGAAAACCATCTTTACCACCCGGACTATTTGACCCTCAGGATATGTATCTGAAGAGAAGATGGAAACAGGCTCAGTACATCTCAGATCTTTTTTGGAAACGATGGATACGCGAATACCTGCCTTTGTTACAGGAGAGACAAAAATGGAACCAAAAGAAGAAGAATCTAAAACCTGGAGATATAGTCATTATAATGGATTCTTCTGCACCGCGTGGTTCCTGGCCACTTGGAAGAGTTCTGGAAGCCATTCGTGACAAAAAAGGACTTGTGCGATCTGCACGTTTAAAAACAAAGACTAACATTCTGGAAAGACCTGTAACTAAACTTTGCTTGTTACATGAGACTGTAATCTAAAAGTGTGTTACTTATGTTTATTTATGTGAATGTATAGGTCTAAAGTAGACTGTATTAGTGGCTCCTTATTTTCTTTGTGATTTGAATTGCCATGTCTGATAGCCATTTCAATTAGGGGCCGGGGTGTAGGAGCCATTCTTGGGTTAATCCTTATGTGGTCACTAGAGGTCACCTTTTTCTGTTTTGATTATGTAATGTAAAGGTATTTAAGGTAGACGCACGTAATCGGCGTCAGGTGTGTCATTGAGAAGGCAAACAGTTTGTGACCGTTGCGCTGTTATGCTAAGTCGATACAGAATAAAGACCAAAAAGGACAAGATACATACTGCTGGATTTATTGGACTGTGAACTTAATTCATGCATACCAGTGACATCGCGTCACCCCCATTAACGACCACCTCAGTGGCTTCAAGCGTAGGCTTAGCCTCTACATCAGTAGTAAGTGGAAGCAGATACAAAAAGAAGAGTCCAGGATGGACTCCTAAGGGACTCACAAGAAACTTGGACAAGGATGAGAAAAAACAACCAGCAGAAAGAGAAAGTCTAATAAGAACTGAACCAGTGAAGATGTGTACTCTTAAAGCCAACCCAGTATTCAAGGCAAGGCAAAACAGTGTTGTCATCTACAGTATCAAAAGCAGTACTGAGGTCCAACAGAATCAAGTCTTCATAACTTCCTGAAACTATTTTAAATGACAGATCATTGGTCACATTCAACAAAGCTGTTTTAGGGGCATCAATGCATCTGAAGTCTGACTAAAATAGTAATTATCATGGTCCTGAGTCTGATGACTCAGTGTTTTGTGTTTCTTTATATTATTCTATGTTCTTGTTTATTCTGTTATATCTTTTGTTAAGGTTTGCCATTTGTTAGGGTTTTGATCTATGCCGGCCTGCTCCCACTTCTCTGTGTTCCCTCTGTCTGTCCATGGTGTCACACTGTCTGCTTGTAAATCTATCTGGTAAGTTCAGTGTCTTGTCTGGTTCTCTGTGTCTGTGAGTTTCCTGTTTTATTCTGAAGGTCTCATGTGAGTGTGTCCAGTTTACGTTTCCCCAGTCTCGTCAGCTCTGATTTCTCCCAGGTGTGTTCCCCTCTTGTCTCTTGTCCCTTGATTACTGCTGTGTGTATTTAAGCCCTGTGTGTTCTCCTGCCTGTTGCCGGTTCATCTGTGTTATTTCCCTGCATCATCCTATGTTGGTTTCCTGATTCTCCCTGTGTCTCCATTTCAGGTCTGCTTGTGTTCGTTTTTCCGGTTTAGTTAATCTTAGGTTCAGCACTTGCCACCTCCTTTGCTGTTTGTTCTATCACCGTCACAATAAAGCTCACTCTCATCAAAGTCAGTGCTTGCATCTTGGGTCCTACTTCCAACCTCCCCTCATCTGCCACTGCAGATGTGACAGTAATAGTATCTCATTTGAGTTCATGAAAGCAGCAGTTGTGACATGACAACTTTTTCCATTATTTTTCACGTGTGGTAATTTAGAGATAGGATGGTGTGGGTTTTTATTTATTTTGTTTAAAGGCTGACCTTCTTCAGATACTCGATTGAAACTAGCATCTACACTATCCTGTATGATATGAGAAGACCCAGCATCACAGGGGCAAAAGGGAGTTTTCTTGCACAATGTCCCTCAGCTCAGACAAAGAAACCTTACAGAACCGGTTGAAGGTGAGTCAGTGCAACACCCAAGGAAGAGAGGCTGTGACCGTTAATCTTATCTTTTCAATTTTATCTATGAAACAAAACCAATAGATGCTTCAGTGACTGTAAATATAAGAGGTTTGACTGAATTGATAATGCTTGACGATATCTTAGATCTGTGAGAATGTGCACTGATGCATCAGCACATTTAATGGAGGTTGCAATGGGATTTTGCCAAAATCTTTCCAAATGCAGTGAGAGGTAATTATGTGTTTGGATATTACACAGAGCAAATAGCGAGCAAAATAATCTCACAACAGGAGAAGGCAGCAACCTCAATATTAATATTAACTGGGAACCTACAGTGGCTTGCAAAAGTATTCGGGCCCCTTGAACTTTTCCACATTTTGTCACATTACAGCCACAAACATGAATCGATTTTATTGGAATTCCACGTGAAAGACCAATACAAAGTGGTGTACACGAGAGAAGTGGAACGAAAATCATACATGATTCCAAACATTTTTTTTAATAAATGTGTGCGTAATTATTCAGCCCCCTGAGTCAATACTTTGTAGAACCACCTTTTGCTGCAATTACAGCTGCCAGTCTTTTAGGGTATGTCTCTACCAGCTTTGCACATCTACAGACTGAAATCCTTTCCCATTCTTCTTTGCAAAACAGCTCCAGCTCAGTCAGATTAGATGGACAGCGTTTGTGAACAGCAGTTTTCAGATCTTGCCACAGATTCTCGATTGGATTTAGATCTGGACTTTGACTGGGCCATTCTAACACATGGATATGTTTTGTTTTAAACCATTCCATTGCTGCCCTGGCTTTATGTTTAGGGTCGTTGTCCTGCTGGAAGGTGAACCTCCGCCCCAGTCTCAAGTCTTTTGCAGACTCCAACAGGTTTTCTTCCAAGATTGCTCTGTATTTAGCTCCATCCATCTTCCCATCAACTCTCACCAGCTTCCCTGTCCCTGCTGAAGAGAAGTCCCCCCAGAGCATGATGCTGCCACCACCATATTTGACAGTGGGGATGGTGTGTTCAGAGTGATGTGCAGTGTTAGTTTTCCGCCACACATAGCGTTTTGCATTTTGGTCTCATCTGACCAGAGCACCTTCTTCCACATGTTTGCTGTGTCCCCCACATGTCTTGGTGCAAACTGTAAACGGGACTTCTTATGGTTTTCTGTTAACAATGACTTTCTTCTTGCCACTCTTCCATAAAGGCCAACTTTGTGCAGCGCATGACTAATAGTTCTCCTATGGACAGATTCCCCCACCTGAGCTGTAGATCTCTGCAGCTCGTCCAGAGTCACCATGGGCCTCTTGGCTGCATTTCTGATCAGCGCTCTCCTTGTTCGGCCTGTGAGTTTAGGTGGACGGCTATGTCTTGGTAGGTTTACAGTTGTGCCATACTCCTTCCATTTCTGAATGACTGCTTGAACAGTGCACCGTGAGATGTTCAAGGCTTGGGAAATCTTTTTGTAGCCTAAGCCTGCTTTACATTTCTCAATAACTTTATCCCTGACCTGTCTGGTGTGTTCTTTGGACTTCATGGTGTTGTTGCTCCCAATATTCGCTTAGACAACCTCTGAGGCCGTCACAGAGCAGCTGTACTTGTACTGACATTAGATTACACACAGGTGCACTCTATTTAGTCATTAGCACTCATCAGGCAATGTCTATGGGCAACTGACTGCACTCAGACCAAAGGGGGCTGAATAATTACGCACACCCCACTTTGCAGTTATTTATTTGTAAAAAATGTTTGGAATCATGTATGATTTTTGTTCCACTTCTCACGTGTACACCACTTTGTGTTGGTATTTCACGTGGAATTCCAATAAAATTGATTCATGTTTGTGGCTGTAATGTGACAAAATGTAGGAAAGTTCAAGTGGGCCGAATACTTTTGCAAGCCACTGTATATGATAGAATAAGGTCAAGAGTATACATGAGTAGCCTCACTTATGTTGGAAGGAATCAAAGCAGTCCATTACATAACAGAACTTGTTGACAATGGGTCTACTAGGGCAAAAAAGTTTAAAGCACTGAAACTTTACCACTTATATACAGAAAATATGTACTCATACTGCAATATTTTTGTGTGAAATACAGAAGATGGTCAGAAATTATTATTGAATAAAGAATTTTATAAATGAACCCATTGTTCCTTCAGTGGGCTGGTTTCAGTCATTATGCAAATGTACTGTTTATAAGATTGGGGAAACCTGCAGTCAGCTGAGACTGAAGAAGTCACTTGGATGAGTGACAAAACGTTTCTCCCACTTAAAAAGCTACGTTGTGATGAACAGAATCAACTTTTGGAGATAAATGAATGTGCTTCTTTGGTGACCCCATCCAGTCAGTCTGTGAGGACCTGAGGTTTAAAAGGGCTTCTCTCTCTTCTTTGTTCCAGGCTTGTGGACATTACAGTTGTCTTTAGGTTACCTTGTCAATGCTGAATCTGTTTGGGGCTTGTGATAGCCTAATTGAAGAGTGGTGTGAGTTTATGGCTTATGCTTCAATTATTTTGTCTGTTGCCTGGCCTCTAACTATGGCTGTTGTCCATAGTGCAGATCAAAAGCCAGAATGATGCTGCTGATATTAATTATTGCTATTTAATATTATTTTGTACTTACACACACACACACACACACACACGGGTACACTGTGTGTGTGTGTGTGAGAGAGAGAGAGAAAGGAAGGAAGAGAGAGCAGGAGTGTAAAATGTTGCCTTGTTTTAGTATATTTTTGTTATGATGTACTGGATGACTTTGAGTCACCCAGCAGTTTCAGTTCTGTACTGATATAACCTCCTCCGCTAATTCCAAGTAAATGAACACTCTTCATGAACTCCTAACTTCTAATGAACACTAAAAATGTTATTGCTAAAACTTCCAATAAATATATAAGAGCTGTGTCAGCCTCCTTTTATGGAGTGCCAGGACTGCCATAATGCATTAATTAAATACACCATTAAATAATTAATTAAATGTGGCAATAATTAATTAAAATTGGAATTAATTAATTAAATAAATAGTTATGACACATGTAATTAATTAATTATTGACACATTTAATTAATTATTTATGTATTTCACATTTTAATTAATTATTGACACATGTAATTAATTAATTATTGACACATTTAATTAATTATTTATGTATTTCACATTTTAATTAATTATTGACACATTTAATTAATTATTGACACATTTAATTAATTATTTAATGATATATTTATTTATTTCATTTTGGCAGTCATGGCGCCTGGCTCTCATCATGAAATAATTTTATCTGTCAGCCTCACCCATCAAACTCAGGGGGCGGGGTTAACGCTGATCGAGTCAAAACCATTGCTTTGGCCTGGTGGCCATTGTTTCTAGCACACAACAACCGGCATGTGGAAGCTAACAGAACTGAACTTTGAAAAACCCTGTTTGTGTGTCACCAAATACCGTTTTAATATTTTTTTTAGCCGAGAATGTAGTGGTTTAATCTTCATGTGTCTGGTCGGTTTGTCAAGATACAGCCTCTTTGCAAAAGTGCTTCGATGATTTCGGAGATGTCTGCCCAGTCTGACGGCAAAGCGTGGGATAGACCCGCTCGCCTCGCAAGCAATCCCACCGACAAAGCGCAGGCCCCGGTCAAGGCTGGACTGGGACAAAAAATCGGCCCGGGCATTTTGACTAGAGACCGGCCCACCAGGATAAAGATTGAAAATGTGACGTCATTCAGGGGTAAAACCGCAAAGGATTCTGGGAACTTGTGGCAAGAGGTACTAGCGCATGCAGGCTTTCAATTGAACTCAGTTACACAGCGATAAAAAGAAACCCAAAAAATGGCAAGAAGCTGTTGTATTATTAACTGCAATAGCCGGTCGCATGACAGCCACGGGAAGCCGACGGGTAAAGAGATCGTTTTTTTTTTTTTATCGGATTATGTCTTGAAGAGAATTTTTTTAAGCCATGTTTCCAAGTAAGAACCGACGGATGGTCTGGATATACCAAATATAACGTCCCAGAACACTCCAGCTCACATGTTAGTCTGCTCCAAGCATTCCCACAAAGGTCAGTGTTTTGTAGTAGTTAATACGTCATTTTTCTTAACATAATTGGTGATATAGGTTACAAGCAAGTCTGGCGCTGAACAGAAATTGTCGCGCTATGCTCCTTTGTTTATTGTGCATAAATAGTGAATTGTCCTGACACAATATTGCGCTTCGCTTCTGTTATTACCATGGTACACTGACAAAAACATATACTTTTATTTACAGGATAAAACAGTTGTTTTGTATCACTAATTGTCCAGTGCGATTACAACATACAATATTATTGTCACTGCTACATTTCTGTAACACGTACCAGAAATTATTTCCACTACTAATTAATTACCGTTGAGCTCAAAGGTTATATTAATAAACGGTTAACGAATGTGTATTTATGACGACGATTTGTGAGACTGGTAAACCTACCTTTGCATTTCAAGGTCCTGCACCCATCCGTCGGTAAACTGTACCTGGGCTTGTTGCAGTGACCTGAAGTTACTAAACTTCATGAGTGTATGCACTCACTCTAAGAACCGTATAATTATAAATATGAGCGTGGTGAAAGTTGGGCAGCACGCTGACGTCTTTTGTCCACTCTGTGTGCTCGTAAGGGTCTGACCCTTTCACTCCTTTGAATTTTCCTCTTATCTTTTCTTTGTCTTTTCGTCGAGTCTGTCTTTGTACGGACCGGCATTGTTCTCCTTTTGTTTTGTACATTCCTTTTTTGTGCGGCAAAGAAAAAACAAGAAGGTATTGGAACCGGAGAATGAACGTTTTGCGGTGCTGCAAATGCTTGCATTTGATGCGGTACTTGGATTGTTTTGCCACTAATTCCCGGCATGCAATGCGCGAAAATCACGTGATTGCTAAACAAGGGGGAGGGTGCATCCGGCCTCCTCGGCTGTAATTGGTCCAGCCCAGAGTCGATCATGACCAATTGGCCAATCCAACACCTTTCATTATATATACCCTTCCTAAAAATAAATAAATAAATCCATCGGCCCATAAAACCAAAAAATCGCCAGCGGCCCACCGGGCAAATGCCCGGTATGCCCGATGGCCAGTCCAGCTATGGCCCCAGTACACAGCTGTAGTAACCCCCGCTGACTTCTTTTACTGAGGTTATATTTATCGGTGTTTTATTTCCTGATGTTCTTATGTGTCCTACGTGTTTCAGTCGCCAATTCTGAATTATAACTAACATTAAAAACATGTTTAAGGAGGAGAGAGAGCAAATAAATCTGTTTAACATCTGATCTTTGGGTTTTTGTTCAGTAATCAGCGTGACCTGTGTATAGACGCATAAAAGAGATAACATTGGTGTTTCTGTCATGTAGTAACTGCTGGCTTTAACTGTACAAAGGTTGTTCGACACTATGAAACACATACAGACTTCATGATGTTCGGCTAATATTTTTATAGTGAATATTAATCATGAGGGTAAACGGCCCTGTACACCACGGAGCGAGGTCAGCATATCCACGATATCCTCAGCTCCATGAGTTAACACAAAGTTTCCCAGCTGACTATCTAACTGCCAACTATTCCAGAGACGTGAAAATATACAGCATAAAGAAAAGTGTAAGAGACTCAGCAGCAGATTAGAATAACAGTTATACATTTAATAAATCACCAAATGAATCCAAGAAACGAGCAAACCTGTTCGGACAATTTGAGTTTGTATTCCCTCAGCTGCAGACTCGCTGCTGTTTAAATGTTTGAAAAGGAAGATTAGATATAAAAAACGTCAAACATAGACTCAGTCTGCCTTCACATTTGATATGAGGCCAGCACGTATAGTGGCTGTGTCCTGTTCTAAGGTCATACATGTAAAATTGTTGTCTGACCTCCGTCGATCCAGCCGCTTAGAGTCCGTGGTTACCATGGTTACTGCATAAGCAGCTATAATGTTAACAGCTGGCACTGAGGAAACCTACACCAGCATGGGTGTTTATGTTTTTCATTGCAAAAGAACTGTCTGAATGGTTAACTGAAGTTAACTTGGATAAATTATAGTTAAGGAGTTTCACAGATAACGCCTACGTGAGCTGTGCGACTTTTCACCTGAAATCAGCAGGCTATTACTGAAATACACGTGCTATATCATAAACTATGATATAAATAGGGAGGTCCTATTAACATGTTTAGTTTTAAAGGACACCTTCCTGCCTTTAGTCTCCTTCATGAGCAGTATTAGTTTTCTTCTAACATCCAGAAGTCTGCACCATGTGTTTCATAGTTTGTAACAAGCCTTTGACAGGTAAAGATAACATGACCGAAAAAGCAAAAAAAAAAAAAAAAAAAAAAAAAAGAGAGAGAGAGTGTTGACATAAGAAGAGAAAATGCTCTCAATTATGGAGACAGGCAAATGGTTCATTTATGTTTGATGTGTGTTTATTCCGCCCTAAATATCGTCGGTGAAGTTTGCCATGCACGTCAGATTTTCCTGCGCATTTTTATACCTCTGCCAACAGAGAGAAAAAAAAATCACATTCTAACAGACAGCTGGTGCTTAGAATACAGTTGAATAACTATTAAAAAACAGATGATATTTAGATGATAGTTCAGTCTAACACATGTGCCAGTGAACCATTAAACGTCTGTGAAACTATGCAGTTATGAAACGTAACTTTAACCTCAGCCAAACCGATTTGCTCAGTTGTAAATAAAACAGCGAAGTAAACGTGACCCGACAGACAGAACCTGAGTGAATGAAGTCCAGCGTTTAACCACTGAGAGCTAAAACTCAGCTGAGGTTTCAAAGCTGTGTGCCGGTGATTGGACATCAGCCGCTGATGAAGCTGCTTCGCCTATAAAGTGCTCTGTAAGGAAACAAGCTCCAGCAGCTCTGCGCTCGGGGAAAACACTATATTTACTTATCTTGTGCAGAAAAATGCGCTGACATTGCTTTATATCGAGCACCGGCTGCCCGGTTAAACTGTGACTATCACCAGGTAACGTAGGCGTGTTTCTTGAATTAGCAGCAGGTGTTAAACAGCTGACAGATGAGGAGGAGGATGCATGCAGGTAAACTGAGGGTCTGTTGAGCTGATCGCTGGTTTCGTGAGGAAAATGTCAGCTCGTTCTTTATGTTACAGAAGCACAGAGACACAAGACCAGGCGGAAAGAGACGATCGTTCGATGAAAATGAGAATCTGCGAATGCAACATGTGGAACACGGAGAGTGGAATATGTAAACAAACCGGTTAACGTAACCCCCTGGGTGCACTCTGCATGCTAATTGTTAGCAGAGCTAGTGAAATCTCTGAAAACATCTGAGCACTTTTGCAAACATGTTCTATGTTGACAACCTGACCAGACATATGTCGCGACATTCGTGGCTAAAACACTGTTAAAAGTGTAGCTGGTGACAGAAAAACGGGGTATTTTAAAACTACACCACCACCATTGCTGCCTGTGATTTGATCTGCATTCTGGGATACCTGGCTGCCCCAAGTCTACACAAGCAATGGATTATCTAGGATCGACCTGTTTTGACTTACTTTGCACGGCAACCAATCAAATGTTAGAGAAGCTGCATGGGCAGCGTTAACCCCGCCCCCTGAGTTTGATGGGTGAGGCTGACAGATAAAATTATTTCATGATGAGAGCCAGGCGCCATGACTGCCAAAATGAAATAAATAAATATATCATTAAATAATTAATTGTGTCAATAATTAATTAAATGTGTCAATAATTAATTAAAATGTCCATCCATCCATCCATTCGCGTCCGCTTATCCTTTTCAGGGTCGCGGGGGGCGCTGGAGCCTATCCCAGCTGTCATAGGGCGAAAGGCAGGGTACACCCTGGACAGGTCGCCAGTCTGTCGCAGGGCTAACACATAGGGACAGACAACCATTCACACTCACATTCACACCTAGTGACAATTTGGATTAATCAATTAACCTATCCCCACAAGCTGCATGTCTTTGGACAGTGGGAGGAAGCCAGAGTACCCGGAGAGAACCCACGCAAACACGGGGAGAACATGCAAACTCCACACAGAAAGACCCCGGCCTGATGGTATTAAATGTGCAATAGTATTATTCATATTAAAGGTGAATTCTAAATATTATTAAATGTGTCAACTAATTAATGTAAAATGTGAAATACATAAATAATATTAAATGTGTCAATAATTAATTAATTACATGTGTCATAACTATTTATTTAATTAATTCCAATTTTAATTAATTATTGCCACATTTAATTAATTATTTAATGGTGTATTTAATTAATGCATTATGGCAGTCCTGGCACTCCATATCCTTTAACTGCAAATCACTTTTTCCCTCCATCTTTACTGGATGGTACATTTAGAGCTTAGACTATTAGACCTTGGCAATAAGTCACTTAAAGACCTGTATGGTGATGATTATTTTGTTTTTGTTTTTTGTTCTTTGTCTGGTAAATTTAGATTACCTAAACATTTCTTTGACTCTCTCTGTTTGTATGCTTACTGCTCTGTGTGTGGTTACCTGCTTTGCAGGGGCGGGATCCTCCTGGGATCCCCAGCCTCTCCTGCACACACCTGAATCAATCAAGCACCTGTGTATCACCTTGCAATCACCTGTTGGTATTTAAGGTGGGTCCTGACTTACAAGTCGTGTCCAAATTCATGGGCTGCATCCTCCTGAGGACCCGGCCTTCGCGGTCTACGTGGGCCAGGTCCTCAGAAGGTCGGGTAGGCCGGAAGTAAACGGCTGGGGAAATTGGACGGTCTAGCCTTCTGATTAGCGTCACCGCTGTCTCGGTGGAGTTTAATAAACTCGGCCGTCTGCTCCTTGCTATCTAAAATATAACAGGACACTGGCGTAAATTCTCGACTGTCTCATACTTCTTTTTTTATCAGTTTTCTGTTTGACGTTTAATCAGCTGTGTGAAAACCAAGGAGGAACCCACCCGGGGGATTAATAAAGTTTTATTTTATCTAATCTAATCTAATAACTTTAATCTCAGCCAAACCGATTGACTCACGAACAAACAAAACACTGAAAAAAGCCCAACAATAACATTTTTAGGTTGTCTAAGTGACTTATATATAACGTTTAACCTGAGTAGCGAAAGTCCGCGGTGATCTGAAAATGATGTGCCGGGAGTTGTGCCGTTCTCGGCGGCTTCAGTGACCCTCGAGCTCCCGGTTAGCTATCGAGCTGGTGGGTAGCAGACGTCTCCGAAAACGTCGAAGCACTTTTGCAAATATGCGATATCTTGATAAACCGAGAAGCTATTTGATGTTTACATACCCACATTCTCGCCTGAAAATATGTTAAGTTTATTTTGTGACCCAGAAAGATTAGTAAGAGTAATTTTAAAACTTAGTAGCGGCCGCCATTGTTGGAAACTGGAGTTTGGCTGGATATGGTGGGCCACGAAGGACACACCCGACCCATCCTTCAAATTCGGGGAAAAGGAGGACGCTGTCACTACCCGATCCGTACCGGAAACCCGATCGGTACCCCGCATGCGCGAAAGGTGTCTACTTCCGGTCGAAGCGTTTTACGATAGTTACAGGTCAGAGTATCTGTTAAGATGTTAAGAATAATAACTATCTCTTAAAATGTTTCCAATAATGAAACATTTCAATATGATGTAGACAAAAACGAAAAATAAAAAGATAGTTATGGATCAGAACTCACCGATCCTTACTGCGCATGTGCAAAGTCGGACCGTACAAATCGGGTCTACCCGATCCGTACCGCGCATGTGCAGGGGTTTTCTTCTTCTTCTGTTCGTTTAATGAGTTTACTCCCCAGTGTACGAGGATACTGCCACGTGCTGACCGAGCGAATGAACCATATTGTAAACTGAATTAGCGTCATTACAAACGTGTGTTAAATTTGATTTAGTGATAGTCGAGTGTGTTTATGCTTGTCTGTGTGGAGAGGATTGATTCGAATAGTGATGATGATGTCCGCTATCACTGTCAATTGTCAGTAAACACTTCATCTGGCTGATGAATCTTCATGTGACATATTACAAAGTCTGTATTATTAACTCTGTAATTAGGCGCCATTCTTCTTATTTTACGGCGTTGTTCAATCGGGGAACGCTCTTTGTTGAGGAGAAAAGCATAAATTTGTTTGTATACGGATTATCCATTGTTTAAATGTCCCGGTAGTCGAAAAGGAGGCAGAGCTGTTGAGAAATGTTAGGAGCTAACTGGGCACTAACCGTATCATTGAAATATATTGAATGTCGCAATGTTGGCAAAGAGAGGAAGTGACGTAAGATTTGCACATGCGGGGTACCGATCGGGTTTCCGGTACGGATCGGGTAGCGACAGTGACAGTCTACGAATTTGGGCAGCTTTCGGCGCGTCGCTGTGACGTAATCGGTCTACAAATGCAGCCTCAGGAGGATGCAGCCCATGAATTTGGACACGACCTGAGTGTTGTGTAACTGTGGTAGTCTTTACTGTGCCTGTCTGTAAATCTTTGTTTCCAATTTATTTGGTGAAAATTTCTAATGTGTCTTCAAATTCAAATTCAAATTTTTATTTGTCACATACACAGTCATACACAGTACGATATGTAGTGAAATGCTTGGACAACTGCTCGTGACCTAAAGAAAACGAAAAAGGAAAAGGCTATGAATAAGATAGGAAATAAATATGAAAAATTAAAAAGGGTAAATTTAACTAGGAGGGAATAAAATATAAATTAAGGTTAAAAATGAAATAACTGTACAACACAAATTAGAATGAAGGGTAAATTTAACTGGGAAAGAATAAGATAAAATATATAAATTAAAGTTGAAAATAAAATAACTGTACAACAAAATACCCAATATAGAACTATATAAGAATGTATGAAGAAATATAAATAAATATATACACAATAACAGCAGCTGTACAAGTATTAACTGGAAATGAAGAATATAATGTCCAGTGTTGTGCAATCCACATTATGTCTTTTGCAGTGCAAATATGCTTAAAGTGATTTAAGTGATGAAGTGAAAACAATGTCCAGAATGTCCAGTGTGTGTGTAAGAACTATATGTGTGGGTCAGTACTGTGTGGTGGTGTGATTGAGAGACCGTATCGCCTGCGGGAAGAAGCTCCTCCTCAGTCTCTTCTTGTGCGTAGGACAGCACAGCGGAGTTCTGTGAGAGTGCTGCTTGGCCAAGTTAGCCGATTCTGTTCGAGAGACTCAGAGGCTCGGGGACTTGGATTAACAGAACTTTCCTTCCAGTGGATTTTGTACATATGGGGCTTTTGAACATAGCACTTTAAGAAAACTTTGCATGTAGCACTATCTGCACCAACACTATAAATAAATTCACTGAACCTTCATTCCTGAGTCCTGGGTTTGAGTCTGGCAAGACAAACCATAACAAAAATAGTCTAAAGTAGTCAAGCACTGTAGAGCAAGTACTAAGGAAAGTGATAAGTAGACAGAATCAGCAGACTGGTCAAATTTATTTATCTCCTGGCATCTCCACTCTACCATCTCAAAACAACCCCGGTCGTCAAACTCTCACTTGATTTATACAGACTTTATACACACCTGAACATCATTAGTCTCTACCATTAAGAAATAGGTTAGACCAAACAATACAATCTAAACAAAGAAACAGGAGTAAGATTATTTATCCAATTGACAAACTCATTTATGCAGCTAAATGGTTTGAAATGTAAAACACTGCATACAGTACAACTCAAGAGGTTACTTTAAAGTAAATAAACAGTACTATACAAAAGGAAAAACCCTTCATTTGGTTGTACCCAGTGATGCAGTTAATGACATCATGACCCACACACGTTTTGGATATAGGACCAGAACAAAGGAACAATCAATGGTAAGTTTAACCAAAGCAACATAAGCAAACATAATTTACCAGAAAGTTATCTGTCAGCAGAAGAAAATTCAAATCACCTGATGGTTCACTACTATTTGCTTTAAAAGCATATGCATGGATGTAAACTGTAACATAATGCTACCACAAACAAAGTTACACCAGCAATGTCAAGGTCAAGCCTACCACTTTTTTTCACAAATACCAGCAAGCAATTTGCATATTTTTTGGTTCAGGCCAGCTTTGTAGCCTTCTAGGAAGAAATCTTTAAAATCTTTTTCTACATGAACTGGGAAACAAGTTGTACATAATGCTCTTTTTTTCAGACCATTTCATTAACAGCACAGCTTCATCTAAAGAGTTTACAGTTCAGGACCCTTTAAAGGCCAGACTTGTAATATTGTGCAAATGGAAATCTCCCATTATTCCTATCACGTTTTTTTCTGAAAATATTCTATTAATGCAATGCTTACCTTTGATTACAGTTGATTCTTGATGTTATACTGTATATATGTTATTTGAAAATTTAATGAAAAGAACAGTCACATTTTGATGAGTACTGAGGTCCAGCTATTTAATGATTTATATCGTGCATGTGACCTACATTTCTTTTTTTTCTTTTCTTTTTTCTTTTTTTACTTTCTAAGCATAATTAAACATAATGGCTGAGAAAGCACTGGGAGACTGAGAACAGGATTGCAACATTATTTACTTTGGCAGTAAATCAACATGATATCCCAGTGTGTTAACATTTGCATGTAAGTCAGTGGGAAAAGTAGGAAAACAGGAGTTAAAGAACCACAGAGAACAGATATGAAGGGAGTAGAGAGTTAGGGCAAGTCAAAGGGGGAATAAAAAGCAGCTGTGTAACTGGGAAGTGGTTAATATTGTGACATTCGGTATGTCAGCATAACTTTCATAGGCTAAGATCAAATATCTGCTGTTGCTTTTGAAATCAGTCCCAAAAAGAGGTGACTGTATTTCCTTTATTCATAAGCCTTTATTCAAAGCAGCAATGATGATTCAAAACAAGCACATAGTACATTTTTTTTATTGTTAACTTTGTTACTGTGTTTAAAACTAAAATACTAGTTGTTCTGCAGTCAGCTCAGAAGAAGCATAAATGACTATGGTTATACACCAGCTAAGGATTTTTCTTGAAAAGGGCACAGTAAAAACTGTTTAATTTTGAAAGAACATAATTGCTTTCAGCTGCTATGTGGTATTCAGTAAATGAGACAATCCTAATGGTATGCATCTTTGTCCAAGAGGTGGCAATCTCCTTCCATTGAAAATATAATCTCACTGTGTGCCATACTCTACATGACACAATCCAAGAAATTCTCCTTTTTGCTTTACCCTGCAATGGACAATATACCTGAATAGACTGTACCTGTCAACCTCTCACCCTATGACATTTTGGGCAGGATTCCAGCCCCACCATGACTCTGCATTGGATAACCAGTTAAGAAAATGGATGAATAGATTTATTTTTCCACAATTTTTTCCTGACATTTCAAAGGCAGCAAAAATGTCCTTGACAAAATGTATGGTATGTAGCACAGCACATGGAACAGTCACACAGTCATATGTGATATACAAACCATTAAATGCCAACTCTTCTAATAAAGTTTTAAACCCATTTCATGACTTGCTATTGTGCTCTGTCCTCATTGCCCACTATCTAGTCCCTCCTTACCGTTAGTTAATAAGGTTTATCCCCACAATCTATTAAATGAACATGTAATGTATATAAGGATATATTTTTAAGGAAATACAAACACAGATAGTTCACATCAATAATAAGAGAACACAGTTAAGTGCTGTAAAGTGAAAACGGGTATAAACAATCCTGCTTCTACACCTTCAAACAAAACCCAGTTTATGTTCTATAACTGCATTCTGTGCTTCTATTTTCCATGTGTCTATCCTCTGTCCATCTTAGCCAAATCAGGGAAGGTATATTCTTCAAGGTGTCTGCCTACAGAAAAGAAAATGTTCATGTTTTAAGGGGAATACTATTTCACTTGGCTCACAGGAAAAAAATGTCAAAAAAATAATCAAAATTTTTTTTGATTAATTTGAATGCAATAAAATGACCAATTGTATTTTTTTATTCTTTCATTAGAACCAACAAAAATGTAGGAGCCACTTCCTGTTAACAAAAGCAAAAACTGGAAGTGACACTCCTAGTGACAAGTTAATCATTAACCATTAACTGTTTTCCTGGTATCGTAAATATTTTCCTGTAATTGTATATGTTAAGGGGAAGTGGGTGCTTTTAATTCCTTTTGTAAGAAATTGAACCTTTTCCTGATCCATGACTAAGCATGCAAACACAATAGCCACACAAGGTTTCCAGTTCACCCTAATGTAAAAAATGAAGGTGGGGTTGTGTTAAAATATGTTTCTCAGTCATTGCAGACATCTTGCTCTCCCTGCTTATCCGGATTCTGAAAAAAGTAATATGCTTCTTGTTTAAATAAGGTTTTATATGCACAGGTATCTACTAACAGTTACCAAAGTACAGTAAAGTTACACTCACGTAATCTTTTTACTTTTAAGCACTTGTTTGACCCATGGAGCATTGGGGTCCAGACAAATCTTTTGCCCCTCCTTCTTGAGAGTAGCACTGCAGGATCAAAGACAGATACGAGACAGCAGATATATGCATATGGTTCAAGTGTTTTATGAGGGCAAATCAATAGAAATACTTACATAATCTCAGTGCTTTTGCAGTAGGAGTTTGCAGGGTAAATCTCCACTGTGCTTATAAAACGTCCAATTGGCCTTTTCTCCTTAAAGAGGCATTGGCATCTAGGACTGATACCTGAGGCTTTTAGATAAGTTAGAGAATGATTTTAGTGTCTGGAGACAAACAAGGTAAGGCAAGCATCTATTGCAGGTTAAAATTCACATGCATGTGACAAAAATGAAAATTCTGTTGCTGCCATTAGGTGTCAAACGCACATTTCTGAGCAATAAATGTTTTGTATTTTCATCAGTTGTTCAGCTATACTTACCTCCATGGATAGTCAGGGAAACCAGGAGTGCTACAACGATGGTAGACATTTCTTCTGCAACTGACTGTAAACTAAACTATCTAAGAGATACGATATATATCTGAAGAATATGATTAGTGAGTAGACTATCAGCTCAGCCCTCTTCTTTGAAAGATTGTGATGAAGTCTGCTCTGCAGACCCCCTTTCTCTCTTTGCTCCCTCTTTCCAATGAACTCTTTTTTTCTTTTTTTCCCCCTCAATAACGACAACTGAAAAAAAAGAATGAGAGAACAGAATAAGAATCACTGCTGTTATTGTACATGCTGCAGCAGCAGGCTTTTGGCAAGGAAATACCTGGACTCTGTCCCAGGATAAGTAAATCGCAAGAGAACTGATTTCCATGGAAAAAGGGGTTTTTTTTGTTCTTAAACCTCTTGAAGCCTTTTTATAGCTTCGTGCCAGTAAATGGTACTAACAAGTTATCTGGAATATGGATATCTGTGCCAAACCAAAAACTTTGTATTTGTCTTTCTTGTTTTTGTATAATTTGTGTTGCATATATGCATAAATAAACATAGATCATAACAGTTTCCCTCTATAAACATAAATAAAACTAGCACAAACCTGTTAATATTCAGCCAGATATATGTGTGAAGGCTTTGCAGATACCAACTTTTCAAACAGAAGGTGCTTATGACAAGCCAGCAGGCTTGCCCTGGCATGACATTAAAGTCAGAGGGATGCGATTTCACATGTGAAATTGTACTTCGGGACCATCCCCCAACAGATATCCCAGATTAAAGTATTCATTGTTTATGGGTGAGAGGTTGTACAATTCTTTATTTGTTCAACATCCTGACGTTTTTCAGACTATCCAGGGGATGTTTACATTTGAGTCTCAATGGGGGCAAGTTATATTGTAAAACTTCATCCCATCAGCTTGCAGAAAGCAAACAATAAACAATTGGCCAACAGCAAGGAAATGATTCAGTCCTTGTTTTCCCAGTTCAGGTTTTCAAGTCTTACCATGAACCTCATGGTAATTTGGGGCTGTTAATGATTTCTTTGAACTGTTATTTTTTCAGGGTGGAATGCTTTGGACGCCATATATCTTTAATTACTTTAAAATTCCAGAATTGGGTGTATAGGATTTTAGATTTTTTTTCTTTGGGGGGGGTTCTCTAATCCACACAGGCTCAAATATATACATACACCCCCACTAATAATTGGTTACATTTTTCCAAGTTGCACCTTAACCAGGTGCTTTTGTGTCCAAGTTTTAAACTATCTGGGTTTTGATTTGAGGTGAAGAATCTTGGAGGTAGTCTTTCTCCTTTATTACTTCATCTAGTTTGTTGTACCAGCTTTAAGCCTTGGTGGTTCCTGGGGTGTTTCTGAACATGCTAACTAATTATCTCTTGTATTCTTCCAGACCTTGAAAAAGTGATGACATATCAGAATAACTTGTACTTATGCACTACTGTTTGAACTGATGATGGAGAGATCTGCAGTTGTTGGCTCCAAGAGACCTTCCCAACTTATCCTTTTCCAGTTTTTATTCAGTTCTTTTTACTTTCCCAATGTTGTGTTGGTCAACCAAATAGGTCCTGTCAAACAAATCCATTTTTAATGCTGGCAAACAGAAACTACAAGTCGCATTTAATCATAATCACTAATCACAAGTTAATAGGCATTGTCCTTGTCAATTTGAAAGACACTGTTGCACTTTCAGCGCCACTTATTAAAATATTTAAGTGAGTGTATGTATATGTTTGATCCTGAATAATTCTGACTCTGTGTGGACTGGACAAAATCAAAAAATAAATTAAAACTTGTTCAATCAAATTTTTTTTAGTAATTAAATATGTACACTGTACAATCACTCCACGCTGGAAAAAGAACAGTTCAAAGAAATCCTTGTTGCCATGACATTCATGTCCATGATGCGTGTATATACACACACTGTATATACTGTGTGTATATATCTTTGAGTCTATGAACAGGAAATAGATTTCCTGCATGTTGTCTTGACTTCTTTCCAAAATATTTCATCTTTCTACATTGCTTTAACAGTGAAAAGGTGCAATGTCAGCATCTATGCATTTAATATACATGTCTACTATACTGATAAAATAACAGTTTAACTTTTTACTGTATTGCACATTTTCAGCATAAATGGAAATACAGTGTTGACAGTAAAAACAGTCTGCACAATTCTAAAGAACTTAAAAGTCAATATTTGGTTTAGGTAAGGTAAACCTTTATTCTTCACACGTCCTCAACTTGCTTAGGCAAGCTTCCTTGCTATTTCTTTTCGTTAATGAAATGACTACAGGCTTCTTGAAGGACATTCAAAGCTCTCCTTTGGATGTTAGCTGCCTTCTTTAAAAGTCTCTGTCAAGGTAATCCCACACTGCTTAAATCATGTTGAAGTCTGGCTTTTCAACCCATGACAGATTATGTTCCATTGTGTGTTTTCTATTCAGTGCCTTTTGTGCATCAATAATGTTTTGACAGTGACGGTGATCACTGACATAGCAATCAGATGAGTTCCAGATGTTAGTGAATGATGGTTTATAATCTGATGTTACTTTTTTGCATTCATAATTAAATGAATTTTGACAAGATTCCCAAACCATGACAAATCTTTCGGCAAGTTTTAGCAGTGGCTGTTGACACTCACTTCACAAGACCTGTTGCCACTGAGTTTGAGTCCAGTTCTTGTATATTTTGGCACAGCAAATTAGCCTTTTCTTCCCGGTTCCCCTCCTTAAAAATGGCTTTTTAACTGCCACACTCCCACTGAAACAATTTCTGATGAGACCTCAGGGAATAAAAGGGACAGATATATCTTGCATTCCCTTTGTCTTTTTTTTTTCGTGATTTCTTCCTCTATTTCTTTAGGGCATGGCTTTCAGTTACTCTTTATCTGCAGTAGATATGTGTAGTTTTTTTAAACCTGGCATGTTTTGTCCTCCACTTAACAAATTTCCTTAATTTTTTGGTGACACTCTCAGCACACTCTAACAGCACACTGAGATATGCCCCAAACCAACTAAAGTCACAGAGCAGGGTCAGTGGATGCTTAGGTGCACAGTACATGATGAGAGAGTTTGGCGTAAAAGAAGTTGACTTGCCTGCACAGAGTCCTGACCTCAACCTGACTGAACACCTTTTGGATGAATTAAAGAGTGGGAGCTAGGCCTTCTCCTCCAACTTCCTTGTCTGACCTCACAAACGCATTTGTGGAACGATGGTCAAAAATTTTCATAAACACAAATAAATTAAACCTTGTGGAATTAAAAATGGGATGCCTCTCAAGTTCATATGTGTGTGAAGGCAGATGAGTGAATAGTTTTGGCAATATACATTTAGTGTATGTGGAGGTGATTGGAGTGGTTTTAATGTTTGAAAATATCTATTTTTTATTATATACTTCACTTAGAATGTGGTAATCTGTAAATGAAAACACACAATTGGTGGGAAAATCAGTGAGCTACATAAAGTTGAAGGTTTACAGACGTTCCTACTATTCATTCTGAGGAAACATGACCATATATGTCATTTTTAAGCACAGTTCATCCCACCCCAGTTGTTGTCAAATCTCAATGAATGTGCCTGCTACCAGCATGCACCAGCATGGCAGCAAGTACTGTAATTCAAGTAGATAGTGAGATGATTCACAAGGACGCAAAAACTGGAATGCTTGCATAAAAGTTAGTAGAGTTTATTCTCACCTCTTAGATACCTACACTAAATGGCACTGCAGTTTCATTCAATATTTGTTTTGTCATTTCAAACCTGGCCATCGTGAGTTGACAGTGTGAGTCATCTTTTAACAATAATTCCAAAATAGGTGTTAAAAATAGTTCATCATTTTCATTATCCCACCTAAAATGGTCTGATTTCATTTATTCCATTTAGGGGAATTTCTTTGCTTCAACTTCTAGCTTTAGGTTCAAGATGGGGCCAACATGAGGTTGTGGAAGTTTTGTTTTGTGAAACATGCTGTTAGGAAAAATTTTGTTATACTTCCTCTTAATTAAAAGTCTAGTTCCTGTATTTTGTGTGTGTGTGTGTGTGTGTGTGTGTGTGTGTACATGTTTAAACATCTTTGTGATAGCAGAAAATGAAAGCATTATGTCAATGAGATGTTCTCACTAATATACGAAAGTACGCTCCTTAAAATAGGTTTTGCTTTGCAAAATGAAATCTTGCATATAACAGTAAAAATATTTTTTTTCTTTGTTGTGTGCAGGAAATATGAAATACTATAAATGCACAGAACTCAAACTCAAGCAATAGACAGTGTTTGGTCACTCATATATGTATAAATATTTCTTTAGGGGAATTTCATGGAGCCAGATGATGTAAACTGTCATTTGATTTCTAACATTTGCTGGTGGTCACATGCCGCATATCATCTTTTCTTCACATGTCTCACTACATATGTTAGTTTTAATTTCAGCATCGTAGTGGTTAACTTAAAAACTTTCCGTTGAGGTCCATCACATGCTCTGTGTTTAACCATAACTGCTTTCCCTTTCTATATAGCGAAGGTGGGTGTGACCACAAAGGAACCATCGGTTAATAGGTTTATAGACCTTTGGTCATTGCATCCAATTTTTCCAAAAATCAATTTTAAAAAACAAAACAAAACAGAAAAAAAATTCATTACAACTAATATGGAAATATCTGTGCCTTTAAATGACAGACTTTTGCCCTCTGAAAGAAAAAAAATCTTTAGTCAGCATTAATTTGTTAAGTGAAGCAACAGTTAAAGTCTTTTTCTCTTGCTCAGACTTCCTTCTGCTTTGTGAGAATGATTGAATCGACGTCATGTCAGCAGACATGTTTGAGCTAGATGAGATTGCATCAGACTCAAGTCCAATAACAACTTTTGGCAGCTCACCCACTGTTGCTTCAGGAAATATCAATCGCATAAGTAATAAACTGACGATCGTGCCTTCCAAAATGACATCAATGTAATCTAGGGTGCATAAAAGCCAAAGGTTCAGTGTCATCAGTTCTGGGAAAGGATTTTCTGTCTCTTTTTAGCATATATGCATTTTTTTTACTATAATGCATATATGGCATGTGTACATGATCAACATATTCACAGTATACCCACTGTTGAAATACAGCAGGTAGTTAGCTTTTCTTCTTAAGGACTGAGTGAAATTAAGTTGGCAGTTAATTACTGAGAAGGCAATTACCATCTCATATGGAAAAGAAATGAAATTCTTTAAGAATAAAAAATACTGTAGCTCTTATAAGACTTGATGAGCGATTGTGATACTACATTTTACTTAGGAATTTAGCCACTTTTGCATTTTTCCCCATTTTCACTTTGTTTTCTATGAAAACTATGCAAATAGGTAACTTTCATGATAACTGAGTATGTGAGAGACATGCCAACAAACGGAGGCTAACATTCATCAACCAGTCATTCAAAAATTACATTCAGGTGTAAATTATATTATATCTGTGAATCAGTCACCACTTGGTCAATCTTTAAGCTTCGTGCAAGAGCTGGTGCAATACAGGAATGCAGACGTAGTTGGTTAATGAAAAAAAAAAAATCTGAAGCATTCCTGTGGCATCAGTCGATTATCACAGAGTTTTAGTCACAGTGTTTTTCCACAAAGGTGATATATGTGACAAATCTTGATAAATCAGACTATTAGAGCCCTCAGTGTGAATTCCCACACCGGGTCTGAAAGTCCACTCTTGCGCAATCTGCAAGAAGTGAGTCATTTTCAGTTGGCTTTAAAAGCTGAGCCTCTTCAGCGCTAGAGTCAAACAGCAGAGCAGCTGAACTGAGAGAAGAGAGGAGACCGGGAGCTGAAAGAAAGACAAACAGACTAGAAGAAAAAACAAACAGCTGTTGCAGTTTAGCGCTTCAGGCTTCATCAGCTTTCAGAAGAACATTGTTATTTTTCGTTGTTAGTTTTTACAGAATTTCTAAAAGGCAAAATGATAAGCAACAGAATCATTGTCAGCTCCATCGTGGTGCTTTTGACCCTGCTGGCCACCTGTGAAGGTATGTTTTTTTTTGTCATTTAATGGCTTAATTTAGCAGTAACAAGCAATTTTATTCATGCTATCCTTTTTCATTGCATTAAATGTTTTCAGCATGCACTTCGTGACCATGTGCAACTGCTTTCTTCTTACAGGCATGGGAGTGGAACTGCACTGCCGTTGCATTCAGACAGAAAGCAAACCTATTGGCCGCCACATCGAGAAGGTGGAGTTGATTCTTCCCAACTCCCACTGCGAGGAGACGGAGATCATGTAAGAGCCAAAGTCTTCTTTCCATCTCAGTAGTGATAATTTTGCTTGATTTTGTCACTGTGATTTGTTGGCTTCAACACGAGTTCTCTATCTAAACTTTAGTTTTTTTCACTGATTTGTGTTGCAGTGCCACACTGAAAAGGACAGGTGAAGAGGTTTGCCTTAATCCTGAGGCCCCCTGGGTCAAGAAAGTGATCAACAAGATCATGTCCAGGTAAGATTTTACCTAAAAGTATGCCAACACAGCAGTCTTTCTTTTAATAGGAAATAGAAACTAAGAAATTATCAAGCAATGTTAAAATCCACTTTTGACACACAAATTAATTCTTCTTTACTGTTTCTTGTCCAAGCAGCAGACCCTGAGCTGAAGAACTGAAGCGACACAAGAGATGTGCTTCATGAACGAGCTGTTTTTTAACCAACAAAAATCACTGAAATCACCGTGTTCCTTTCACGAGATGAATGTCATCATATGCAACTAGCAGTACCACTCGCCTGAAAACCTGTTAAAAATGACAGAATTTTGATTGAAGTGTTTGTATCAAACACCTTATTTTTTTTACTTCAGTATATGTATTCTCCATGTATTCTCCTGTCATGAAGAAAGGGAGGCTACCTATTTCCCTGTGTGTATGTATTTATGTATTTATGATTATAAGTGCTTAAATTGTTTTCTGTATTTATGAAATAAAATGTCAAATAAAATGTCAAATTGAAATAGCTTGTTTGCCCTTTCTTACATTTTATATTGCAAAACTGACAATATCAACAATAGGAGCAGCCAGATATTGTAAATATTCTGTATGGAAAAACACCCATTTGATGATATAGTAACATATATGACATACATTACATATTTTAATAGATTGTTATTACTGATGCATATTGTGTCTAAGTAATTATTTACTGTTGTAACTAGTTATAGTGGACCTACATTAAGTAGTCCACTGATTCCCACTTATGGCATAATACATAATAATCAAGTAATTGGCTTTTTGTCAGACCATGACTAGTTTTTCCTCTTTGGTCCTAAAACTGTAATTTTAGAGGGAACATCTATTATTGATGAGAATGTCATGAGGCCATCTGTCATCTGAAATGTGACAAGGAGATCCACCGATACAATTTTTTTTTTTGTTGGGGTCACAAGACAAAATTACCTCAAAAGTTAATTGACTTCACAGGTATATGTGTTATAATCTGCTTTTCAGGGCATGCTCACTTTTGCCAAACCACATTCTTGCTTTTATCTTTGCCTTTCTACTGAACACATGTCCTTGGATTTTTCTTCCTGTTGTTATTATCTCACTGACCCAGAAGTTCCCATTTTTCATCAGCCCCTCCTGGTTTCTAATCTCTGCTGGCCTGCATGGTAAATGGCCTGTATTTGTATAGCGCTTTATTAGTCCTTAAGGACCCCAAAGCACTTTACACATCCAGTCATCCACCCATTCACACACACTGGTGATGGCAAGCTACATTGTAGCCACAGCCACCCTGGGGCGCACTGACAGAGGCGAGGCTGCCGGACACTCGCGCCACTGGGCCCTCTGACCACCACCAGTAGGCAACGGGTGAAGTGTCTTGCCCAAGGACACAACGACCGAGACTGGAAACCTTCCAATTACAAGGTGAACTCCCAACTCTTGAGCCATGATCGCCCCGTGCATAACACTTCTTAATCAGCCCTGATTTCTTATTTTATTTTATTTTATTTTTTAATTCAATTTTTAATCAAACAAAGTGCATATTTCCCATAGCCATGTAGCCAATTCCAAAGAAGTGAAGTTGATTCCAAGTGTTGAACTAACACGTGGTATTTTTCACTAGAATTCTCAATAAGAGCGAAACAGATGTGGATGGAAGTGAAGGGCCAATAACAGGCTGAAAAAAGGAAAAGGGGTGGCCAAATCAATACATTCTTTTAAAGAAGGAAAGTACTGGTCACCTCAGTGACACCAAAAGGCCTGAAACCTGGCAGAATACAAATAAAATGGATGCTTTTGGTTATTACATACAAAGCCAGAGAGACTAACAAAGAAGCTGCAGCTAAAAGTGGCTGCAGCAAAGGCCAGGCCTAGCAGAGCATCTCACGGAATGAAACAAAACATCTGGAGATATCCATCTGTTCTAGGCTTCAAGCAAAAAGAGACTGCAAAGAATTTCATTCGAAGCATTGAAAACAATCCGTATATTAGTTTTTCCAGTTTCAGTTTTGGGATAGGCTATCTCTTAGGAGATAGTACAATCCTTGGCTCCTTCATACTTTGTGTTAGCATATACTTTGGAAAGGTAGTGAATATGAGTTGGATAATTGAGAAGGAATGGTTGAATCAAAATGTGAACATACATAATGAGTACTGTAAAATTTTAGTTTCATATATCAAATACTTTTCATGATTTTTTAAAGATACCAACCCACTTTCAGGTCTCTTTTTCAAACATTGAAATGTCAGGCTATGTTTGAACGCGATTATCTTAAAACTATTAAAGATAAAGGTCTAACATTTTCACTGATGTACAACAAAATTTTGAGTGCTCTACACCAACTGTGCATGGAAAGAAAACATATAAATAACAAGACAGCAAGAATATGTAAAAAAGAGGAATATATATACAAAACAAGAGGAAGCCACACAGCAGAAAGGCATTAGAGGATAGTTTACAAAGTACTTGAAAGTAGTGCAATGGACTCTGAGTCTGTGTGTGAGTGACCTGAGTGATGAGGGTTACTCAGATCATGGCTCAGATTAGTGAGTGGGTGGCCAGGGGTGGGGTGTGGGGGGATAGTCTTTCCTGACATTATGAGTGGCCCAAGGGAAGAAGCTGTTTGCCAGTGTTGAGGTTTGGGACCTGATTGACCTTAGGCGCCATCCAGAGGGCAGCAGGTCAAACAGCTGTTGCGTGGGATGCACGGGGTCACCTGTGATGACCCTGGTTTTCCTGAGACAGCAGCTTCTGGGAGGTGCAGCCAATGATTTTTTTTGGGTAGCAGCAGCTTCTGGTCCAGGTTATTCTTCCTCAAGGCACAGAGGAAGTGCAAACGCTGCAGGGCTTTCTTTAACAGGGCGTTGGTGTTCTGGGTCCAGATGAGGTTGGTGGAGATGTGAGTACCCAAAAAACTGAAGGTGGAACTTCCACCTGTTTGGTTCTTTGCCTTATCGAACTGAATTTAGACCTTTTGGTGTGTTTATTACCATCTCAATAAACACGCCAAAGATCTAAATTCAGTGAATTTCTGGATTTGTTTGCCTAGTTACCTCTGTGGTTAAATAAATCATTATATTGCTTTAGCTCTGCCATCTTTCCCCCATGTACCGTCAAGGCTGCTAGCAGCTAGTAGCATGTTAGCAGCCCTATAAATAGCACCTGTGCAGAGTAAACACAGAAAGCTTCCTTCTGGTTAGTTGTATGATTTGTTTGTGTCTGTTTAATACTAGAAGGCTGTTGCTTATCTTAAATCACAGCATGTGCATCTATCAGCATTGTTTTTGCTACTTGTTGCCCCCCATACTAAGACAGTGACTTCAGCAAATTCCACTTACAATATCTGAATCGAAGAGTGCAGTCCTAGGATCAGCTGTGATACTGTGCAGAACCCTCTAGCTCTGTATGCCTATGCAGGGCTTGTGTGGGATGTAAATAGAAACAAAATGCCAACCAACCATCAGCTTCACTTTCCTATAATCTGCCAGCACTGTCACAACTGTTTTGCCACTGATGCTTCACAATTAATCATCAATAAATCAAGAATGTAAATAAAACAGAAGAAGGGATGATTCAGTTTCTAGCTTATGTATGACCTTACATTTCATTTGCGCGATTTTTTAATTTCAGAAAGGTTTTGCAGACACGCCAAAAATACTCGTGCATCCAAATGCTGTTAATATTTACAACGTTACATTTATTAATGTTGTTATTTTTGTTTGCCAGTGGCTTGCGTGAGGATGCAGGCAAAGGGGCGGGACTGAGCGCACAGCCGGGGGTAGGTGCGGTAGTGCGGCGTACGATGCGTGCAGAAAGACAACACTTACAGCACAGGACACACAGGAGATAACCGACATACACACAAAATGCTGCGTCCACGAGCTGTAACAAGCCGCTGGATGTGAAGAAAATAAAGGACCGGCTGACGATAACGCCTCCAGATTGAGTACGCTCTAGCAGGCTGCGTTTCTGCCGCAGAAATCATTCCACTAAAGCTCTTGTCGATGCGCTTTAGCTCTGCATGAGTCCCTTCGTTTGGTTTGCAGGTTCAGGACAAAACCGGGCGGTGCTGACTGTGTGTGGTATATACAGTTTGTGAGTGCACCTTATCCGCGTCTCCGCACAGTCCTTGGCACCTCCTTCAGGATGGCGTTAACGATCTGCACGAGATTCACTGACGAATATCAGCTGTTCGAGGAGCTGGGGAAGTAAGGAAACGCGTTCTTCTTCCTTTTTGTTTCAATCATCTGGCATCATCCCTTTTGAAATGTCAGCTTGTTATGTAATAGGCCGCCTTGGTTTAGGGACGCGGATTTCAGGCTGAGTGTGTTTTTGTGAGTGTGCTTGTGCGCGCTGCTGATAAGTGCGGCGATGAAGCCTGATGCAGAGGGGTAAAACACTCTGATGTATATCATGCAGGCCTGTGCGATGGGATCCTATTTGTTTTAATCCAACATCTGAAGCCCTGCTTACGTTTTGTGCTTACGAAAGAAGACGCGTATGGAGCGTGTCGTCATCTGCCTCTATCCTGTGCAGTCTTTGATGCCTCGACCTTAGAGGTTCCACAGCAGGGCGAGGACCTTTTTTTTCTTTGAAAAGCGAAACCAGGGAAAGATGCATTACTGTGGGTGAAAGCCTGAGATTTGCTAAAACACCCCTCCCTTTCTGCCTCGACCCCCCATTCCAAAGCCCTCCTCCTCCTCCTCTTCCCTCGTGACAGAAATACACACTCAGTAATGCGACAGCAGACCATGTAGGCGAGATGGAGATGACACACTCCACAGCCAAGCAACCGAACCGTGATCACTCTTAGACCCAGGCAGGGAATTCCTCACCATTGAGAGAGAGCGAGAGGTGTGAAAGAAAGATCCATGTACCTGCATACCTGTGCACACATATGTATATGTTTTTAAGGTGGCTCGCTTGGTTTATATGAAAATATATGTGTGTGTATGTTTGTGGTCATGCAGCTGACTGACCTGCAGTCTGGTGAGCACCCAGTAGTCAGTGTACACAGTTCAAGATGTCTGAAACCAGCGTTGAATTTTACTGACAGCAAAAACTGTATAAGAATGTCCTCCCAGTAGCTCTCACCGAGTATTTTTACTGGAAGAGTTGATCACCGAAAGGAAACCTGGATTTCAAGTCTCCACCGAAGCCACAGCTCCCTTCAATTATGATCCTCTGCAGTATTCATCTTACACCATCTGGCATTAATAATGCACCCGTATTGCTTTCATATTACCATTTAACTCACTGATACTTTAAGCACAGTTTCACCCACACAGGCATTAGACATTTCTCTACTGTCTGTGTACAATACAATGATAGCGTTCCATTAGACAAGTTAGTAAAGGGAATATGGCAAAAAAAACCCACAACAACTCAGATTTGGCTGTTAAAGGACCACACGTGCCTGTCACAGTTTATCTATTGGACTGCATAAAAAAAAAAAAAAAAAAAAAAAAAAAAAAAAATATAATATATATATATATATATATATATATATATATATATATATATATTAAACTTAATGGTATATGCTTTTTGGTTTATGGATGTCTATCCCCTTCCTGTTCAAGCATCTTTTGCTGTGTAAGCCATCACAAAAAGGATTTAAGTTTGCTTTAATGTCTGTCAGTTTTAAGCTGCATATAAAGTATAACAGTCTGTTATTTTACACCCATGAATTGGATTTACATCAATTTTCAGGTAAAGAAAAAAAAATTTAATATAAAAAATGGTGACGTCATTTGCAAAAGTGCGTTGTGATTGGGATGATTGGAATGATACATATAAAAATTTCAGTTCAATAACAAAAATACATTTTAAATCAAAAGCACTGTCCTGTCATTGATGCTAGAAGTCTTATATCAGTTTACTATCTTCTGTGAACTTCAGTGACATAGAAACTCCTATCTGAGCATTTCTTCACCAAGACAATTTTCATCTTTGTTAAGCATTTTTACATAGTTACACAATAAGATGGTCCATACCAGAGACCAACAGTATATTACATTTATATTTGGAACAATATATTTTTTTCAAGAACCCAAAATATCATGGGAAAGTGTTCAGTGTTTAACCCAGAACCGCATTTCTGCTATTGCCTTTTATTTTCTCTGAATTTAGTAACTGCAGGCAGTTTCACTCTGCAGCTACTGTACATTTTGTCCCGCAGGACTGTATAGATGCACTTGACATATGCGTGCAATAGTGCCACGCGACTTAACCATACTGGACAGTCAACTAAAATTCTTATGTAACATGTCATGCTATGATCATTTCCTTCAACAAATCCCTATAAATTAGAGGTAAGCTTTAGTGGCAGGCTGCGCTCTCAAGAGGATGTTAGATAACATGTTTATGGTACACATCACTATATACTCAACAGCCAGTCATTAAACACACCAAAGACAAGAGTCAGCTCTTTCTTGTAAAACTGATTTCATCAAATCACATGATGTACAATTAGCACTAAATTAAGTGAAAGGCCAGAGTTCTTTTGAGATAATGGCTATTCTCAGCATCATCTTGGCAATACTTACTTACTTCTTACTGACTCTTGCTGACGTCTCTGATGTTATATGGAATTAGACAGGAGGTTTGGTACGAAGGAGAACATTTTATTGTTAAGAAAAAGCATAGATAGACAGAGAAAAAGCTTGAGTAGCAAAGCCGCAGGCATGGCTGCAGTGCTGAGCAGATCTGAGGCAGGTGGACCACTCCTTGGCTGCATTTACAGATGAGAGATGCAGCACTCTGCTCCTCTCCTTCTTCAAATATAGCTGACCTAGTTTTTTGATCTTCATACATGTGCCTGAAACTCCAGAGCAGCACGTGACTGAAACAAAAGAAGGCTAGTTGGCACGTCTGCAGGTGCTAACGGGTGTGACGGTTTAGGGAACGTGTACTGCAGGTGTGGTGTGTGAGAGTGAGTTACTGCTGCACCTAGACTTAGTACTACTAACTAGTTTACATTGAAATTTCACTATTGTTTAATTAACTTAACTATAACGTCAGCTGGATTTTTAATAAAGCAAGATCATTTTAGTCAGATATATTTGCAGCCTTTTTCAGGGTATCTGGCTGACATTCATAGGCTCACTCAAGCTAGTCTTTTAAAATTAAGCTCAATTTTTCTGAACCTGTTTTGTTGTATGTTGACTGGTATGGATTATATCTCTTATTTTTACCTGTTGAGAAAAAAAACCCTAAGTATTTTTGTGTGCATGTCCATTTTAGGGGCGCCTTCTCTGTGGTCAGGAGGTGCGTAAAGATCTCATCTGGTCAGGAGTATGCTGCCAAAATCATCAACACTAAGAAGCTATCTGCCAGAGGTAGGAACCACAAACATTTTCAAGCACATACAACAACACAAGCTGAAACATTCCCTGAGTGTTACTGACCTATGAGCTGAGCATTGCTCACTCTGAAACAGGCTTTAGGACACATGTTTGTGTGCGTCTGATTAAACTCAGTGAGTGACTGACAGACAGTCACACAGAAGGGAAGAGACTCATCTGCATTTTGGATAGTTATGTTTTCCATGTTTGTAGAAAAAAAACAACTGAATACGTGTCAAGTGATGTGTCATGCTGTAATTGTTCTGTTGCACTTTTTGTGATGTGCAGTTCTCCCTCCTTTTTGTGGCTTTCATATTTGTCCTCTAGTTTCTATGCAAATGTTTGTCCCATACAACCTTGTGTGTACGTATGTGCGTCCGTGTGAGTGTGTTCCTTATTGATTCAGGGCTCTGGCTGGTCTTGTTGTCCCAGGGGCAGATCTCTTGTGAAGCCGACCCAGTTCTTTCATATCCATCACTGTAATTGTAGCTGCTGGCCTGGTTGCCTCAGGCTTGGGATGCAAACATACACGCTCACAAACGTATGCATGCGCAGCCACATATGTGACCCAGGAGCCATTAAGAGTCTATCTGTGATTACTATCCAGTGATGTGTTGTGCTTTTACAGTTCCATTTCTTCAGCCAGTAGATTTTGTTGCAGTGTGCTTGTTTGTGATAATCAGTGACTGCTGTCTACTACAGAAAATGTCAGATTCCTGTATATGTGAACCATTCTTTCCAAACTACAATTTAGTTTGCAATAATTTACTTGAAATTAAACTGACTGGAGTGCACATGTTATATTTGTGTATATTTTGACTGTGATGAATCAAATGTGTGGTCTGTTGCTTAGGACCACCCCTAAGTAAATCAGAAGAGGCACTAAGTTTTGATTGGTTGTTGAAGGATAAAAGCAACTCAAATTCTACACAAAGTAGACTACAGTCACTACACATAGTATGTTTAAAATATGGATATGGCTTCTGGCTTAGAAAAATTAAGCCAAAATGGAAGCGCCGTAAGCTTCGTCCACACTGGAAGTAAACTGCTTGTTGGACACGCTTTGGAGCTGACAGCTAGTTACTTTCAGACTTTCCAGATACGGTTGCCTAGGTGCCCCAATGATGTATTTACTGTCATGTGATATGCCAATCAGTGATATCCTGCACTCTCATTGGGGGCTGCCTCAAATTTAAGATAGATGTATCTTGGTGTCTACCCATAACACATATAAACCTGTGTAAACAGTTTTCTGATTTAACCTCTGTAAACACTTTTGTAAATCTTGGTCATACTGTGTTTCAAAATGCAGGATTATCTGTAGTATGGTCACTGGCAGATGACTTATGTAGTAAGTCCCGCTCTTGCTTGTTACATCTGGTTTTCTTAAGCTAAGATGGTGACAGTGAAAACACTCATCTCAAGATTTCAAAACGGGACTAAAGAGACCAGTGACACCATGGTAGCTTTCATTCTGTCTGTGTCACCATATCACTTACTAAGCAAGCAAGGGAAGTAGCAGTTGTCTAATGAAATCTTAAAAAGGACATGTTTATTTATTTATTTTGAGTTCTTTTTTATTTTCATGCCCATTTGCATCTGTCCTCTCTATTACTGCCATCTTGTGGCCACAGTTTGCTATTGTCTCTGGAAGCAGGATTAACCCCACTTCACTACAATGCTACTAAAATCTGTACAGGGCCAGTGTTTTGAAGACATGGTCTTGTTCTGTTAACAATAGCCTGAGATTGTCAGTTAAGGGCCCTAGCAGCTTTTTCTGGTTGCTTGCGCCTACAGAATCAGAACAAGTACAAGTTTTCCTTACATAACCACCTTTGCAAACGTGCAAGGTGTAAGGAGTTATAGTGTAGCGTGAAAAAAGTTTTTCATAACTTCTTTTGCAGAAAGCCTTGATAATGGACAGAGGACATCAGCTGTTGCCATCTCTGGTTTAATAAAACAAGTTTAACAAATTAAGAACCCAGCAGCTCTTTCAGAATAACATGTATGTGAACTCACAGCGTTGACAGAATAAACTTTAATCAGCTGTTTTGCATTTTTAATTAATATTTTGAATCCCTCAGTAGATATTGACGGTTTACCATGTCAGACAGTGCAGACAGCTGTCATTTAAAAAATAAATATATATTTGATATACTGTGTTCCTGAGCTCGTTAAAAAACGTTTATTTGAAGATTTGTGGTCCTTATTCACAACCACACTACAAAAATGTGATTTTATATACTATGAATCATTACATTAGATTAAATAGAGCATGAAGTATTGAAAATGAGCTGAGACTTAACCATCTGCAAAAATAATATTGTTCCATAAAACGCGATGGGGAACAATTTCTGGGGAATATGTGCTTTTTCTTTTGGTTGTTTATTGATTGTATGACAATAATTGTGTTTTATGTCTCGTGAGGTGTTTAGTGTTTGCTACTACCTTTTACTAAAGGAATAGTTCTATAACATTTGTCCGCAAGTCAAACCACTTGTCATTGTTAGCTAATAGTAAATACTTTGATGATGACTACAGAAGTTATATTTTACACTTCTTCGACCAGGAAGGCGTACGGAAAGGTGCAGGATGTTGTTGGTTTACATAAAGGCAGGTAGCAGACAGGCAACACAAAACAGTATTGACACATAATTTTTAATGACAGTTTTGCTGCCATATCATGCTGTCAATATATAACATTTAAAATTGGTGCCTACTGTTATTAGATAGTCATTTCAAAGGAAATCCAAGAATTGTATCATTTCCAGATGACATGCAAACACTACAGACAATCACTTCTCTTCACATTCATTGACTTAAAACCACACCAGTTTGTATCTTATACATGATGTAAGACTGTCATATTGTAATATCACTGCTATAGCAACCCCATGCATTTGCATTCCCTAGTGCGCACAAGAATGAGACAACCCCGGGCATGTCTGAGAGCAAGATGCCCTCTGATGATGATGATATACTACCTAAAAACCGACCAACCAAAAAAAAAGAAAAAGAAAAAAACACTAGCACCTGGTGTTGTGTAACTCAACTGTAAGCAAATGACTCAACCAACCTGATTTTCTTGAAATATCATAATAACAAGTTGATCTACATATTGCCATTTGAAACATGCCAAAACTAGCCACTTGGCATAGGTGCTCACTCAGATAGAATATGCTCAATATTAGATAGACAGTCTCCTGGATTGTTGTTGCTACATTTTTCATTATGCATTTACTGGTGCTGTTTATTTCCATAAAATGTATATTATATGTTACACAGTGCACATTAAATGTTTAGTGTTATACTCAGTTATTTCTCAGTTCTTAAAGTCTTAAATTAAAATGCTCATCGAATTCTTACCCAAAATGTAATATTTAAATGTGTGAGTACTGACTGAATAGTAACCAAGAAGGTTAGTATGTGCTCTATCTGTCAATCCATCTATCTATTGCAGCATATCTCTATCTTCTCCTCCATATCCTAACAGTCTTTTGCACGTTGCTGAGTGTAGTGTTTGTAATAGACACCTTGGGAGACGGATCAGTGTCTTGACACTTGCGTGGACAGATTTTCCAAAAATACTGCAAAGAATTATCTCACCACTTGTGCATGTGGGTCTCGAAGTGCATACGTACTCGCCCTTCCTGTTTCTTATGTGTGTTCATATAGAGGTTTATATACTCTGCATGCTGGCGTGTCAAATATGGACTTACCCTCTTTCCGCGATAAGCCCTAGAATTGCAACTCTGATTCCCTTCTCTCTGGCAGGATCATGACCTTCCCCCTACTCCTCTCTTCTGTTCTCTGTGTTTGTGTATGCAAGTGCATGCGTGTGTGTGTGATTATATATAATTGAAAGGGGTTTAGGATAGGATTGGTGTCTGGAATGCAGGCAGATCAAGGCACTGCGTGTGTGTTTGCTGCTTCTAGTTAAGTAGGCATACATGTGGTGGGCCTATTGAACCAGCCACATTCCTAAAATCTGCAGTCCTGATTATGCAGCATTTGATTTAGAGCAGCAGATGAGTTAGTGAATAAGAGTGGAGAAACAGAATGGAAGAAAAGGAAAGGAAGCAGAGGGAGAGAGACAGAAAATCAGAGTGAGATAGAGAAGATGGTCAGTCAGTATTTAAGTGTGTGTTTGTGCATTCTGTATTTCTCATAGCTAAAAGTTTGCCTAGTTGTGTTGGTTTGTACTTTTAATTTTTAAAAGATGTGCTCTTGGGTTGTCGATACTGATATCCAAGTAAATACTTAATATTCAATGCCAGTTTTGATATCACAGAGGAAAAATGACAAAAAAATTAAAATAAAAGTTGGTTAAAAAATATATAGATTAGCATAATACAAACAAACAAATTTAAGATTCTTTTAGGTAGTGCAAAAAACCCCAAAGTATTGTCATTGCTGATCAAACAGAGTTGGAAAGGTAGACTGCCTTTGTTTCTACTTGGTGCAGACTTTTCTCACCTTCGTTCTGGTACTTTCAGAGAAACATGACAGTTTTTAGACAAAAGAGAATGTGATCCTGTTAAATTACCAGGAGACTGTGTTAAGGCTACATACTGGCGGGATTGATAATCTTTGATGCCCATTTCTCCATGTTAATGTTATTAATTTATTATTAGTCATAGGAATTAGCCGCTGCCTTAATCATAACTTAACAGACAGCTAATGGTGCTATCAATTAACTGCTAATAGTTAAATTGCAAACATTAAATGTTATGATACTCAATTATCATATTCTTGTTTTAAAACAATAAATTATATATTACAAAATAAGTCCATACTTCCCAGTTGATATATTTTGTTATGTATCTACAACCATTTACACACTGCCTTGGTCACTGACAATGTCTGTCATGTGACACTGTTTGTGAACGACTGTACTAAATAATAATAATAATAATAATAATAATAATAATAATAAATTTTATTTATGAGCGCCTTTCAAGTCACCCAAGAACACTTTACAATAGGATAAAACACCTAGTAAAACAATGGCAGAATAAGAACAATAAAATAAAAGCACAAGATAAAATGAACAAACAGTGGATTCACAGTGAATATGCAGATTTGAACAGATGAGTTTTGAGTTGGGATTTAAACTGTGGGAGAGAACCAATATTTCTTATTTCTGGGGGCAGAGAGTTCCACAGCCTGGGTGCAGAGCAGCTGAAAGCTCTGCTTCCCATGGTGGTGAGGCGGAAGGAAGGTACAGTAAGCTGGATAGAAGAAGAAGAACGAAGTGAACGGGCAGAACAAGTGGTGGTTAACAGGTCAGAAAGGTAAGAAGGAGCGAGGTTATGAATGGCCTTGAAGGTGAGCAGAAGAAGTTTGAATATTATCCGGAATTTCACAGGGAGCCAGTGAAGTTCCTGAAGAACAGGGGTGATGTGCTGGTAGGAGGGGGTTCTGGTGATAATGCGAGCAGCAGAGTTCTGAACCAGTTGAAGCGTATGGAGGGATTTTTGGGGGAGACCATGCAAAAGAGAATTGCAGTAGTCAATACGGGAGGTAACAAGACTATGTACAAGAATGGACGTAGACTGGGTGGAAAGAGAAGGAAGCAATCTGTTAATGTTACGTAGATGGAAGTAGGCAGAACGGGTGAGATTATTGATGTGAGATTTATAGGAAAGTGAACTGTCTAGGATGACACCAAGGCTCTTAACCTGAGGAGAGGGGAAAACTGTGGAGTTATCGATGGTGAGTGAGAAATGGTTTGCCTTCAAAAGGTTGGATTTGGTGCCAATAAGGAGGATCTCAGTTTTATCCTCATTGAGCTTTAGAAAATTAGAGCTAAACCAGGATTTTAATTCGGATAAACATTCTGTGAGGGAAGAAGGTGGGAGGGAGGAATCAGGTTTGCAAGAGAGATATAACTGGGTGTCATTAGCAAAACAGTGAAACTGAAGATCAAATTTGCGGAAGATGGTACCTAGAGGGAGGATGTATATTATAAAGAGAAGAGGGCCTAAAACTGAGCCTTGGGGTACACCAGAGGTGACGGGGAATAGACGAGAGCGGAATGATCTTAGTTGAATAAACTGGGAATGGTCGAGGAGATATGATTGAAACCAGGCGAGGGGTGTGTCAGAGATGCCGAGAGAAGAAAGTCTGCTTAGAAGGACAGAGTGAGAAATGGTGTCAAAGGCTGAGCTCAGATCTAAAAGGACGAGAATGGTGAGAAGACCAGAGTCAGCTCCGATTAGAAGATCGTTAGTGACTTTAAGTAGAGCAGTTTCGGTACTGTGACATGAGCGAAAACCAGATTGAAATCTCTCGTAGATGTTATTATTAACCAGGTGTAAATGAAGTTGAGCTGCAACCACTTTTTCGAGTATCTTAGAAATGAAGGGTAGATTGGAAATCGGACGGAGGTTGTTAAAGTTAGGATCTAAAGAAGGTTTTTTCAGTATAGGAGTGACTAGAGCAGTCTTCAATAAGGAGGGAACGATACCGGTGGTGAGAGAAGAGTGAATGATAGCAGAAATGAGTGGGAGTAAAGAAGAGAGGCAGGATTTCACAAGCCCCGTGGGCATGGGGTCAAGATGACATGTGGCAGGCTTTGATTTACATATTAACTCGGAAATATCAGATAAATCAGGAAGATGAAAAGTGGAAAACAGCTCAAAAAGGAGAAGAGGTTCTGGAGAGGGCATAGACACAACATTTGATCTGAGTTGCTGGTGGATGTTATTGATTTTCGTAGTCCAGAACAGCATCAAGGAGTTGCAGGTTTCAGAGGAATAGAAGTGCGGTGGTAAAGCGTTGGGGGGTTGAATTAGTTTGTTGAGAACTGAAAACAGAGTCCTTGCATTACCCTCATAAGAACTGATAATACCAGAGTAGAAGCTTTGTTTGGCCTTGTTGATGGAGTCTTTATACTGAAGTACGTGGTATTTATAGATTTCTGAATCAACAGTTAAACCAGATTTCTTATATTTACGCTCTAGCTGCCGAGCTTTGGCCTTCAGAGCTCGGAGGTCAGAGGTAAACCAGGGAGCAGAGCGAGTGAAGGAAACAGGGTGGGTTTTTACAGGAGCCAGAGAATCAAGGACAGTGCGTAGACAATTATTATAATATAACAACAAATCATCAGGAGTAGAATAGAAGTCCAGAATCTGAACATTGTCCAAACTGGTAGTGAGAATGTCCATATCAATGTTCTTGATGTTGCGGAACGAGATGAGACGGGTTGGCTTGGTAGAAGAGCAGCAGAGAGTGAGGTTAAATGAGAGGAGGAAGTGGTCAGTTATGGGGATTTCAGTAGCAGAAAGATTCGAGGGAGTAAGACCAGAACAGCAGACCAAGTCCAGGGTGTGTCCTTTAGAGTGAGTGGGAAAGTCGATAAATTGTTGAAATTCAGAGCCTTCGAGACAGGAGGAAAAGTCTCTGGTGAGCAGAAGGTCATTATTGTCCATGTGAATGTTGAAATCTCCCACCAAGATCACATTTGGGGAGAGAGATAGTAACGTTATACTATTATTGGTTGTGATTACATACTATTTTTTCATACATACAATCTCACAAAACGTGTTCTTTAAATGTGCACAGCATGGTGATTTTAAAAGAAGTGTTGCTGTAGCCAGTACAAAAATGCTATGTTGCAGAGTGTGTCGTCTGCATTGCAGTTTGAAAAGTGTAACCACCCCTGAGATTACTTTTGTCTCCTTGCTGACACCACCATCATTGTACTTGAAAATGTTGTAGGAGTGACATCACACTGTCTCGCTGTCTTTCTTCCTCTAACTCAGATGTTTTAAAATTTGAAACCAATTGATTTAGTGAGAATTGGTACTCATTAATACCAATGCAATTGGTTGGTATCTTTAAAAAAATACAGAATTTGGCACTCAAGCTAATCAGGGGTTGTGTGCTTTCAGCTTTGTTGATATAGAAATTTTAGAAAAATTTTAAGTATTGATTGATACCCCAGTATGCTCATTGCATTGTTTTGAGCATGGCATGGTGATAAAGAGATGGGCTGTGAATCTGGAAATCATTTCCAGCAAATTAGAGATGGTGGTTTATCTTCTTCTATCTTCTTTCACCTGGCACATGTTTGACGAAAGTCTGTACTATATGTGAGGAGATGACAATAAGGAGACAGCTGAGCCATTTGACAAAAATAATCATAATAATAAAAAAGAAATTAATCAATAGGTCTGTAGGACTAAAAACAGAGAGAAAGGGGAGAGGACTGTGGTTAAGATACACAGATATGCACGCAGGAGAGAAGGAAAGGAAGGAGGGATCAGTCAGAAGAAGGGGATCACATGACTCACTGGGTACTCAAAGGCTAAAAATATATTGCTTGTGCTCTCACACCCTGACATACACTCAGTATTGAAAATATTCTTTTTTTCTGTTTTTTGTGAATGTTTAGCTGTTTGGCGAATTAACAAAGCACTGGACAGCAAATGTGTGTTTGTAGATCCCACTTTAAGTCTTAGTTTTGAAAATATTTTTTCCTGTATAATAATACATCAAGTTATCAAATTAATTTGATGCATTATGCCAAATTTCTTACAGAGCCATCTGCCACATATCATGGACCTTATTATTCAAATGTGTCCTACCACTGTGAATAGACATTAGACTGATGGCAGTCATCAGCACAGAGTCTGCTCTAGATTTTCAGATGTGAAACGTGAACCAACTTTGTCCATTAAATTCAATGTATGCATTCAGTGAAAGTGAAAAATAAGTGATGCAGCTCTCACTCTTTTAAAATCACAAAATTTTGACTTAAGGTTAAAAAAATGTTCAGTACAATGTGTGCAACAAAGCAAGGGTATTCTTAGTTACAGATTAGATTACATTTGAATGCATCGCCTACCTCCCTCCTTTTCTCTGTGCTTTTATATGTTAATTTTTTTTTCTTACTTTCTCAGAGTCTTAAAATATTTAGTCTGAACTCCTGCTGCAGGTAAACTGTGTACGGTTCATATTGTTACTGTCCTACTTCCTACAAAGAGCTGTTGTGTGACACTGAACATATTTATGACCATTTAGTCATCGGCCATGTACCAAATGATTTCAACATTGACAAATTGAATATTGATTAGATTGTCACAGACATAAATATATTTAAACAATCTTAGAAGACAAAATTCATAATAAAACATGTAAAAGTGTGCATTGTAGTTCAAAATGATGTCACTTCATAGATGGATTAGCACAGCTGCAAAGTTGCAAATGCATTTTCTACTTTTGGCATAGAAAACTGTACATCTGTCATGAGTGTATTGACACTGCCTCATTGCATAGACAGTTGAGCAGAAGCATCTACTACATCACTTAACCAGCAGTTTCCTTTGAAGTGGCAATTTTAGCCACACTAAATGCTAGCCATGACTGCGTCTGAGCTATAGGTCCTGCATTGTTATTGTCTTCAGTAGGCCTCATCAGCAGTGTTGTGTTAAGCCATGCTTAACTTGCAGGTGCTTTTTCAGTTTGAAGTGGAGCACTTCACAGCCTGGAACTACTTATCACCCAGACACAATTTGCATTTCGCTGTGATGATTTTGACATCTCTGGGCTCACTCTTGGAGATAGAGTGAGGAGTTCAGTCAGTGGAAGGTCTCATAGTAGAGGAATTGCTCCTCCACATTGAAAGGGCAGTTCAAGTGGTCCAGACATTGTTGCGAAATCAGTTTTACCCTGGTTCTTTTATTCGTCGAGGCATCCAGAGACGGCACCGGAACTCAGTAGTCATTTCACAAAACCTTTATTCATCTTTATTCATCTTCATTTAAGCATGCACTAGAAGGGAAGACGAGGCCGGTGTGTCCCTCTCCAAATCTTCACTCCTTTGTCTGTGAAACACAGTTTTGTAGGGGCGACCCCATCATAAAACCCCCCACGGTGTGCTGCAAACTCTGTGTCTGTGTCTATGTGCACGAGCACATGAATGCCTACATGTGCGCGTTCCCACGTGTCTATGTGAGTGCTCGTGTGTGACTGTGCGGGTGGATGTGTGTGCGTGGCAGTTAAAACACTGTGGGTGTAGGTGACTCCCTAGGTCATAAAACCCATCTCCCTTCCAGACCACAGTTATCCAGTTACAAATGTTGAGACCCCCACCCAAACGTTCTCTGGGGAATTTCCACTCAGCATTAACTCCTCTCTGTTTTACTTTCACAGTTCAAGTGGGTGAGGGGTCTCCTACAATCTACTCCTAAGTTCACAACACAATGGGGCCTTTATTACATTGAGGGCAGTGTCAATGTCTCTACAATAGTTCTACATTCTATGTTAACACATTTCTAAGCTCTAAAATAAGCTAAACACTCCTACAACATCTAACTAGGATGCCTCTAGTCTGCTCCTGGCATGTCTAACTGGAGAGTCTGCAGTGCATGGCCTGGCTTGGTGTTCCCCAAGTGACTCGAGTTCTTTACTTTGTAATGCAATTTTCCCACAAGATACTTGTTGCACTTTGTTCCAAAATTAAAACTCGAAAAAAAGACATTCCAGTGTTTTTTCCCCCAGAAAAAAAGTAGCTCCATTAAATTGCTTCTCTTCTACATTAAAACTATTGCTTTCCCTAGCTAATAAAAACTGGAAAACTGGATGGTTCAGTCAAGTTCTCTGTGGGTGTATTGGAGGCATTGCAGAGAAATGCAGAATAAATTAGGTCTGGTAGTTGTATTAAAGAATTTTAAGTGTTGACTAATCTTTTTATGCTGTTTCATGGTTCACACAGATTGCACATATGTACCTGCACACCCATTCATGTATTTATATTTACTAGTATATTTCTTACAAAGCTTGATCATAAGGCATGCATTGAAAATGGAGAGCTGCAACTTTTCTGTTTAATTTGTATTTTATAAAATAATTTTTTTCCATGGGGCTTTTCTGTTTCTTAAATAACAGGTCAGGTTATATTACTCCTGTTCTTGTTGCAAAAATTAAATTCTCAAGTTGAATCTTTTGTACTGTGTATTTTGGTACCTTGGTGCTGCCAGTTCTCCTGAGCTGCAGGACACAATTCCTACCGCAGTACTGTAGCTGTAATCAAAATAAAGAATGTGCAGCACAGTAGGGCTTGATTGCTGCAATAAAATGGGGTCTTTGTCTGTGATTATAACTAGTATTTTGAGAGTCTCTCCTTGTTGAGGTGTTTTCAGAAAATGCAGCTCAGATTAAACCACTTTTACACATCAGTCTAATGTGTGTGTGGTATATCTCTGCATTACAGTGTATAAGATAAATGCGGACATTACCGTATGTTACAAGACTCTTGGGGCAGTTTTATCTCTTGACACCAGCCACCTTTTGTTTCTCTTCAGAAGAGAAAGCAAGGGAGTTATCAGTTTCATAATTCTTCCTCTATTGCAAACTAACAGAGGGTGACGGTGTCTCAGCATCCTGGATGGTTTCATTAGATCCCTGGGAACGGTATGGAAGAGGACTACTTAGCCGCTGGCAGCAGAGGATGTTACATTCACTCCACTACATCTTTTTAATTAAAACTCTTAATTAAATGGAGCAGAGCAATTCCAGGACCCCGTTGCGGTGTGTCGCTGTCTGTGTGTGTACAATTGTGTGTGGTTTGAACATTTGCGTCTGTATCAGCGTTAAGACTTCAGAAAACGTTTGTCGTCATTGGTGGTTAAACTATTGATTGTTTAATAGGGTTAACTGAATATGTATTGGCATTTCCAGAGGATGGTTTCAGCTGCTCATTTTTCTGACCAACACTCAAAACATCCAAAGAGCTATAACCAACAAAATTTGGAATTTTTACTTAATTGATTACCTAAGTTTTTAATTGATTATCAGAATTTGTTATTGTTGACTGGTATATAGAATTAGCATATTTTATACTGGTAACAGCAATATTTTTAGCCAGTAAGGCAGGACATATGTATAAATTCCCCAGATATTTGTAATGATCATTGCAAATATAAGAAATTAGTCTTAAGGATGTTATTTCCATTATAAAATAAAAGTGAGCAGCATGAAACTAGCATATTATCATCGATAACTGCATCACTACTTATTCATGACTCTTTTTTTGGTACAAAGCTAGAGTTAGCTAGTATTGGTTCTTTTTTTAGCTTAGGAGCCATTTTCTGTTCAACCCACTTCCAAAAATATTTTGATATTAGCTCCCCTGATGACTGGCAATATATACTTTGGAAAGAACGGGTCAGCCAGTGTGCTGCTTTTTATACTTGGCCTATCAGCTACTGATAAAGTTGGAGGGTCGCCATGCAAAACTGGAGTCTGAGTCACATTTGATGAAAGACCACTCAAGTGACCTTTTAGCTTCCCAAACATGCATGATACCTAATTTAAACAGAAAATGTGTTTTCACATATCAGTTTTGTTTGTTTGTTTGGTTTTTTACATAAAAGTGCCTACAAGAATTTATTTTGAAGGATAAAATGTAAAAAAAAAACAAAAACATAACAATTGTCATGGATGCCTTCCATTATTTTTTTCCTCATTTGCATTTTGCACTCTTACACAGGCACACTATACTGGAAATATTCTTTGTAGGCCAAAACTATGTATGAGCCAAATGTTAAATAAGTCATTTCTTTTCTTTTCCTCCCTTGTAATAGATACTACACTCTTTACATGTAGCTACTAGTGCTGTGGTTTTACTATGACATAAAGGTCAGACTGTCAATACTAGCCTGTTAATTAAGTCACCGCTTAACACTGAAGTCAGTAGTAACATTAACTACAGATCTACATGTAATGAAAGTAAAATTACCTCATACTTTATACAGAAAACAGAAATGTTACATATCAAGAATTAATAGTTCATCATTTAGATCATTTGGAAATTGAAATTGTAGTTGTTGTCATCAGGGACGCAAAAACATCGAGGATGTAAAAAACTAAAAAAAAAATAACAATAATAATAAAACTAAGCACAGAATGATTTCACTTAAAGATTCATGCCATGTTCTCAGTCTGCTTCTGTTGCAGTGAAGATGGCTCTATTTAGCTTTTTAGTTTCAAAGCTAACCTCTTTACTAGAGATGGCACGATACCACTTTTTTATGTCCGATACCGATACCGATATCATAAATTTGGATATCTGCCGATACCGATATGAATCCGATATAGTGTTTTTTAATCAACAAAACTGTTTTTTTTAAATATCTTGCTGCATTTTGTATAAGTTCATACTCAAGTTTAAAACAACAACTACACTAAAGCTATTCTGTTATACCTGTATGCAAAAAAAAAAAAAATAAATTCATAGTTCAGCAATACTGATCAATCTAATAAACTTAAACCTACACCATCCTCCCTATTCTGGTATTTTAAAGAGTACTTAGCATAAATATTAAGCAACCTAACTAATAGGGTTCCAACTCTCAGCAACAACAAAAATAAATAAATAAAAAATAGGGAACCACCCCTCACGCTCCACCTCATGATGCTTAATCGACGTAATCAACCTTAATTTGATGCAGTGTGAAAAAAAAAATGCACAGAAATCAATTATTTTTCAAGAAATATTAAATAGCTTCAACATCTTTCTTCAACAAAATTGCAGACTGCACAGATGGTACCTTCCCAAAGGAAAAAGTACTATAGCTTACTAGGGTATATTAGACTTAATAGTTACTATATACAGTAATGGACTTCTATTCATTTTGCATCAAATTAAAACTTTGGGTGTCAGATAATTATTTATTAAAAGCTAGACATTTTAAATGAGAATAAGAAAGAAAAGTATGTCTTTGTGCCCCCTTTTCCCTGTTAATGCCCTATCGGCCCCCCTGGCTAAACTTTGCTAGATCCGCCCCTGCACAGTTACCAGCCGTCAGCTACGTAGAAAAAGATACTCGAGTAGAAAGTAATATTAAATAAATTCTAACAACAGCTGATCAAGCTTAAACGTGCTGCTGTTGTTCAGCCGCTGGTTTCCTCTTTCTGGTGCAAAGTGGGCCAAAAGCAAACTAGAGACACGGACTGGCGACAGAAAAGCCGATCAGCTGATCATTAAGCAGTTTCATGATTGAAGTAGCAGCAAGAAGAGACAGTCGCTCCATATATCGCTTGTTAAGCTTAACGCAGGAATGCTTTACAAACATTCAGAGATGGACTTACACACTTGCTTTACTTCTCTCGGGGATAACTTTGTCGGAGATGAAATGCCGGGTTGCTAGCGAAGCTCCAAATACTATCCAGACCACCACAGGTCCCGCATGCCACAGCCGCTCTATCACATGATGCATACTGCTCCGACGTGCTAACGTTCTGAGGTGAGTTACGGAGTGTTGCAAGTTTTGTGAGGTGCTTTCGTGATATTTAATGGATCGGATTACATTTTTTATTTTTCTCCGATAACCGATCCAGTAATTTAGGTCAGTATCGGACCGATACCGATACGTAATATCGGATCGGTCCATCTCTACTCTTTACCTTGTTCTTTTTAAAATGTTTTTATTTATTTTTAATAAAAATGTTTGGACGTGTTATGTTGTCCCAAAATTTGCTTGTGTTGGACTTGCAGGATATCAAACTATAAAGACACTCACAGAGAGAGCACTATACTGCTGCAGTGCGGTTGCAGATGTGACACTTCAGACCCAGACTGAAAAAGAAAAAAGCAGCAGTGGAAAGAAACAAAGTGGGGTAGAGGTGGAGGTTCACTGGGGTCTGCAGCTGGAACTTGTCATGTGATACACTGATTTACATTGGACAAAACAACAGCTCTTTTTTTTTAACCAAAAGTATAATAAATCGATTCTTTGTCTTCACCAGATAACCTGACATCTAGTCTTTTTTCTTTCTTACTCATTTATTCATTTACTTTCCTCAGAACTGATTTGATTCTTTGCTCACACCGAGACTACTGGCTCTGAGTTTTAGATAACTTTAACGTTAGCCCTTTTTCCTTTGTTAGTTTATTTAAAATGTCCTCCATCTTCAGTTGGGTGAACTGAAGATGGGCTTGCTGTTGCAAATGTTTTTGTGTCTTTACTGTAGGTTCAGTGGGATTTTTACTAATCACTTTGGAAACAATTCATCAAATGATACTTGCTAACCTGTCGATCGTATTTACCCCAGCAACCCACTGCAACCTACTGCTAACGGTTGGTTCTTTCCAACTTGCAATTGTGTCCATTTAACGTAAGGAATAATAATACACAACTCAAGCAACTGAAGTGTACAGGTAATGGAACAGAAAGAACAACTCAGAATGAAAGAACACATAACTCTTTGGTTTACAGTCATACCCTTTACTAATAGAAACCTGGAGATTATAGAAAATGAGCAAATGCACAACACAGCAGACAAACTGGTTATCAGCCAGTCCCCACTTTCTCCAGGTTGAAGAGCTGTGTTTCTGTACATTCCCTAGTAACAAATTAGCATATTTATACATTCACTTGGCAGCACGGTGGCACCGTGGTTTGCACTGTTGGCGCACAGCATCAGGCCGGGGTCTTTCCGTGTGGAGTTTGCATGTTCTACCCATGTTTGCATGGGTTCCCTCCAGGTACTCCGGCTTCCCCCCACAGTCCAAAGACATGCAGTTTGTGGGGATAGGTTAATTGATAATTCCAAATTGCCCATAGGTGTGAATGCGAGCACGAATGATTGTCTGTCTCTGTGTGTTAGCCCTGCGACAGACTGGCGAGCTGTCCAGGGTGTACCCCGCCTCTCGCCCTATGACAGCTGGGATACGCTCCAGTGCCCCCCGCGACCCTGAAAAGGAGAAGCAAATGCATGGATGGACTTTTGAAAGAAGTAACTTGTGATCTGTTCTAAAATGGTGCAAAGTGTAGGAGGCCTAATCTGAGCAGCATACTTGGAATGCTAATGATAGAAAATCGATTATTTAAGATATTAAGATTTATGAAATGACTAATACAACAAGTCAGTATTTTTCTGTAGACTGAAAAGGAGCTGACTCCTTGCATCACTCTACATTTAGGGAGGTTAAATCTATACCTATAGCAATACATACTCGCCACAAACTTTTAAGATACTGTTTCTGTTGTAAATACCTTAAATAGATATTTCAATCTTTTTGTGGCTATTGCACTGTGTCATGGAAAAATATAACAAATTTGTTGGATTGTTTTATGAGACAAAGAAGTGCATTTGGTATTGAAGAGGAACACGGCTACTTTTCAGCCATTACAAACAAAGTAGCTGTATTTTTTTCTCACACCACAGCTAATTAAAGACAAATTATGACAGTTAAAATAATAAAAGTAAAAGAGAACAAAAAAGAATAGGTATGTTTTTGTATACTTTAAATGAAGTTATCAATCATCGTGGTCTTTATTGTGCCAGACAGAGAAGCACTCATACTTGGACACTTTGAGACGGTCAGCCCAGATCAAGCCAAGAAAAGGTCCAGACAGGGTTGAATGAAAACAGCTGACCGCACATTCACATTTGTTGGCACAGTTGCTTCAGTTTTAACCACATAAGCAAAATTACTCTCACTAGTGTCTGTGACAGCAGGACTCAAGCTTGCGCAAGCAGAGTTGAGTATTGTGAGGCTTTTCAGCCAGTCATAACTGATTGTTTGAGACATTTTGAGAGTCAGCTTTTTTTGCAGCTACAGTCTGAAGAGTGAATGGGTAAAATGCGATTTACTCATGCATTAAAAAATAAAAACACGCTGTTATGCCAGTGCAGGCAGTCACACCTGTGCTCGTGCACTTTTGTGCTCCAATCCTGTTAACTTGTATGAAGCTTGCAAAAATGAGATACAAAGGAAAACCAAGTAATCTTGTGGACTGTCTCATTCTACAGTTACTGTCTGCAGTCCCTCAACACTGAAGATGTTTGACATTAAGGTTTGATTTTCTCCTAAAATCAACAGCATACTACAGTACAATGCAATACAATTTTATTTATATAGCACGTTTAAAACCAGGGGGTACACCAAAGTGCTTCACAGTAAAAATAACGGTAAATGATTACACTGAACTGTAAGTCATTAAAACAAGGTAAAATAGAGAAAGTATAGAAAACAAACAAAAAGCATTAGTAAGTAGAGATAGGGAGAGATCATGATAATTCAGAGAAATGAGTAGCGATACAGCAATTAATGTGCGTTGAGAATTAGTGAACCGGAAAAAGCCAGGTTGAATAGGTAACTTTTCAAGCGTGCTTTAAAGAATTGAATGGAGTCAGAGGCACGAATGGTAGCAGGAAGACTATTCCAGAGGTTTGGTGTTATAGAGGCAAAAGCACGATCACCCCTAGTCTTCAGACGGTGCCTGGGCTGGGCCAGAAGTAACTGACCGGAAGATCGCAAAGAACAGTTGGGAGTATAGAGACTGAGGAGGTCGGTGAGATAGTCAGGGGTAAGGTTGTTTAGGCATTTGAAAGTAAGCAGCAGAACTTTAATAGGCAGCTAATGGAAGTCAGAGAGCACTGGAGTAATAGAGCCAAACTTTCTAGTTCCGGTTAGGAGACGAGCCGCAGCATTCTGAACGAGCTGTAATCTTTGGAGGTGAGCAAGTTGGAGTCCAGAGTACAGCGAGTTACAATAATCTAATCTGGAAGTCACAAATTCATGTATCACTTTTTCAGAACGAACAGAACTTTGTTATGTTTAAGCTCTTTTGTGTGTTTGTTGTTGCATTTTTCTCTAATCTTGTAGCTGCTGAGGTTTCCAATAAAAAGCTACAGTTTTAATATTATCAAAAAAATATATTATCTAAATGAACGCATCCTTTTCAGACAAACGTTCACTACTCATCAATCCTTAGACTATCTGCACTTTTTCTGTGTACATAAGCATCTTGAGACTCAACTGTTGCATTACAGAATCTGTAAAGCTCAATTTCTGACTTTCCATCCTCATCTACAAGACTAGACGTGTTTAAGTTAGGAAATAAGCATACGTAGCTCTAACTGTATTTCTGCAGAGTTTTAAAGTTGTGCGTGAACTCTCAATATCTGCTATTTGCATTCAAGGCTGGTTCCACTGCAGAGGAGAGGAGAGGCCTGACGCTCTGATTGGTGCGTGAGTTGCTAGACAACAGATGTCCAGCCGGCTAGGAGGTGGACTACCTGTGGAGGAGGGAGAGAGAGGAGAGAGACAGAAAGAAAAGTGGAGGTGGAAAATGATGACAAAAGGGAGCGAGGCTGTCATATAACAGAGTACAGTCGATGAATACTGCAAATATAAAAATAAAAAAAATACAACCACCCTGGCACAGCCAAACATGACCACCTATTGTGGAGCATTATGGAAGAATGGTTCAAATCATTTTCAGAGTTTTATTTTTTTTTCATCTTGGGAAAAAAAACTTACAGTATTTGTGTTGAGGTCTGAAAACGTGCTGCAGTTTTTCCTAAACCATGTCCTCAGTATTGCTACTAGGTATGGTATAATTAGGTCAGATAACTTTATTGCTTAGTGTACAAAGAATAACACTAGATTGTGTCTTAATTGTAATATAATGGTTACATAATGGCATTAATGCATTGTGCATACTATCATTTTAACAAAAGTCCTGCAAACATACTTAAAACTATGGGTATTGTTTTATTTTACTGGAATTTAACAATGTTGATAAAGCAAAGTACAATGAAAAGTAGTCCGTTAAATTCCTTAAGAACAGCAAATTGGCTGTTGTACCAGTGTAAAATGATGCTAGTAGACTTAAGTGATGTACTGTAAACACAGGTGTATTATAAAAAACTAAACAAAAAACAATTACTTAATGTAGCAGAAAATGCAAATGTGAAAATTAGATATTTGTGAGTAATGATTCTCTCAATATTGGCAAAGGGAAGACAGAATGTGTTTTGTGCTATACTGACACAAAAGGATGTGCCATTCAGCAACATAATAAGGCAAAGACAGAGATGGAGAGATTAGTGACCTTGCTCAGAGAATCCTGCTAATCATGCAGTAATGGCTAGGCTGCCCTTGTTTCTGGCGCTGTTTGTGGGCTTCTGTGCTGTTGTGCTTGTCTCTACAGCCGGCAGTATGCTTCAGCAAAATTGAAATTGGCATGTTCTCAGGGGCATTATGGCAGACTTGGAGCCACACAGAAGAGCTGCAAGAAATTCTGCATGCAGGAAGGCATGCAAGTCCTTTCGGAAGTTTTTACACAGTTTCATCACCGCCTCTGGAGCCAATATGACTGTTGAAAGAAAAGAAACAGCATTTTTTCAGTTAATGAAGTTAATTGTGGCTGTTCTTGGTAGTTAATGCTTGGGCTGATGGATGAGAAAGCTTTTTTGCAACAGTAATCAGATCAATTCATTGTAGACCTTTTTGTAGTTTCATCATTTTATCTCTTCTTCTTTTGCCTTTAAATATTCTTTTTTTTGTAGTTTTGTCTGCTCATGCAATATAAGGTCAATTTTATTCTGGATTAAACTTTGTCACTAGGGCTGACAAACATCTTTGTCACCTTTCTTTGGAGATAAGTACTTTTCTGTCATAATATGTTTTTTTTATACTGGCATTTTGCTGCACATTTGAGTGCACACCAAGGTCAGTCTCATTTAAAGCGCACTAGCTTTGTTGTTGTGCTTGCCTATTGTTTTCCTATAGGTGCGTTACACTGACACGAAACAAACAGATACCTGGACCTATAATGAGAACAAGCAGCCTAGTGTTCTTTGCTGGTCTTGCTTCTGTGCTGCACTGAGCCCACAGTTTCCATAGCACCAAGAAGAGAAGAAGAAGGAGGCAGATGAGAGTGAAAAATAGGCGTCCTATTTTATTTTGGAAAAATGTAGAACCTCCTGCTCTCTCTCTCCCTCCCTCCTGTCCTGAGGCAAAGCTGAAATGGGTCGCCTCAGCACCGGATTGTCTTACTCATTGCAATGACTCACTTATTCTGAATCAGAGTCACTGGACATTGGGTTTCTTCTGACAGAGAGATTTGAGTGTCACTTCATGTTTGCTAAGTCAGATAAAATCAGTCTGAGCCTCAACGAGGAGAGATATGTTATGCTGTCTGGGTTGCCATATTTCCTGTCTGGGATTTTTGTTGCAGTACAGTTAGATTGCAGTATCTAATACCTGCTGCTGTTCTATTCTTTGCTTCCCAAAAACCGTCTTTTTCCCCCCCTCATAAAATTTGATGGATTTCATGTAAAGAAGCATGTACATGTTCTCCCAGCATCAGTTAAGGGCCCACTATTAAAACAAGCTCACCAAAAGCTGATGTTGTATTTAGGTGGAACATTATAGTCACTGCCGTAGAGCATATACTTCTTTAAGGTTTCGGAATATGAGTGAAATCGTTTTATGGTATGCACAATATTACTGTGTGTGGGGAAAAAAAAGTCACAGTTTATTGTAACCTAAAGCACTTCATTACAGTGATGTAGAAATCTACAAACATCATAAAGTTTCTGATTAAATCTCACCATTGGTGTAATACAGAATTACATAGCTGTTTTTGTATTACCGATTATATATTATTTCAAAATACCCTTTGTCTGAAAAAAGGGGGTAGAAAATAAATAATTTTAACATATTTTATCCAGATTAATTGTTTAACACAAATTGTAATTAAAAACATGAAGAAAAAACGGTATGAGATTTTCTTTTAAACATTCAAAAGGATTACTGTATAAATCTATTGTATGATACATCTGCAAAACTGCAGCACAGTGTATATTTTGGGAATACAGATTTCAGATTTCCCTCAGGGCCACCAAAGAGGACCTAAAAGTATGTTGCAGGAGCTTATGCTGAGCCCGACGCGAGAGGTCAATATGAATCCTCTGTGGCCGTTCACTGTGTTTGTTGTTCACTGCCGCCTGCCTGTTTGTGGCATATTACCGAGCACATATCAGGTCACATTATTTTTGTCAAGCATTTCAGTTCTGATAAGGAAAAGAGCCGGCTGACACCACGCCAGCGCACACACACACACACACACACACACACACACACACACACACACACACACACACACACACACACAGACAGACAGACAGACAGACAGACAGACAGACAGACACAACACACGCTGACAACCAAATACTGCAGTGTGTCCTCCACTGAGTCAAAACTAAGTTGCATCCAACTTCACGTTCTATTATTTATAAAGCCAATCACAGGAGGGAATCATGAGTAGCATTAAAATAACCCATCTCTGTGTTTGTGTCTCCTCTATTTTTCTTTTAGATCATCAAAAGCTGGAGAGAGAGGCGAGGATTTGTCGTTTATTGAAGCACCCCAACATCGGTGAGCTGTGTCCTAAATCTCGGAATACACACACACACACACACACACACACACACACACACACACACACACACACACACACACACACACACACACACACACACACTTGTGCAAATTAAAACGGGTCTTTTCAGGTCTCTACTGATTTCTGCTAGGGATATTCATGTTCTAGACACAGTTACGAGAGAGAAAGGAGGAGAGACCACAAAACCAAGTGTGTGTGTGTATGTGTTCTAGTACGGTATGTAATGATTATGCTGCACCTGTGTGCTCTTGCAGCTGAGTCATCAAAAAGATACACTAGCCGTACACCTGCTCTCTAAACCTTTACACCCCTCTCATTAAACCTCTGAAAGAAGTGGTCTCTCCTCCTTTGTTTTCACATTTATAGACACATGCTCTTTCTTCCCTTCACTGCTGTTGTTTCATATTTCTCTAATAATTTCTTTGTAGTTTTCTGAGATGTATTTGCTATTTGAAAGTTTGAGAGCAACAATGGCGTTAGGTTTTTGATCCTGTGGCTTTGAAATCAAGACAATAATATATAATATAAGTCAAACTCTTCTAATTTCCTAATATTGAAACGCAGTGTAGTAATGCTTTACTTTCTAACAGTAACAGTATAGCAAAGGCTAAAAGTGAAAGCAAGCCAGCTATTCTGTTTTCTCATAAATGCAGATGTTAAAACAGTGATAATGTGCTATCCATATACTGTGTTCAATTAACTTAACTAATGACAGCAGCCAGTTTTGCTAATGAGACTTACTGTATTTTGTATTTAGTGTATTCAGTTCAATTCAGTTTCATTTATACAGCGCCAAATCACAACAACAGTTCCCTCAAGGTGCTTTATATTGTAAGGTAGACCCTACAATAATACATACAGAGAAAAACCCAGCAATCATATAACCCTCTATGAGCAAGCACTTTGGTGACAATGGGAAGGAAAAACTCCCTTTTAACAGGAAGAAACCTCCGGCAGAACCAGGCTCAGAGAAGGGGTGGTCGTCTGCCGTGACTGGTTGAGGAGAGTGAAGGAAGACAGGATAAAAGTATGATTCTATGCAGAGAGGTCTACTGAGGCCATAGTGAGTGAGAAAGGTGACTGAAGAAGAAATACTCAGTGCATCATGGGAAACCACCAGCAGCCTACGCCTATTGCAGCATAACCAAGGGAGGATTCAGGGTCACCTGGTCCAGCCCTAACTATATGCTTTAGCAAAAAGGAAAGTTTTAAGCCTAATCTTAAAAGTAGAGATAGTGTCTGTCTCTCGAATCCAAACTGGAAGCTGGTTCCATAGAAGAGGGGCTTGAAAACTGAAGGCTCTGCCTCCCATTCTACTTTTAAATACTCTAGGAACAACAAGTAAACCTGCAGTGCGAGAGTGAGCTGCTCTAATGGGGTGATATGGTACTACAAGGTCATTAAGATAAGATGGGGACTGACTGCGGCTGCAGTAATGCGGACGCTGCACCGGTCCGTCGTGGTGAAGAGGGAGCTGAGTGTAAAAGCGAAGCTCTCAATTTACCGGTCGATCTACGTCCCTACCCTCACCTATGGCCACGAGCTGTGGGTAGTGACCGAAAGAACGAGATCGCGGATACAAGCGGCAGAAATGAGCTTCCTCCGAAGGGTGGCTGGCCTCTCCCTTAGAGATAGGGTGAGGAGTTCGGCCATCCGGGAGGGGCTCAGAGCAAAGCTGCTGCTCCTCCACATCGAAAGGAGCCAGCTGAGGTGGTTCGGGCATCTGACAAGGATGCCTCCTAGGCGCCTCCTGGGTGAGGGGTTCCGGGCATGTCCCACCAGGAGGAGGCCCCGGGGCAGACCCAGGACACGCTGGAGAGATTATATCTCTCGGCTGGCCTGGGAACGCCTTGGTGTTCCCCCGGATAAGCTGGAGGAGATGGCTGGGGAAAGGGAGGTCTGGGCCTCTCTGCTGAGGCTGCTGCCCCCGCGACCCGGCCTCGGATAAAGTGGATGAAGATGGATGATGGATGGATGGGGACTGACTATTTAAGACCTTGTATGGGAAGAGCAGGATTGTGAATTCAATGCTGGATTTAACAGGGAGCCAATGAAGGGAAGCCAATATAGGAGAAATATGCTCTCTATTTTTAGTCCCTGTCAGGACTCTTGCTGCAGCATTTTGGATTAACTGAAGGCTTTTCAGGAAGTTTTTAGGACATCCTGATAATAATGAATTACAGTAGTCCAGCCTAGAGGTAATGAATGTATGAACTAGTTTTTCAGGGTCACTCTGAGACAGGATATTTCTAATTTTAGAGATATTGCGCAAATGGAAGAAAGCAGTCCTACATATTTGTTTAATATGTGCATTGAAGGACATGTCCTGGTCAAAAATGACTCCAGAGTTCCTCACAGTGTTACTGGAGGCCAAGGTAATGCCATCCAGAGTAAGTATCTGGTTACATACCATATTTCTAAGATTTTCAGGGCTGAGTAAAATAACCTCAGTTTTATCTGAATTTAAAAGCAAAAAATTGAGGACATCCAGGTATGTATGTCTTTAAGACATTCCTGCAGTTTAAAATAATTGGTGTGTGTCATCTGACTTCATTGATAGATAACGTTGTGTGTCATCTGCATAGCAGTGAAAATGTATACTATGCCTTCTGATGATACTGCCTAAGGGAAGCATGTATAATGTAAACAGAATTGGTGCTAGCACAGAACCCTGTGGAACTCCATAATTAACCTCAGTGTGTGAAGAAGACTCTCCATTTACATGAACAAATTGGAGTCTGTTAGATAGATATGATACAAACCACTGCAGCGCTGTACCTGTAGTATTTACAGCATGCTCTAATCGATCTAATAGGATATTATGGTCAACAGTATCGAACGCAGCACTGAGGTCTAGCAGGACAAGCACAGAGAAGAGTCTCTCTTGGTCTTTGGTTGATTAATAGGCTGGTGTGGAAAATTGCTGCCACACCACCTCCTCGGTCTGTGCTTCAAGGATTCTGATAGTTAGTTTGACTCGGGGGTGTTGATTGATTTAGGCTAAGATAAACATCCTGCTGTAGCCAGGTTTTGTAAGGCAGAATAAATCAATTTGTTAATCAATTGTTAACTCGAGTTAATAAATGATCAACAGAGACTTGGAAGGGAGAGACCTAATATTTATTAATCCACATTTCACTGTTTAACTCTTTGGTGCAAATGTGGATACTGTATTGTTCTTTCTTTGTCATTCTTTTGTGTTTAAGTCATTTTTTGTTTGTTTTTAGTTTGTTTTTTCCTGTTTGGGAGTTGACACACTCTCTAAGGAGATGGTATTTTTGGGGGGGAATGGGAGGAGAGAAGCTGCAGAGAGGCATGTAACAGTGCAACTCTGCTTCCTGGTCCCAACTCTGGATAGTCACGACTTAGGGGGTTTAATAAATTTGGCCAGATTTCTAGAAATGAGAGCTGCTCCATCCAAAGTGGGATGGATGCCGTCTCTCCTACCAAGAACAGGTTTCCTGCCAGCAATTTAAGGAGAACATGTGGTCCCAACTACAGAGTCTGACATTGTTTTGGCAAAGTTACACATGATTCAATATTAGTTCTAGTAACCTTCAATTGATGTAACTGGGTGTCATAATTGCTGTGATGTGAATTATAATTTTACTGAATTTATTTTTAGTATTGTAAAGATTTTCATAGACATATAGCTACTTCCAAAATAATTTAGGTTTTATTATGGGAAAGCGAGATTTCATCAAACGACAGCCATCACTATTGACAGCTTTACTATGAAAACTTAGAAGTCATCTATTATTAGTAACATGTTCTGAGACGTTTTAAGTGTTATATTGTAACTTTGTTGACACCGCTGCACACTGCTGGTCTGTTTCTGTTGGCTGATTTTTCTTTTCTCTGTCACACTTTTCTCTCCTTTTTTTTATTTGCGCTCCTCCACAGTAAGACTCCATGACAGCATATCAGAAGAGGGTTTCCACTATCTGGTGTTTGATCTGTGAGTAACACTCATTCACACATTTTGTCAATTCTCTTCACCATACCAATTTTTATATACTATCTCTTATTCATGTTAACACCCTGTATAGAAGAAGCTCAGTTTTTACTCTGAAAGCCATGACCACTGGAGGGGAAAAAAATTCAGGGTTAAACACATTCAAACAAGATATCTGTAAATACCCAATTATATTAGAGTCCACTATGTTAAAGAATTATTATGGCAATTATTATGGCACCCTTTTGTTAGAATGCTAATAGCCAGTTACTGTAATTTGGTGAGTTACTTGCAAACATTTTTTTTCTTATTTTCGTTTGGAACGTTCCACATTCCAGTATAGCATTATTCAGCTGTCTGTGAAGGTTCTCAGTCATCCAGGTCATCGTAGTCAAAGGAGCTTTCAAAGAAAAGCGTCTGGACTTCTTTAAGTTGCTTGAAGACGTTTCACCTCTCATCTGAGAAGCTTCTTCAGAACTGAAGAAGCTTCTCGGATTGTTCAGCTGCTTGTTAATGCAAAGGTCTGAAAGATGATTCAAGTGGCTTTCAACATGGCACAGTTATTGATCTTAGAATTTCAGAAACTGCTGAGATCTTGCCACAAAACCATCTATTGGGTTTACAGAGAATGGTCCGAGAAAGAGAAGCTATACCTTGAGCAGCATCAGCAAGGCCCCTGAGTATCAACTGATATAAATGCGAAACCCAGCTAAGTATCTTTGCTAAACAATTTATCCATTTATGACCACAATGTGTCCATCCTCTGATGGCTGCTTCCAACAGGATAACACACCCTGTTAAAAAATGTAATATAATCTCAAACTCGTTTCTTGAACTTGACAATGAAGGGCGTTCACTGTCACCAGGTCCAGTAAAACACCACTGGTATTTGGTGGAATGGGATATTCACATGATGATTGTACAGCTGACAGAATTAAGGCAGCACTGATGGCAAAAAGGGGTACAGAGTCGATACTACCGAGGTGTAATAGTTGAAGTTGCCAGTGATTTTTGTAATTGAGTCCATAGAAAAAATGACAAGTCTGTTTCAGTTTTCATGACAGCCAGAATCATGAATACACTAAATAATGATCTCATTCTCTCTTCCCAGGGTGACAGGAGGAGAGTTGTTTGAAGATATAGTAGCCCGGGAGTACTACAGTGAGGCTGATGCCAGGTAACACATACACACACACACACACACGCTGCTGAGCAAAGCAACCATTATGCATCTCTGTCTGTTACCCGAGAGAACAACTGTGTGTGCCTATATGTGTGTTTGTGTGTCTCACATATGGTTGTCTCAGAGGTGTGATATAGTTACCTTGTCTCAGGGATCTCAGAGTTATTTATAAAGATGATTAATGACATAAAGCCTGCAATATTAATCATACACAACCTACCTAACACTGCCAGCTTTATGCTGAAAAGCTGCATCCCGAGGGAGAAAGAAAGGGGTGTGTGTGTGTGTGTATCTATGTCTTTATGTTATGCATGTCTTTAACTTTAACTTTTTGCAGAAATAAGTTCCCATCATGAGGCTTAATATCACATATTAACAAGAGCAGCATCTCACATAAAAAGTTTGATGACGAGAACAGTGTTATGAATTAGGTTATTCTTCTCTTCTCGGTTATTTTCCCTAGTATCCTCTTTTAAAATATATTTTTTCTTGATTTTTTTCCCCCCTCTCTCTCCTTTTAATTTGATCCATCTCATTCCTCCACTTTCCCACCCTCAGCCACTGCATACAGCAGATCCTGGAGAGTGTCCATCACTGCCACGTTAATGGAATCGTTCACAGGGACCTGAAGGTTTGTATGACCACAGACATTGCTGCAACCTTGTTGACCAAACAGACAGACAAAAAAAGTCCTGACTTGGTAGCAACAGAGAGAAAATTCCATTTTGTCCTTTACATATTTTTGTTTTGCTTCTTTTATGTTTTGTTTTATAAAATAAATAGGGAATTTTCATTAAATTCTCCATTATCAACCTTCTTAATTATTACATTGTTCATTCTTTCTTTTGAAGGCAATAAAAGTAATAAAAAGCAATACATTGCAAATATTTGATTCGAGCCTACCAGATTCCGACACTTCTTCTTGCCTGCTTGTCTTCTTCTATGTTAAGTTAGTATGCTTGGCTAGTTCCCCCCTGCCTGCTCGTGTAGAGAATGAGGAACCTCTTCTAATACCTCTAATATGTTGAAGACAGATTGAAAGTATGTTGAAGTTATCATGGCAGTAATTTTGTGAGATGAATGACTGTGTAATGTAATGCAGTGCTGGTTAAAAATAGAGGCAATCACAAGACAGACACTCAGAAATGATCCCCATTCGCATAGTTATGTAAAAAATTATGTTGAGATGGGAAAATTTATTTTAAGGTCATGACTATTCCAGTGGTAGCCCGTATTCTCACAACTTCCCATTAGCATTTTGATGTTAAGCAAAGAGGCAGGAGAATGCTAAAAAAAGCTGTTTTCAATGTGACTAAATGGATTGTGAGCTTGTGACTGCAAAAACACCCCAGAAAGAATAACCAAGTTTGAGATTTCCATTCTGTGACTAGGATTTCCTTTGCTGAAGCAATTTCAGGTTTTTACATGCTTCAAAATTAGGACGATTTATTCATCGTTATGTTAATCGTTATGTAGCTGTGTCTAGTTGTCAGTTACTGTCTATGTCCTGTTGAGTCATACGTCTGCCATAAAGTGACTGCTCACAGGCTGCCTGTGTTTTGAGTCTCTAAATGTTAGGAAATGCATTATTCATTAGAGCACACTGTCTAACTGGCCTTAGGTTAGCAAAGACCTTTCTGCACCTGCGCCTTTGTTAGTGCGTATGTGTTTAAATGTGTGTGCATATGTGCATGCTGTTGGCTTTCATAAATTTATGATGGTGCTAAATTGTCTTAGTGTGCAGTGTGTGTCATTATACATATGTGGCTGAGAGTCACTTGTTTTTACACCCACGTCTCATGTTCCACCACAGCTGCCCCCTGTATCCTTCTCCCTGCAGTGTGCACTTTGTTCCTGCTCATGGATTCTAATAGTAGAGTGTTTTTTTTAATTTACACATCACCTCTACTCCCTTTGAATCCATGAGGCTGGGGGAGCAAGTCCACAGCTCCAGTGTGAAACATGTCCGTGGTCACGTAGAGATCTGGTCCCGTGCACATTTTTGTTCTCTGTCATTGATGTGGCAGAAAGGGAGTTGCCTCAGACACTGATTTAAGAGCAGCTTAGTGTCACTGACCTCTAATGGCTTTGATTGGGATTGCTATGGCTAATCTGATCTTAGATCTGTGTCTGTGGGCAGCTTGTTCCCAGAGCGTGTGACCTCTCACCTCTAACCTGTTTGACTCCGCCCCCCCCCAGCCTGAGAACCTTCTATTGGCCAGTAAGCTGAAGGGGGCGGCGGTCAAGTTGGCTGACTTTGGGCTGGCTATCGAGGTACAGGGGGACCAGCAGGCATGGTTTGGTGAGTATTCATCCATCCATTTTCCAACTTGAAATAGCTGATTGGTCAAGCAAGCAATCAGTAATGATAAATAATATTAAGTCAGTCATATAGATGTTTGACAATGTTAGGGAAGTTTTGGGGCAATACTAATAAAGGGGGATTTAGTGTTAATCTGTTGAGAATCTCTTTAATCTCGACAAGTAGGGGCACATACACCAATCAGTTTAAATGTCCCGTAGAAACCTTTCGTAGGCTTCTTTTTGTTCATGAACTGGACAGCATCCTGGCCAAAGCACAACGTGATAATAGATTTCATGTGACATATTGGAGTTATTCAGTTTTCCAAAGAACACTGTCAACAAAATATTTGGCAGGAATAAAGAGTTTCATAGGAACCACCCTAAATCCACAGAGGGTACATGGCAGCCAAAGCCTTGGCTCCTTGTCAATAAAAATGTTACAACAGATGTCTCTTAGCAGAGTCTCTTATTCAAAATAAGAAAAAGTGAAATTTCAAAAATCAGCATAAGACAACACTCATTGTCTCACAGTCGTTTTACAGCCTGCACCAACCTGCCTTTCCAAATATCCTCCTTTCATATTACTCCTCCAGGTTTTGCAGGCACCCCAGGCTACTTATCTCCAGAAGTTCTGAGGAAAGACCCATATGGGAAACCAGTGGACATGTGGGCCTGTGGTAAATAACATTCAGATTGTCTCACTGTAGCTGCTTGGATCTAATACTGGGTCCAAAGACATCCTGTTTTTTTTTTTTTTACAAGGACTGAAACTTTAAGTTGTTCTGAGTGTTTTGTGGAGTGCTAAATAAAGAAACCTCATGTTGTTGTTTTTTAAATAAACAAATAGTATCCGAGTATAAAGATCTAAAATGCATGGGTTTGTGTGCATGTCACTTTGTTCTAGGTGTTATTTTGTACATCCTGCTGGTTGGCTACCCTCCCTTCTGGGATGAGGATCAACATCGCCTCTATCAACAAATCAAGGCTGGGGCCTATGATGTAAGCATATATACATCATCCAAAACTGAAAAAACAAAATGGTAAATAAAGTCAGACAAAACAAAAAGTGACATTTTATTTGAGTTAATTTGCACATAGGATCATTTCATCATCTGGCCATCTGCTCAGTTTTCCTGTAGCATCATTGGGAGCTCAGGACACAGCCACTGTGATTTTTGAATTGGTATAGGCCTTTAAGGATTTTTCTCTCCACTAATATAACATCTGAAACCTGAAATTGAAAATTGGATAATAATTCTGATGTTATCTCCTCTCTTCCTGGCTTGCTACAAAAACAGAATCCTCAGAGCTCTGTAGTTTTGTATTTGTATATATGCTGTATATATGACACACTTTTTTTTTTTTTTTTTACAGTTCCCATCACCGGAGTGGGACACTGTAACTCCTGAGGCCAAAGATCTAATTAACAAGATGCTAACCATCAACCCCAGTAAACGCATCACTGCTGCAGAGGCCCTAAAACACCCCTGGATCTGCGTATGTGGCAAACACACTCCCAGATGTTGGAATATTTGCACAAACACACACACAGATGCACACAGAAATTTAAAAAAAAGCATGAACACACACAAAACGTGACAGTTGCACTCCCCACACAATCGCAGCCATACATTCTTCTCACCCATTGTTTCCATTCCTTCAAATCCTCTCATCTTCTCCCTGCAGCAACGGTCCACTGTCGCTTCCATGATGCACAGGCAGGAGACTGTGGAATGCCTGAAGAAATTCAATGCCAGGAGGAAACTCAAGGTGAGACTTCTGGCAGTCCTTCATGCTTCTGTTTATATAGAACAATCCATCCAGCCATTTTTTTCCTCTCCTTTTCTGTTTTCCTTGCTCAAGACTTCTCACTATAACTTAAAATGATTGCTTGTTCTGTAAAGCCTTCGAGTTGTCCTTTTGCTATGCTGCTCTTTCTTGCTACAACCTTTTAATCAATCTTTCTTTCTTTCTCTTCCTTCCTTTCACCCATCATCATTTCCTTCTTCTTTCCTTCTTTTCTGTCAATGCAGGGAGCAATATTGACCACTTTGCTAGTCACAAGAAACTTCTCAGGTATGTCTTTCTCAGCATGGTGTCCAAAACCTGGTTTTCCCAAACATATTATGTTAAAAAATTACAAGCATTTGTCCTAAAAAACAAAAAAAAGAAGAAGGAAAAAACAAAACTGGAAGCTAAAAAGGTGTTACAGCTGTTAAAGAGATCTTTAAAAAAGTGGGAATTTATGAACTTATCCATCAGTGTAATACCTGCAGTAGAGGATGCGGACATGAGTACTGGTAAATTAAAACTATTATGGATGAGATTAAAAGAAACAAATTACTGAGGTGATATAAAGCTATTATACTGCTTTTTTTTAATAAGCTAGTAAAGTTTGATTAAAAACAGTAATGAGCAGAACCTGCCTCAACTTTAAAACTTTAAGGGTTTAAAGGGTTAGATTCAATCTAAGGCATTAAAACACCAAATTCACACATTAGTATATATTAACCAGTGAAGACAGTGGTAGACCAACGAATCAAGAGGTAGATACATAGAGTATAAATGGTTGTAACCAGCCTTGTCTACAGCAGGATATTGGTGATGGTATCGGAAGTACTAGGGGAATAAACTATGAATGTTGTTGGTAGTACACTGACTATGGATAACTATTTCAAGCCCACTTAAACTAACCTGAACTATTAAACCTTGATAACTGATAATAATTTGGTTAAGTACTCTCTGAAAAGTGAGTCTTCTGCTGCTTACACCATAAAAAGGTAAAATATGGAGAAACTCTAAGTTTTAAAATGAAATAAAATTGAATTTTAGAAGACTTAAAAAAAAGAAACTAGGCATAAGAATGCCATTGCTAAACACGAGTCATTTATATTTTTCAAGCTGTTTTTCTACCATTCTCTCTCTATTTTGACACCAAACTTTTTTTTAAATATACATTTCTTTTGACCTATCTCATATTCTTCATGCTCTTATTAGACTACTTTTGCTTTTCATTCTACAGTGAAATGCATTTGTTCATTTGTGTCTCTTTTTATTTATCAGTTTCTTCCTTTTTCAATTTTCTTTCCTTTTTTGTTTGAATTGTGGTAACCATTTGAGGTAAGGATTTTTGGAATGACAGTGAAATGTATGAGGTTGAGCCCAACCAATAAGCATTGGCATTTAGGTCTTATTTTTCATTTAGAGTCATGTTTCCAAAAATGTTGGGACACTGTGTAAAATGCAAATAACATTTTTTTATATATATAACTGACAGTAGTGTAAAGATGTATAAAATGTTAAAGGTGAAAAATGTTGTGTTTTAGAGAAACGCATCCAGATCACATTGTTTTCAGGAAAGTTCTTGCTTATTTCAGAAAGACAGCATCTATTACAACACATTCCACTTGCTTAGCTGAGCTGCCTGCACTCCTGACATGTTATCCACTGAAAACCTCTGGCATATAATCACATAAGAATTCAACACAAGAAGCCAGAAACTGATGAGAAGCTGAACTCATACATTAAGCAACAAATAGGAAAACATTTCACCTTCAAAGCTACATAACATCTCACTCCTCCTCAGTTCCCAACTGACATCAAATTCCAAATAAGCATATGCTTGTAATAAATGAAAAGCAATTTAAAAAAAATTGTCAAATTGCCTTTGTACTATTTTCAGTTACATGTATAGTCTAAATGATTTGCTGATAATTTAATTCTGGTTATATTTTCTTTTTATACTGTGCCCCTACATTTTTGGAAATAGTGTGGAATAGCCAGTTGCGCATGCATGAAAGTATGACATTTGGCATTTTAAAGTGTACTACAGAATCTCATCCTTGCATAAGTGCTAATTTACAATCTCAGAGAAATTTAGAGAAAGATGCAGCATGGATTATTGTAATGCAGTTTAGTGTTAAGTTTCTATATAACATCGGAAAATAAAGTTAAGGAATAGCGGTGGGAGCATATATGTAGGTGCAAATATATAAGTGCATGGGTATGTGGGCAAATGTCGACTTAGGAATGTTGTGTGTGAGCCTGTTGGAGATAGTTGGTTAGATTAACCTTTTCATCACCTGCTATATATACACCCAATTAACCACCCACCCTTCAGCCCTGACATGTGAGTAAGTATGTAGTAGGATAACAGCCTTGCAGAAGTTATGTTATTTGGAGCTTCAGTTGGATTGCATTATGGATCTTGCAGTTGGATCTTGCACCTGGAGTTTGGAGATAAGCACAAATTGATATGCTTGCTGCATGTTTGTGTAGCCTCTGGCACAGGACTCTCTTGAACCTCATACTGAAATGTTGTCTCTGTCTTTCCTTCTACAGCAGCTAAGACTTTGCTCAACAAGAAGCCAGATGGCGTTAAGGTGAGCTGCTTTGCACAATGAAGAAAATGCTTTGTTTCTTGCATTATTTTTGTTGGAATGTTTAGTGTCTGAGAAGCCATATTGATTATTATTACTACTGTTATTATGCATTTTGCACTTAACAACATTATCATTCAGGGACAGTCACTCAAAGATGTGGGAAATGGGTATTATTTTCTTAGCTTTCCTAGTTTTCTTAGCTTGTTCGTAGCTTAGCTTATGTTTCTGGTCTCATCATCCTCTTTTTAAATTATTGATCTTTTTAGTTTTTGTATTTATTGAATTTACCTAAACTCATGTTTTCCATAGTCATTTATAGTGTTTCTTTAGAGTAACATGATGCTCTAGCATACGCGGTTTATCAGTGTGCTTGGTATCAGAGCACATTAGGTCAAAGGTCAATAACAGTCTCCCTTGTCTCATGTGATCTAAGGCCGTATGTCTTGGACACAAAAAGCACAAAAAGGAGCACAGCTGTCAACTGATCACCACCTAGGAGTGAGCCAGATCAGATGGTGAGGAAGGTTCTCAGACAGACCTGGAAAACCCAAACGACTAGTGTGGGTGAACTGGGAACATCTGGTTGAAAGCCCCTGTGTGTAGTGCGTTTAAATCTGGAAGGATTCCTCTTGCTTCCCAGAGAGTCTGGAGACACAGAGTCCGAATGAGCCTTGTTAAAGATTGGAGGCGGAGTGTAAGACAGTGGGGTGGTTTCCATTTTCAAAATGAGGGACCGGAAATTGTTCTCCAGTTATTGGGGTATCACACTGCCCAGTCTCCTGGAGAAAGTCTATAACAGGGTGCTGAACAGGAGGCTCTGGCTGATTGCTGATTCCATTCTTCACCTTTGCAAAACTTTCAAGAAGGATCATGGGAGTTTGACCATCTTGTGTACATGGGATATTTTGGAATGTATATGTACATTTTGGAAACTTTGAAAAGGTTTACAACCAGGCCATCTGGTATTTGTATGAACAAAGGATGCGCTGTCCCCGCATTCTTCACATAAAGTCAAGAATGTTCTCAGCTTTTGTTGGGCTCTAGGGTTGCCCCCTGGCTCCAGTCCTGTTTTTGATTTTCATGAATAGGATTTCAAGGCACACAATCACAAGCATTTGCTCTGGGAATCTCTAAATCTGTTTGCTCTGTTGGCTTCATCAGAGTGTGACCTTTAGGACACATTAGAGTTTTTTGTTTTTTTTTCCAGCTGCCTCTGATGTCTCACATGTCATTATGTTAAATCCTTTTTTTTTAATCATCTCCATAATTTAGTTTTGCATGGTAACATATAATAGGAACTGAAATTAGATCTTTCAAACAGGAGAGTTGGGATGATCACTTTGGTCTGTAGCCGGTGTGAGAGAGTGTGTGTGTCTGAGAAGTGTGTATGTGTCATGTCCCTCCCCTCTACACTGCCCCCCTGCAGGTCAACAACAAAGCCAACACAGTGACCAGTCCTAAAGACACTGGCCCTGCCCCTGCACTGGTATACACACACATTCTCATCTACACTCACAGCTTCTTTCACAAAACATCTATATGTACCTGCCTCACATCCCACTGTGGAGGAGGTTCAGGTTCACCCTTTCCACATTGTAAGATCATATTCTTTTTGATCTCAACCTTTGATAAGAAGATTTCAACTTTTAAAAAAGACATGTAAGGATATTGTAGTAACATGGGGTGAAATACATGTCTAGCACCAATAATAGACTATCCCTGAATGAAATAGTGCATATAGACCTTTGTAACTGTGCAGCATGTCCCAGCTCCAGATTTTTTCATAAAGCTATCTATGAAAGATATTTATAATTCAGATTGATGTATTTATGAATTCATTCATCTGAATTAGCAGTGCATGCATGGGATATATAACGCTTGGCCAGTTTGGATTTGCTGAATTTATGCACCGTTAATGTTGGGTTAAAGCAAGTTAAGTCTTTATATACACACGCACACACACACACGTTTGGATTAGGCTCTAATGAACATGAGGTTCTGTGGTTAGGGTAACCTCTACCTCAACCCCCCCCACTTCTTGTGTTCTTGTATTTCTTAAGAAACTCTTCTTCTTTTCTTGCTCTTTTCATTTGTACCATGCATGAAGTCCTTTCATGTCATTGTACTGTACATCTGTTAGATTTGCAATTAAAAGTAAAATTGCTGACAGTAATCCACATGTGCATTTTGTAGGATTTGTTACTGGCATAGTTGGTCTGTGCATGACTAAGGATTGTGAGGATAGTTGTTCTTTGGGCATGGTGTCTGCTGTCTACGTCAGGCCACATGACTGCCACTATGCATGATGTCAAAGACTTTCTGTCCTCCCATTTGCTGTCAAGTTGATTACGCACGAACACATGCACATGACATCTGTCTTTCCTCTCTTTCTCACTCCATCATCACACACACACGCCCACCCCCAACACACAAACACACATACACACTCACACAAGGCTGCTGATGTTATAATCTTATGTAATCTGGGTGAGTGATTAGAAAGACTGAGCTGGTCACCAGGATCAATTCTACAAAAACCCAGACATCTGATTACCAAGTGAGGGCACTGGCTAGGGCTGCTGAGAGAAAATCAGATGCAAAAAAGACCACACAATACGGAAAGAGTGGAAAGAATGAGAAATACAATAAACAAGAAATTGACGCACACATTTGAATTTGGTCTCAGATACATTGTGATGAATAGATTTACAGATAGACAAAGTTAAAGATTATAATGACTAATTGATGTAAGTGGTGGGCCATCTTCTTGACCGTCAGTTTTAGAAAATACACAAAATACATTTTCTTCAGAGGTATATCTGCCCAATCATAACTTTTCTTGCATTGTTGAAGTATTTGCTCCCACAAGTGCCTATTATATGTTTTTCTTAGGAACCACAGACAACTGTGATACACAACCCTGTGGATGGAAACAAGGTATAACATAAACAAAGTTCACTTTCACTGATGGCTACATTTAATATTAAGTCTGTTTGCTCCTGTACTATAGACTTTCTTAGTAAGAGCTAACAGGAATGTTTTCCAATTTACCAACACGAATAAAACAAATTTGCTCATAAATCAGAGTTTGTGAGACCATTTAGCTTTTAAAACTCTCCATTTAAGACTTAATTGTATTACAAATGCATGTTGCATGATATCATTAAAGAAGCATGTATTATATGTCCATAATCTTTTTGTCATTTTTGTCAGGAGTCAATTGAGAGTGCCAACACCACCATTGAAGATGAAGATGTGAAAGGTAGTAAAAACTGTATGGTTTACAGGCTTGCAGATCTCTGCTACACTGGTAATGTTAGTCAGTCCTCATGATTTCCAGTCAGACTGGTCACTCCCATCTGTGTTTTTCTACATCCTGCTTTGTTACGCAGTTAACAGCAGGTTAACTACTCCTGCTCCCATTTGGCTTTTAACTCTTGCAAAATGGAAATTGTTCTGTTCTTTCGTTGTCTTCTCCTCCAACTGCATCCATGTACTCCTAGGTTAATACAAAAATGGGAACACATGCTGCTTTTGTGCCCACCATTTTATGTTTTTATTATTAAATGTTTCCACTCAGCATTTTTTTTACTCTCCTTTTATGTGTTTTTGTTGAGAAAATCTTTTTTTCGCTATGTCTCTCACCATACATGATTATCTTTGTTACGTCTTCCGCCCTTTATACACACTGGACACCCAATCATTCAATCATCCATGCATCCCATCTCAGCCCTTCGTCTGGGCAGCTTAGTGAGTGGTATCTTGAGTTCTAAGAGCCGTTCCTCACAGATGTCTGACTCAAGACAGACTCCCAACTCCTCAATTCAGAGTAAGTCCTCCACAATGGGGAAGATGCCCTATTTTGCTTACCCAGTCATCCCTGTGAGGTAGTGTTCCTTATATGTAAAGTGTCTCAAATGCCATGCTCGTGATGTTCAGATCATATCCTTTTCTTAGACCACTGGGTGTTTGCAGTAGTCTGTGATTTAAGAAAGTTACTCCTCAGTGACTATCCCTTCTTCAATAAAATGAAACCTCTGTTTATGACCCTATTTGCTCCTTTCGTCTGAAGGTGAAGGACTTCTTACAGTTTTTAAAAAAAATATTATTTAACATGTCTGTTGTTTCACAAATTGAGTAATTTTTTCAATATCCCCCAGCCTGCACCAATAACAATAAAGGTAACTGTCAATATTACTTAGTTTAAATCGCTTTTACAGCAAATACTTGCATCTGACATTGGTTTGTCTTGATTCATTTGAGCTTTGTTGGGTGAAATATATTGTCATCCTGCATTTTTCCTGCCTGATATCACTATTAGTCATGGGAGGCTTTCTTCCAGCTTTTTTTTTTTTTTTGACTCAGACATGAATGATCAAAAATGTTGTGAAATCCTTTCTTGAGCGCCTTCCATTTCTAATAACCTTAAAATCCTGCAAATCCGTAGAGTAGAACTCATCTGAAGCTGATTTGTAGCTGCACTCTGAACATTTGCCTGAAATATAGTAACAACACATTTATTATGCCAGTTTAGCTGATGATTTTCTGTGATCTTGTGTTTTAGCTCGAAAACAAGAAATCATCAAAGTTACTGAGCAGTTAATTGAATCTATCAACAATGGAGACTTTGAGGCCTACGCGTAAGTTCCCTTTTGTTCACGTTTTCCCAGTAACATAACTATAATGTGTATATAATGTGGCCTAATAAACACAGACTCTCTTCCCGCATTTAAGTCACAGCTCAAAACACATCTGTTCAAACTGGCTTATTCGCTTTAGTGCTGATTTTATCTGTTGTCAAGTTCTGCTTTGCAATTTTAACTTATTGTATGTATTCTATGACTATTGCTTCTTTTATTAATTTTGTTCTTTTGTAAGGTGACCTTGGGTTTTTGAAAGGCGCCCTCAAATAATATATATATATATATATATATATATATATATATATATATATATATATATATATATATATATGTATATATATATATGTATATTAGGGGTGCAACAATACACAAAATTCACGGTTCGGTTCGATACTTTGGTGTCACGGTTCGATATTTTTTTCGATACAAAAAAAATGTTCATGCCTTTTTAATTTGTCATTTATTAAATTTTCACGGCACATTCCGCACCACATCTCTGTGCGTTCATCATTTGTTTGAAGCCAGCTCACCTCCTGCAACTACTTTTCCAAGAATATGCGCTTCTTTTGTGGTTCGGACTCCTTCTGACATTTGTTTGGAGGTGGAGGAACACCAAAGTAATTGCTTAAAGGAGCTTGCTTCTTCGACATCTTTAAGAGTTCTAAACAAATGTCTGTCCTCCTCCTGAAAATCTTATGTATGCAAACACGCCTTGCAACTTCTTATCTTGTGCCTGTTTTTTATTTTGACAGCGAATACGCACCTGCGGACCACTTATGTGCAGCCCTGGTTATTTCGCTTGTCATATTGCAGCCACAGAAATTCTTTTGTCCATGAAACCATAAAGCTGCACTTTCTTTTTGCCTTATAGTCTGGTAATGGTAATGGCCTGCATTTGTATAGCGCTTTTCTAGTCCATAGGACCCCAAAGCGCTTTACACTACATTCAGTCATCCACCCATTCACACACTGGCGATAGCAAGCTACATTGTAGCCACAGCTGCCCTGGGGCGCACTGACAGAGGCGAGGCTGCCGGACACAGGCGCCACCGAGCCCTCTGACCACCACCAGTAGGCAAACATGGGGTTAGTATCTTGCCCAAGGATTTTTGGCATGCAGCCAGGATGCAGCCTGGGATCGAACCACCGACCTTCTGATTAGTGGCTGACCTGCTCTGCCATCTGAGCTACAGCCACCCCATAGTCTGATTTGTCATAACTTTTCCGTTTTGTGGTAAGCTTTTCTTTGGCTGTCACTTCTTCACCCTGACCTGTCTTATTTGGCTCAGCAGAACTAAAATATTGTGGCGAGCTCGGACAAGGAGGAGACGGAGGTATCGTTTGGTCTTGCTTCCCGTGAGCTAGCCAGGGAGCACAGCCGTTTATTGACATCTGCAGAAGAACACTACCGCTAGCTAACTGCTCAGCGCGGCAACCGCACAACAACAACAACAACAACACACAGGGCGCCCTCTGACCCCGGAAGGACACACCGTCGCAGCGAGAGGGCGTCACCCGTCACTATGGCAACATAAACAAAACATAACTGTACAAACAGAACCTCGAACAGCCCTGACCCGCTATAGCCCCCACCTAAGGCAAGGCAAGGCAAATTTATTTGTATAGCACAATTCAACAACAAGGTGATTCAAAGTGCTTTACAGAGACATTAGAAACAAAAACAAATAAAAAGCATGATTTAAAATTGATTAAAACAAGCAAACAAACAAACAAACTAATTAACAAACAAACAAACAAACAAAACAGTATATAAAATCAAAACAGATAAAATAAGAACAGTAGATAAAATCAGTAGTTAATGTAAGTTTTGAAGTTTAAGCTTAAAAGTGTGGATTTGGTGCTTTATTCAAATGCAGCTGAGAATAGGTGAGTCTTCGACCTGGATTTAAATAAACTGAGTGTTTCAGCTGATCTGAGGCTTTCTGGGAGTTTGTTCCAGATATAAGGAGCATAAAAGCTGAATGCAGCTTCTCCGTGTCTGGTTCTGACTCTGGAAACTGATAAAAGACCGGATCCAGATGACCTGAGGGATCTGGAAGGTTCATACTGGGTCAGGAGGTCACTGATGTATTTTGGTCCTAAACCATTCAGAGCTTTATAGACCAGCATCAGAACTTTAAAGTCTATCCTCTGACGGACAGGCAGCCAGTGTAAAGACCTCAGAGCTGGACTGATGTGGTCCACTTTTTTGGTCTTAGTGAGGACTCGAGCAGCAGAGTTCTGAATGAGCTGTAGTTGTCTGACTGATTTTTTTAGGTAGACCTGTAAAGATGCTGTTACAGTAATCAAGCCTACTAAAGATGAATGCGTGGACTAGTTTTTCCAGGTCCTGTTGAGACATCAGATCTTTTATCCTTGAAATATTCTTGAGGTGATAGTAAGCTGACTTTGTTATTGTCTTAATGTGTTTTTCTAAGTTTAGGTCTGCATCCATCACTACACCCAAATTTCTCGCCTGGTTGGTGGTTTTTAGGTGTATAGATTGAAGTTCTCTGGTGACCTGTAATCGTTTTTCTTTGGCGCCAAAGACTATTACTTCAGTTTTGTTTTTGTTTAGCTGGAGAAAATTGTGGCACAACCAGTCATTAATTTCCTCAATGCATTTACCAAGAGCCTGTACAGGGCCTCGGTCTCCTGGTGACATTGTGATATATATTTGTGTGTCATCTGCATAGCTGTGGTAGTTTATTTTGTTGTTCTTTATAATCTGTGCCAGTGGGAGCATGTAAATGTTAAACAGAAGGGGTCCCAAGATGGAACCTTGGGGAACTCCACATGTGATACTTGTCTAACCTAACCTAAGGGGTCAGTCATCCCCGACGACCCCATTACCCCACACAAAGTCCTGCAAATGTCCAGGTGCCTTCTTTTGGCGCACCGGCCGGTCATGACCGGCGGGGGAAAAGTCACTCGGGTCAGAACATGGGGTGCCACCATCACCCCACTTCTGACACCAATGTGGCGAGCTCAGACAAGGAGGAGACGGAGGTACCGTTTGGTCTTGCTACCCGTGAGCTAGCCAGGGAGCACAGCCGTTTATTGACATCTGCAGAAGAACACTGCCGCTAGCTAACTGCTCAGCGCGGCAACAGCACAGCAACAACAACAACAACAACAACACACAGGGCGCCCTCTGACCCCGGAAGGACACACCGTCGCAGCGAGAGGGCATCACCCGTCACTATGGCAACATAAACAAAACATAACTGTACAAACAGAACCCTGACCCGCTACAATATATATCCTGCTGCTTTTACACACGCACTCACATAACGCTCAGCGATTCTCTGCGCGATCAACCTCTCACATGTTTAAGCTTGCTGCGGGAGATTTCACTTGTCATGTTTGCATAGTAAGCTAACGATTGATAAGACGATGTCAGAGGAATTGGTGCGCAAATTATCATCACTCACCAATCAGTGCTGTCGCTCTCTATACACAGTTCGCGCGATTGCAAAGTGAAAGCAAAAAACAAGCGCAAATTCAAACACGATTTCAATATGTCACATATTGACAGTGGCTCACCGATGCCAATGACATAATTACCCAGCTACATTTCTGAAAGAATGCAAAAGCATTGACATATATTTTTCCTTCCTACGATAGGCCGACGGGCAGGGCAGAGATAGATTTTGGTAGCCCGACTGGAAAAATCGCTAGCCCTGGGACGTCGGGCATTCGATTTTGCGAGCCCTGTATCTGATTGAGGAATCACTCATCTTTGGAAAAGAGAGTTTATTACAGAGAAATGGCTCTTTCCAAAATAAAAGCTATACTATACGCTTCTTCTGGGCTATATTCTCAGCAGCATATTAAACATATCAGGTCCCCATAAGGAGAATCATGTGCTAACGGCTGTCTAAATGACTCGGGTAAAGTTTGTAGCATGCATGCTTGTTGTTTTTGTCTGCTTCCACTTGTCTTTGCACTAGGATGATGTCGGTGTAAATGTGCAGTCATATTTGTTGTGTTCCCACTAGTGCTGTCAGCGTAAATCTCGTTGAAATGACGTTAACGCCACAACACGGCAAATCTCCGTTAACGAGCTACCGCGGATTGCCCATGCATGGGCCTGGACGGCCAACACGTTAACGAGCTAACTGTGCTAACACACTAGCTCCCACCCATGTAATTGAGCATTGCATGGCACATCCAACATACTGTTTTACTTTAGTCCATGACGCGCTTACCTTCAGGGTCATACGTCACATGAAAACCAAAATAGTTCCAAAATTTATTTTGTATTGTTCGATACATATGCGTACCGAACCGAAAGCACTGTATCGAACGGTTCAATATCGATACGAGTATCGTTGCACCCCTAATATATATATATATATATATATATATATATATATATATATATATATATATATATATATATATAATTTCATAGAATTATTTGCTTGTCTTCTTTGCTGATGCTACATTATGTTTCTGGTGGAACAGGAAAATTTGTGATCCTGGTTTGACTTCCTTTGAGCCTGAGGCCCTGGGCAACCTCGTTGAAGGACATGACTTTCATCGCTTTTATTTTGAGAATGGTAGGTTCAAGACGATTAATTCTAACTTTAGAAAAAAAGCTGCTTTAGCAGTATCTTGAGGACTCATATCGAGAATTGCCTGCAATTTCTGCATTTCAAAAGAAAATCGATAAACTACTAACAACCTGGGTAACATGTGACAAATTAAAATGGAATTAGAAAGAGAATTTGCAGAATTAGAAAGAGAATTTGAAGAGAACTTTTGCTTATGCAAAAGATATCTGCAACTAAAATCTACCAGCTTTTAGTGTAAGAGTTAGAAACAGCTGGCTGACCTCGAATCAGCATTTGACACTAGGAGTAATTAAGGATTATGTTTAAGTAACAGTACTGGAGTCTTTAACCTCCTAGGACCTGGTGTCCACATATGTGGACATCACATTTTGGGTTGTCTAGACCAAAATACAAAATTTTGCTCTACCAGGGCCTGATATCCACGTACGAGGCCATTCTACTGCCACTGTTCTATCAAAATTTAAAACGAATGTCCTCATATGTTGATCTCATTTTTCTCAGAAACAAAAGTCAGGTAAAAAAAATCTGGTAATTCTTTGTTTTTACATTCATCAGGTCCCAGTCAGCCCAAATAGCAAAGAGAAATTAAAAATGCATACCACGAAAGAGTTCGGGTCTTAGGAGGTTAAACACAGAGAGTCTGGAGAACTGTTAATTTTTCAGCAGGGGAGAACTTGCATGTTGAAGAGACCAAACACAATCAATATACTCCACTGGAGGAACAAAAAATTTCATTTTGTAGTTTGTTTTAATACAAAGTCGAACATTAAGACTGCTAACTAATTTTTTTGAATCTGCATTCTCCATCTGGTGGTTACTTTGCTGCTGGAACAGCTAAATTTCACCAATGAGGGACAATAAAGGATATTTCTATTCTAAATAACTGCAACTACTAATCTGAGCTGTCAATAGAAATCCATCTTTAGGGAGCTGATAAAACAGAAACAAGCCAAATAAAAAAAGACCTTGAGGAAAACAAATGTATGACATATTAATCTTCTTTTCAACATTCACACTATCAAGTACATCTGTGCATGTCAACACCAGTTCATAAATTTGTAAATATTTGACTTAAGCTTGTCAAAATGATAAATGTGTGCACAAAGTCCAGTTCACAACCAAGGAGTTATTCGGATTGTTGTTGAAAGACAATATTATAGGAACATTACTGGAGTTGGACTGGATTGTTTGTCCTATATCAATATTTAGTTCAGTTTGTAGTTCATATTTGCTACTAAACTACAAGGGCATTGACTAACCTTGGAGCAAAAAAAAAAAAATCACTCATGAATAATGACTGCTATAAATGGCAGAATGTCCTCAGTCTGGGTAAAAATAGTTCAGATAAACCAGATATGCCCCAGAAACCTCAATCACTTGGCAACCCCATGCTTGTCCACTATCCAGCATCAACATATGGAGACTTCACTTGCTCTGATTTCATATCAGTTAATACTCCAAAGAAGAATCAGCATTTTGTTTTTGATGCGACTGTATCTGCTGTATGATATTAACATAAAAAGGAGCAATTCTTAGCCAACTCTGTGTGGAAAGTGGGGAAATACTACCCATAACATTCACATATTGTGTGGCATCTTTCTCTGTTTCATTTGCAGCATTGTCCAAAGGGAATAAGCCAGTTCACACCATCCTATTGAACCCACATGTGCACCTTATTGGGGAAAATGCAGCATGTATTGCCTATATTCGTCTGACCCAATACATGGATGGCAGTGGCATGCCTCGCACCATGCAGTCTGAGGAGACCCGAGTTTGGCACCGCCGTGATGGAAAGTGGCAGAACATTCACTTTCATCGCTCTGGCTCGCCTAGCATCCCCCAGTAAGAGACAGTAAGAACTGCAAAGCTGAAAATGTGTTTTAGGAAAATAGATGTACCACCTGGCTAATGTAATGCAGCTGTGGGCTCCGGGGTATGATCACTGTTGGCTGTTGCACCTAATCAATAGCGGGCACGCTCTCTGTGCTTAACCAGCCTCATAGCTTATTTCAGTCAGTAATTATAATTATCTGTTTAAACACTTAAACATCTGTTTGACATTGAATTTATTTTTTAATTATCAAACATTATTCAGATGAAGTTGCAGGAAATGATATTACAGAATATAACCAACAACGATCGTGGAATTATGCTTAGAAAAATGATTCTGTTTATCTGCACCTATATTCTTCTACTGTTTTAAAAATTAAGGTATGAGGTTTCATATACATACTACCATTGTGTGGAATTCGAGCTCAACATATTCAACTTCAATTCATGTTTTGATCAAGCTGTAGTACATTAGTATAAAACTTGCCGTTGTCCAATGTAGTGGATGAGACAAAGAAACAGAAAAGGGGCAGTCAGAAAACCTTGAAGACTGTTTTACATATGCACTATTGCATATATAGTATTACAACAGAAACGGCGAGAATGGAATTATTAAGTAGAATATGAAAATGAAGCTGTCGTAGTACTTTAAGCAGGAAGCATTCTTTATATTTCTAGATGTTAAATGCTTACCTCTAGAGAAACATTCTTGCTTCTGCTTGGTGAAAAAAGGGAGGTAACCAGGATGAGCTGTTCGATGAAGTGTGCGTTCTTTTGTGATTCAGCGACATCCTTTTATTGTTAGAGCAAAAATAATTATACCAGGCTTGGCATTGTCGCTCTTGAATTTCCCCGAAGTTTCCTTACTCCTACTAAGATAAAAATAAGTACCAGCTATCACTTCACTATTGAGAAAGCAGGGAATTTCTGTATTACAGTATGATGTAATATTAATTTAACCGCAACCCCCCTCTATGTCCTGGGCTTCCTACTCTATCACTCTATCAAAGCTTCAAAGCCAATATTTGGTGTGACCACCTTTATTCTCCAACACAATCTGAACTGTCTTAGCTAGCTTTCTTCTAATATCTTTAAGTGGTCTTCAGGAACTGTTTTTCCACAAGGCTCTCAGTAACAAAGTGCCTAAAGATACAAAAGTTAGTTCTTTGTTAATTTCTCTGTTATATGTAGACAAACACTGGTTAGTTAATTCTGTCAGCAAGGTACCTTTTTATGAATGAACAATTCATAGTCTCATTTTTGTGGCCTAATAAATAAACACAAATCAAAATAAACCACAGCAACAACAACAACAAATCATCTTCTGAAAGTGGCCAGGTCGAATTACTGTGCAAAGAAAACAACTGAAAGAACTTCAGAAAGCCAGGAGAATTATTGCTAAAGACCAGTTTGGAAAGAAAGAAAATCTGGCTCCATGGAAGCAAAATATTATAAATGCATGGTGGCTCTATATGTTTGGACAGTATTGTAGCTAGATTATGTAAACCAGTGCTACCAGCACCGGTAGCTAAAAAGTTTCTGAATGATTTCTGATGATTTTTTTCTTTCTTTCTATCTGGGAAGATTAGAATAGTTTATAAATCCATAAATCCATAAAGCGTGTTTCAGTTTAACCGTTGTTTTTAATTAATTGCATGCTCAAAAAAACGTTTTGTCTCACTACCATTTCTTCTTGTTGCATGTTGAAGCTCTACTTGGAACCTTGTTAAGATCCAACCATGCAAAATATGATTTTTTGCCATTTTCAAGTGTTCTTAAACTTTTGATCGGGGCTGTATAATGCACTGAAACTGTAGTTGTATAACATAAAATATCACTCTTAAGCATTCCGTGCAGACTTTCTTTAAAAGTGAAAGAACTGCTGATTTGTTTTGAATTGAGAGCCTGAGAAATGTTCACTTGGCATGGCATGATCATAATATCGTGTATAAACTGTTTGCTTTGCAAAGGTTAAGTATAAATATTGGCATTATATTTGAACACACCTGTGCAAGTGTCTTGTTGGCATTTCTGGGATATTACCAGTAAACAGTATCGCAGAGCTGTTTGCATGCCAGTACCATGCCAGTACTTTTCACTTTCACTGATGTGTGCTTTTCATTACATGCCATTACATGCCTTAATATGTTTTCTCAAAAGATCCTTTTTATGCTGTCTTGTCAGCAGAGATTCACATGGTTGCTCTCTGTCTTTTCAGTTAATGGAACATCAACATGTGGTCACATAAAAAAAAAGAAAAAGAAAAAAGAACCCCCATCAGCAAATCTAGTGGAGTTCATGACTGCTCTTTGACCCCTCCATAAGGATATGACATACCACAGGAAACAAGTATTACTACATTTTACTGTTATGGCATTTTATTAATGGACATCATTCGAAACCACCACTGGGTGGCTGCACACCGTATTTGGACATTATGAAACAAGCATATTGAGAAAAAAATCTTTTTTGTTTGTTTTTTTTAAGATGTTTTGGTATGCATTTTAAATATAAAATAGAGATGTTTAAAGATCTACAACTGTAACCTCTCCCAAAAAAATAGTTATGTATTTTTATGTGTATTTATGTGTGTGCAATTCAAAAACATTTGGAAGATCAGAATGTTAAAAATTGAGCTTGCTTTAGTTCTGGTGATGTATATACATTGTGATTGTTGGTTTAAAAAACACAAAACACAACAAAAACAAATACTGAAATTGCTATTCTTGCTATCAGAGGACTTAAGAGTTTACGTAAAATCCAGTTTATGAGCTACATTTATGTTTGCTATGAGCTAAGTCATACTGTTTAAATTGCCAGATTTCAATCTATAGTACTAATTTAAATGTAAAGAAAAGCAGAGCAGCTTACATTTGCGTTGAGATATGTTTGCCTTTATATAAGTGAAATAAGAAATAAGAGAATGTAGCATATATGTAATATATGAAAATCCAAGACTATTGTGTAGTGCATGGTGGGGGGAGGGGGGTGTTATCGTGCTAAGATCATATGAAACTATTATATCTTCTGTTTGATTTGTCAGTCACTGACTTGTTTGTTTGTATTTGTTAATGTTGTGCATCAGTCCTGTCCAAATGTTTCTAATGTCCTCCAGCATCATGGAACTGTTGTAAAAACAATAACATTGTTATTGTTACCATCCAAATATCGGAATCTCATATCTAAGAGGAGGAGAATAAACTCCGGGTTGCCGAAGCACCACTTACATTTTGTACAAAAAATAAGACGAAAACAAGCTCATTTTTCATAACGTTTGTACTTGTATTGTATAACTGTATGTAGGGTTTCTTTTGTCATTTTATTCTTGTCATACCAGTGTGTTATTTTGCCAATTGCATAGAGGTGGTGCAGATGATGAAGATGGCACAAAAGCACTAGAAGGTTTGCCTTCTGTCAGGTCAAGTGATACAAACTGGTGGTCGGACTAATAGGTCTGGAAGCACTGTAATGAAAAAGTTGCACCGAGGCAAGAGGATGGTATCAGAAAATTGAAGGAGAGAAAGTGCAATGGACTGTAATAAATGTTGGGATGTCTTCCTTGGCGATCAGTGCTTCTGCTAGCCAGTGGTCTTACCACTGCAGGACAATGGCAGTGTCTTTGTCATCCCTACTGTTTGCTCTTTTCGACTGATTTGTCTCTTCTTTTTTAAAAGGGAAAATATGATAAACATTTCTTTCGACAAAACGTATGATGTCAATGCAATGCACCACTCCTTATCTGGTGTGTAACTGTTGCCAGCATGGCAATGGATGGCTTAACATGTTTAAGAAATAAATAAATCAGCTAAAATATGTGATAATTGATGTGTTTTAATTTTATTTTGTGTTATTTTGGTATTGATTTTTCATGCATTTGTGTCCTGTGGTTTGGTCACTGTGTGATTAGATGGCTGTGCTTCAGAAATGCTAAGCCCAGACCAGGCTATATTGTTGTGCCTGATTATTTGGATATTTAAAGACTTATATTACATTTTCATGTTTAAACATACTCTGAAATACAACATGTACAACCTGGGCTCTGGGGAGGCCAATCAATGACTGATAGTGTGCATAAGTATCTTTTTTCTACGCAGGTATGCTTTTACTGCATTAGCAGTGTGTTTGGGATGATTTTCCGGCTGAAAATGATGCTGTTATTAATCAGATGCTTTCCAGATGGTATTGCATGGTGGACCAAAATATGATTGTTCACAATTCCATCAATTTTGACAAGATCTCCAACAACACTGACTAAAATACAGCCCCAAACCATGACAGAGCCTCAGCTGTGTTTTATAGTATGACTGTAGACAATCACTGTTATGACTTCTTCTTTTGTCCTGATTCCTCAAATTTTTTAAGGATACATTGTACACGATGTCGAAATATGCCAAGTGTTGAGTTGATGGCGCTTTGGGAATCACCTTGTTGTTGCAAAATTACCATTTACTCCTCAAAGTGTTATCTTTGGCTATTTTTTGTATTCAACTAAAGAAATGGAAAAGAATGATGTGCTTTTGCTAGTAACAAACTGTCTAAAGATACAGTTGAAAATATGTTCTTTGCTAATTTGCCTGTTTTGTGTTGATACAACACTGGTTGATCCTTGTAGTTAGATGCCTTTTTGTGCATGAATGATTGATTAAAAAATATTCCCCTGAAAATGGTCAGGTGTGAGGACTGGACTGAAAATGAGTGAGAAAGCATTTAAATATTTAAGCTACCAGGTGAAACATGTGTTTATGATCAATAAAGTTGGATTCTACTTACCTTGGTAGTATGGAGGTAAAGTGTATTAAATAAGCATTTCAACCTTAAATGACCTCCTTGGATGAAGATTTGTTAACCTTTCAACCCTCTTACCATCAACAAGTTCTTGAATTCACTAGCTTTGTCGGGCTACTGCACAAGGACAACTGCAGGGTGCTAAACCAAGGAAAGGATCTTTAGATCACATCTCCAGAAGAGTGCATTTCACACAGACCTGAACATGTGTCAATTAGGCAAATCAATTTCTTAACCCACTGTGATGAAAGCTGTCCTGTTTATAAACCATTTCTTCCCAAGTAGCTGATTTGACTCTTAGTAAACATGGGTGCAGATTTATGGATCATTTGTAATACTTTTTAAAGACTGGAACTGTGTCTTTGAAAATGTGTAGTGTGAGGTAAAATTCATGCAATCCATTTATCTTGAGTTTAAATGGAAATCTGTTTCTTCTGGGTTACCCCTGATGCCCAGCAGGAGGCAGTACAAACTCTACTAAGTACATGTGCCTAACTTAAATCTTTATTATAAAACTGATGGGACTGGATGTAGCAGGAATTAAAAAAGACAATTTTTAAGATAACTTTTCCTTTGTCACAGTAGAAAAAGTGTAGTGTATTAGACATTTTCCCAACAAACAAAAGCTCCCCAGTTCAGTTCTGAGACATAAATCCTTTTGGAGTTAAGTCAGGAAGAAAATCCAGCATGATATTCATGGTCAAATATGCAGACAAGGCGCCCTCTTGCAAATAAAGAAGCAGAGTAAAGTAGTTTCTAGAAAAGCACAGATGGAATTAATAATTCTCGGTTCCAGTAAGCTCTGAACTTGGTTATGCAAGACCTCCTCTGAGACACAACCATCAGCAATATACCCAAGCTACTGTTTTGGCATGTCAAAATGGCCCATTTTACAGTTAAAAGATGTAATCAGATACAACACTGCACATTTGTAGATTTTTATTCTCAGCTATAGATACACTGCAGCCATTTTCTTTTCTGCATTTTTGACTTTTGATACAGTAATACATGCCTTTATAGATATTTATTTATATATGCATTGTATATGTATATAACGGGTCATCATCACAGAGAAGGGATGCTGAGTCTTCAAATTAAAAGCATATCTGTCACAGTGAATCTCCACTAATTTGCATTTTTTTCTCTAAATCACAAAATAAACAGTGAGAGTGAGAGTAAATACATTGCATGTTGTAAATACAAACAGTAGCGATGCTCCGAGCTGTGGATAATCATATATTTAAGCTCTCAACCTGCTTTGTTACAGCAATCCCTCCACAATGAGACTATTCCTGTGGCTGATATATTCTGTACCTTGTATTGCAGTGCACAGAAAGCATGGAGGTTTCCTCTTCTGACATTCAGGAGTGCAAATGCTAATTGTGTAAAATAAACATTTCTTTTCTTTGCTGACAGAAACTGCTACACATCCTTTAACTACACACGCCGAATCATTCACTCACACACATAACACAAAACCGCCTTTATCTACTTCAACAATCGGATTCAAAAGATAAACTAACAAATCTTTACATAAATAAAACACTGAGTGTATCATCATCTTACCACAAATGTAATATTAGAAAACTGGGATTATTTCATTTCCCAGTGCCAAATCCTGAGGGGCTGAATTATTAAATTAAATAACTTCTCTACACGAAAATGAAAATGAAAAAACAAACAAACAAACAAACAAACATCAGCAAACAAGTTAAAATCAACTACAGAAACTTTTGACCAGCGTTCAGTGTGGTATTTAACTCATCAAATGCACAGACAAAATCAAACCTAAAGCACGTACAGTCACACGTGCACTCATCACATCCATACTTTAAAAGAGGAGGTCAACAATGTTTAGTTGAAACATAATAATAAAGAATGAAAGACACACACACACACACACACACAAGGTAAAGAAAAGCAGAAGGGCAATCCACACAACAACAAAGCAGTCAAAGCTAGGATCAAACTGACAGATGTTGATTAGTCATGCCTGTTAAGTTCACATGAGTGATTATTCATTCCTAGGCTACAGATGTCAGTAATGTTGAGATTAAATAGAATATATAATTCCCAAAGACAGAGTACACATAGTCAACACGAAACACAACAGCAGCAGTTAAATTCAGTGTCAGTACAGTCTGATTTTCTGTTTGTGACATCTTGACCATCTGAATCAAAAAAGCAGAGGCTAGTACAGTGAGTGAGAAGTTGTTTTTTTTCATAAAGGATTATCTGTGAAAGTTGTGAGAGGCAGTGCAATGTGAAATATCGTCTTTCAGTCCAAGCACCTACTCCAAGAGCAGTACCAGTGTTTTTAAGTAAAATGTACTTCTGGAGGTTTGTGAGTTATTTGATGGGGATAGTGTCGCTCTGTTTTCTTTGAGTGTTCTGTTGCTCTACCACAGGATAAGACAAACCTATCAGACAACTTGAATCAGAAAGTAAAACAATCAGGAGATCAACAAAAGGCTTTCTTTGGTCACAAAAGGCAAAAAAATAAAAAAATAAAATAAAGAAACTCAGAAGTACTTTAAAACCACACAGGGAAAAAACTCCAAATCAAGAACTAAAGATCATCTTCCAGGTCCTAAAGGGGAAGACTGTGGTAGCTTTGAGGTGTGTTTGTGCACACTAGGATTGCATGTGACTAATGCATAGGACTAGCAGGGATTTTAGCATGGGCACAACGAGGGAGTTGGGCAGAGTGTTACTCAATCATTTACTCCTCCTTCCTCATCGTCATTGTTCTTTTCTTCTTCGTAGTAGCGGTGAAAGAGCTGGTGGAGATGCTGTTGGAGATCACGGGTTTTCGATCCTTTTCTGGGGTGGTCCACTTTCTCTTGAATGACCTGTTTGCGCTGCCCAGCTCCCTCAACCACTGTTCGTGTGAGAGTGCAACCTTTACGCAGATGGGCCCTGGACAGGTAGCAAGAGGCAGGGAGGGGAAATAGATAAAGAAAGATAAATATCTTTGAAAAAATTCACCTGTGGAAAATAAAGTAAAGGAAGAGCTATAGTTACAGATATGTTATAGGAGAAAAAAAACCCCCACACAGATTAGACCGTGTAAATCCAACATTACATTTTTGGATTTACACAGTTGAATTGAATTCAGATTTACTTATAAAGTGCCAAATCCCAACAACGATCACCTCAGGACACTTGATACTGTAAAGTAAAGACCCTATAGTATTCTGGAGAAAACCCCAATAATCAAGTGACTCTATATCACCCACATGGGGGACGAAATGTGAAAGCTTTTTTAGAAACTCTAGAAACCACAAATAAACCTGCCGTCTGAAAGCAGAAGTGCTCTGTTGGGATAATATAAAACTGTCTGATGACGGTATGATGAAGCCTGATTACTCAGGATTTTGTATGTAAAGAGAAGGACTTTAAATTCAGTTGTGGACAGTGAGCCTGAGAAGCAGTTATGGGAGAAATTGATCTCTCTTTCTCATCTCTATTAATACTCGCTGCACACATGCACAGCAACTTCATGGTCTTGATGCATGCTCGATCGTCCAGGTAAGGAAATCCCCACTACTTGATTCTGTTCATCTGGACCTGAAATCACTATGACTAGATGAAAGAAATCAATTTTTTGTGAGCAACTTCATAGCTATTTTCTTAGTGGAGAATACTTAAGATTGTGTTGCAAAACTCATACTGTTAAGGCTGAAAACATGTCGTCCCCTGCGTGGAACCTGAATTCAGGTTCCTCAAACCAAGGAATTTCTTTTGAGCCAGTTTTTCCTGAATTAAACTTGTTTGTAAAATACCACCATTAGGAAACCTACGGAATTCTACTCAAAACTCATTTGTGTCAAAATGTATCTTTTTCCTTTTCATTTTTGTGTCTTTTGCTTGAATATTTAAGGCTATTCAACTTCTATACTACTCAAAAACTTGCACAACTCTGTTGCTTGTGAAGCTCGCACACAAGAATTTCACTCACATGTGCTGTACCAATGTACCTGCACATGTGATGTGACAATAAAAGTGATTTGATTTGATTTGATTTGAAAAGCAGCAACACAAAGTAATCACTAAAACTATGATTTACTAAAAACAACTAAATAGTGCATGAATAATAATTTTAATGTAGTGCACGGGACAACATTTTCTTACAGTTGTTCACAAGAGTTAAAAAATTATAAACTCACATCTCACTGGTTTATTTACACGTTTGACTTTTAGAATTGATTAAGAATACAAAAAATTTGTTTGCCAGCACAAATGAACATGCGCAAACATTAGTCAATAATAGTAAGCTTCACACACACACACACACACACACACACACACACACACACACACACACACACACACACACACGTGCACTCCAGTAGGCACACCTCCTGACCACTGTTCCATCCTCTTTGATAGTCTCTCTTTCTACCACCAGAGGGAGCTCTGTTCCGCTAAAACCACTCAAATAACCGAATGCCTGGTGGCATGAAAAGCAGAGAACACAGTCTTAATTCAAAGTGATTAAATAATAAAAAACATACATTTGAAACTCGAAACATCTTCACAATGTGCTTTTTAAACCTTAGGTTTAAAAAAATAATGTTTATTATTATTTTTTTAAACCTAAGGTGCTAAGACATGAAGAATGTTGATGTATAAGTATTATGTTAATATGTGGTTATGTGGTTGGGGAATAACGGTGACAAAGTGTTTAAAAACCTTCTTGAAGTCGTCCTGGGCTGTAGGCAGATCAGAGGTCAAAGACTGATCACCATGGTGTGTCACTGTCCTTTCACCCTCCAACACGGTTGTCCTTTCCGTGTGACTGATCTTGCGGCCATCAGTCGTCTCCTGCCTTGATGATGACGAATGCTCACGTTCGGTAAAAGTCACCTAGGTCAGAAAGTTTATTTAGCTGTACTTTTTATATATAATTTCAGTATAGATGTTACACCTTCCATTTTTTGGTAAAAAACAAAACAAAAAACAACCCCAAAACAAAACAGAACAAAACACTATGAAGAAGGACATCTGCAACGAACATACCTCTGTGTGGTCTCCCTCACTTTTCACGACTGTCCGCTTCACAACCTTAGAGTAGCCATCTCCCTCCGCTGCAGGGACAAACCCCTGAGGAGCTCCTTCTAAGGTCGTCTCTTCATGCTCCGCACCATCCGCGGAAACACACTTACGTATAATTTTACGGGTAACCTGAGCAAGATAATGCATTTAACGTCTATATATAGGATTAACTTTCGAAGCTGCATATAATGCATATAGTGCATTTTTTCTCCACCTTTTTGACAACTATGTGTCCATTTTCATCCTTGTACCTTTCTTCTGACACCGACTGGGCAGGGAGGTCTGGCATTTCATCAGCCTATGAGGAAAACAAGACAACTAATAATCAGACAGGCTCATTTGGGTCAGTGAAATATTCACTTCTTTAACTGACAAATTAGTGCAACTGTATGTTCGAGTATAATAATGCACACAACTTTTAAGCAGTAATTCAGTGAGAAAACAGAGACTTCGGGACACAGGAAACAAACTTGCATTTTCAGATGTATTTTGTTAAATAAACCAAGAAAAAAAAGTGCTCACAGCAGCACAAAACTCTCAGGTTAGGCTCATACATGTTAATCGAGGGGTGTGTTATCTAATTTGAACCCATTTTCATCCTTTCTGTTAAGACTTAAGGTTGTTAGAAAATAAACATTTGTAACTTGACAGTGAAAGTTTTTAGCTTTCATTTAGTTGCCACACTGGTTTAAAACGTCATCAGTCATGCTAAATCAGATACCTGAATGACAACTCTTCTTTGTACTATTCTGGCAGTCAAAAATTCATCATCTGAACTTTCTGACATTGATCCAAGCTCAGCGTTGATCTCCTGACCAAGCAACACAAATCCATTGACATTTAATAATGAATGACAGCATGAATGCTAGGTTTGCAGGAAAGCAAGCAAGAAGCAGAGTGATATGTTGCACTTTCAGATGATTGCATGTCGTTTTGTACATTACACTGAAAGTACAACATGGCAGTCTATAATTAAACAAAAAAAGAAAATACACCATGCTCTTACCTAGATGACAATAAATGTGCCTACTGATGAAAAAAAAAGTAACTCATGTTATCACTGTGAGTGATCCTACTAGTTACAGGCAGCAAAGTGACATGCTAAGTTAGGATTAGTCAAATGTGAAATCAAAACAAATTAAGGGTTAGAAGGAGTTTTAGCTCCCATTCACGTGGCTACAGGGTTACCAGCAGTCATTCCTCTCTGAAGCAAATATAGTCATTTGGCCAAGCTCAGCTCTGGGGAAAACACTTGCAGGGTTTTTTTTACCAACTCTCATCTTACCCTTGTCAGAGATTTATCAGTATCATGATATGCTGCAGTTTCACAGACAGGTGGTGGTTGTGAAGTCTCACACAAGGTGAATTCTTCATCTGATGTTTCTTGCATTTCTTCTCTCTTTACATCTACATGATAAAGAGGCTCATGGACAAAAGAAGCGTCTTCGTAATCTTCACTTCCAGAAGACAACAGTACTTTTTGATTCAACTTTTCCTGCACTCTAGAGGGATCCTGGGCTTGATCTCCACTTGACCTAGCTCTTGTCTCAGATTCATCGGGATCAGGCTCTGAGAAATCGGATGAACCCTGTTTGCAGTCAAAGTAAGGCTCTGGGTCAGAATATTCATTGGTTGGACTGTCTGCACCACTATGCACTATAGGACTGTATCCTGAAGGTATCTGAGTATAGGTAGATGAAATAGAGGAGGCCTCTGCATAGCCAGGTGGCAAGCTGTACTCTTCATCAGAGGCTGAAGAAGAATCAGTTTTGGGTTTGACTGAAGAAGACTCAGAGTCAAAACATTCATCGTCTACTGAAGTCAGAGATCCTTCTGAATGATGTTCACTGGTCCTGTCCTCATCTGAAGATATTTTTAAGTTCCTTGATGAGGAATTGGGCACCAGTTCTTCAAAGCTGAAATTTCTTGCAGATATCACTGTCTCAGGAGTCAAATCAGAAAGAGACTGTGAAGACAAATCTTCATTATGTATACTGTCAACAGAGTTTTCTGCCCATAACTGAAGTCTATCTGGGATAGTCTGTGATTCCTCTGTCACACCTTTAAAGTCATTAGATGGCATAGCTAATTCATGTGCTTCTTGACTCTGAAGAATGTCAGTTGTAGCATCTTCCCAACAAATATCTTTCTCAGGTATGTCAGACTTGCTCTTTGTAGCAACTGAAGGAAATTTCTGAGTATTATTTAGACCATGTGTGCTTAACTGAAATGCATCCACATGAAAGCTTGGTTGTTCCATTTCTTCACAAAGTCTTTGGGAAGATTCTGGGCTCGAAAGGGATTCATTAGAGGACTCAGAACTGTCTTTATGAAGACCAGAGCTTGATGGTACACTTGTGACAAGTTTTGTTACATCGGGAATGACTGAGACCATTTCATGTTCAAGCTGAATGGATGTCTGGAAATGTGGATGCTCTGTAATGGGAATATCTGGGTTATCTACTGCAAGCTGTGCAGCAGATGATAGATTGACTTTTAGCATATCACTATATTCTGCAGGGCCGTGATCCTGAAGGAAAATATCTTGGAACTCATACATTTGGTTAACTGCAGGGATCTCGTTGGTGGATTCAGATGAATGTGGTTTAAGTGCCTCTGGTCTAAACTTAAGTTTCATCTCCTCCAGATCTGACAGAAGCTGGTCAAGCTGAGGGGACCCAGACCCTGGTGGTGTTGGTGTGGATTCTGAGGACATGACAGTTGCAGCATCTGGGCTATCTTGAGCTGTTTGAGAGACTGATTCTAGAGTCATGAAGCTTGGTTTAACTAAGCCATAATCTTCACTTGTGGGAGATGACATTTTGTCTTTTTCCTGTGGTGCACTAATTTGATTGTTCACTGTGGTGTCAAATTGTACTTTACTCAAGTCAAAGTTAGCTGGAATTGGTAATTCTAGTTTTTTAGTGAAAACTGTATTTGAATCACATGGTAAGGATGGGGATTCTGCTGGAAAGACCTGCCTCTGTCCTAAATCAAGATTTTTTTGTTGTGAATCTTGTGAAATATTTGTCTTGGAAGATGCAGGTGACACCTGAAAGAAATGGTACAATGAAGTGGGAATTAAAAATAAATATCATGGGTGGTTTTGTTGTTGATTTAAGGAAGACTCCAATGACGCATGCATTTTCCAAGATTTTTCAAGGACAAGTTGGTGTTTTAAATACAAGAACAGTGAGCAATATTTTAAATAATTAAGTTCACTTGTAGTGCACATGCATATAAAACAGAATTAACATATTAAGAAATATGTTAATACATGTATTTAACAAGCAGCATGAGGTTTAAAAAGCATGGCATGACCTATTAAGATGCCCATCGATATTTTTGAAATATTCTTCATAGCAGTACATAATTGACAAGACATTATATTACAACTATGATAGACTTGCAAAAATGAATAACAAAAGATTTGATTTACTGTGAAGATGAACATGCATAAGTATAGTATAAAGTCACTTCCATGTCATATAAAGTCAGCCATCCAGCAGTTTATAAAATTTGCTAGTGCATTTTGCTGAGCTGCATTACTGCAATAATAATAACACTGATTCGAAAAACCTGCCCAAATGACACAAGCATTATAAGGAAAGGTTACAAAAACACATCAGGTGAAAATTTGAATCAACGCAACCAACCCAAGGTGTTGCGCCCCTGCCAATACATTTGAGAAAGCAAAATGTGTGGGTTTTAAATGTAAAAATTCTTTGACGGAGGATGTACTTTCAAAGAGGAAGAAAAATATCAGCTGTGGCAAATTTAGAATTCTGTGTTTTTTAACTGAACAGCTAAATATTGCAAAAAATTTGCTGCAACTACAGTAAATAAAAAATACATTTCTATTGGTAATCTCTATTAGTTTTGCTTCAGAGAAAGGGCATTCCACCTGTTCTAATGCAAACATGCCATGGTCAGAGAGCCATTGCTTGTTATTGGGGGAAGCTACTACTTATAAAAATCAACACTGCATTCACTGATATGCAACAGCCTTTGCTGCCTTACCAATGCCATGGAAATTTTTCTCTTGAACTTGATCGTGGATTTTCTTTTCATGAGCTTTTCATGTACTTGGGAAGATCAGTCTTGGACATGTGATATTGTTGTGTCCATTTTTGTTCATACACAAGTTGTATTCACTTCAGGGATTCTTTTTTCCTTGAGGTTGTTCATTGGAAAGCCTCCTCCAGCCAGGTACCATGATGAAAACCACTGTTTTCTACAGATGGCTTGTGACTCAAATGATGAAAACTGGCTGCGATGTGTGGTTTATTGTGATCTAATATAGACTTTTTGGCATTTAGGCTTTATTAAAAAACAAACTGAAAAAAGGTTATTTATATCTTAGTAAAGAGTTATAGGTTCGTTTTCAGATGTTTCATTTTGTGTAGTCTTTGTTTCAAGATATGTATCTGTGACTGTAACTAATGTAGAGTGAAATCAGAAGTTTGTAATCTATTTGAATGCTCTTCTATTTTTTCTTCTTACTTGCCAAAACCAACAGCAACAGATCCTCTGTCTGAACTAGCCTGCATGCCAGATATACTTGGGCAAGATAGATAGTAACCCCAAGTTGCTCTTCGATGCATCCACTGGAGTGTGAATTTTAGACAGAAAGCAATTGCATAGAAAAAGAAAAAAAAGTGTTTGTATGAATGGGTGAATAAGGCAAGTTGTAGCGCTCCGAGTGCCTTGTCAGAGTAGAAAAGTGCTATATAAGAACCAGTCCATTTACTACTGCTTGAGCATAGGGCTTTGTCTGATTGTTGGGGAGTTTCACTCTAATCTGAATTTTAAATAATTTTAGTGATTGCAGGCAACAAATCATCAACAACTGACTGTGTACACCTTTTTTTGTACAGTGCACTTATGGGGGACCCGTAGGATTGAATATTAAACTCTAAAGTATAGAGTGTACAATACACATTGTATACAATACAAACTAGTGTATACAATCGATAATATGGTCATATCACATAAAAGAAAAATAGCAAAACATAAATAATTACAGTGTCTCTCCAGATTAGATAGATAGGTAATTTTATTATCTGAGCTGTGAATATACAATGTTATGCCTATAATGTCTATTCTCTGAAAGACAGAATTGAGTTGGTGGAAGACAGATGATCTGTGACAAAGCACAACACCTGTCAACTCCCTCTGGTGGCCCATCTGCACCATGTGATGACAATTCATTTGCTAACTTTTTATTTATCCAGGGAACATAGTGACAGATATAGCATTTCATTTCCTTTCTAAATTATTTGTTGCACCAAATATTATAATGTCTTAAAATCAGAGTCAAATACCTCAGCACTCCTGAACAAAACTGTTTTGACCAGATGGTGACCCTTTAATTTATAATTTATGTTGTCACGCCTCCATTTGAATGTGCCCCTACAGCATCAGATAGTAGAGTTACACCAGCAGAAATGCCTAACTAATGCAAAAGCTTTGTTTGGACAGAATAAAACAGATAAACAACTGGTCACACTGCATGCTGAGTATGGGCAGTAGGTCAGCCACAACATTGAAACTACCTGATATTTGGTAGACACCCAGCAAAACACCTATGGTCCACTTATGCATGCACATAGGATGTTACATGCAGGTTACACTATACAAGACTAGACCTTGACTAGACCTTACTCCAAAATGTGGCCTGTATTTCCAGCATTACAGCTTTAAGCCTGTGACAAAATCAGCAGACTTGAGCTTAATAAAACTTGACTAGCGTTAGGGGTGGGCGGTAGAAACGGTATATGATAGAAACAATATAAATTTGGCCAACGGTAGAGATTTTGACTTATACCGCTCTACCATGATAGCGCATGTTGACGGCGTCATCAAGCTGCGCCTGTTTTGGTCGAAAGCATTGCAGCAGCTGCAAACAACATCATTTGCAAATTATGCCGGGCGACAGTAATAGCAAAGAGACGAAGCACTTTTGGAATATGGGGAAAGCTAAAAACTGCGCTTCCTCCACTTCCGTACCATTGATTCAATAATGATGAATTCTCTCGCAGCTGTTCTATTCCCATGTTGTTGCAGTATATTAATGACTAACCTCGTATTGTGGATGGATTACCTCAGTTGTTCTCCTGACTGAAGTTTTGTCCGTTTATAGCATCCTGCCATGCAATTGCATTTGTCCCTAACCACCAGAAACCCTCACGTTAACTTTTATCGAGTGGAAAAAGGTTAGCGTTCATCCTTCAGCTGCACTGTGCTAATGTTATGCTAACATAGCTGTTTTGCTAGCGATCACGTAGCACATCATTATATACCAGTTAGTCCAACTTCAGTAACCCTACAAAAATCACTGCTGTTTAGTTTTCTGTCTGTTTTCATTTATGTTGGAAGTCATAGCAGACCTGTACATTTTAATTTTTCAGAAATCTCTCAGTCAGAACATGCTATATCATGTTTAAGTGGAAACTAGCGAGCTAACTTCCTGCTAACTTCTAACTCCATTAAATTTAATAAATTCTGTTTTCATGGATGCCTGGATGTTAAACTTAATTGTTACACCTGGTAAAGCAGCAACGCTGATTATTTTATTAAGGATGAAAGAATTTAGACAGTTTTTCGTTTGACTTTGGGACCTGAAGCAGACGGAGTTTTGGACCCAGATTACTCCGCGAGGCTCCTGACTACGACAGCCGTAATGCTCCGGCAATCCATCAAGCTGTGCGCCTTCATAGCTTACCAAAATCATACTAAAACATTTTTTGACAAATTTCTACGCGCCGTGTACCACATAAAATCGGTTCGAGGTCAGTAAGCACAACCAGAATTCAGACATAAGGCACACTGTCGATTTCTGAGAAAATGAAAGTATTTTATGCCTTATAGCGGGGGGTAGGCAACCTTTCTGATGATGAGTACCATCTAAAATTTCCTCAGAAGTCAATGTGCCATATGATTGCATAAGCAATAAATTTAATAACTCTATATTAACAGTTACACACTATATAGAACAACTTTATAGAATTATATTTGTTCGCAGATGTTTGCAGCTATCAGCGAATAGTTATCAGCTGTTTTGAAACAAAAAAAGACACTTTTTATCCATAACAAGAACTCCATAACAGCAAATGAACTGTACAACAGAAAATGCAAATGCTCTTTATGGTCTCCTCACAACAATGATAAGAAAAATAAACTGAGCCAATATGACATGTTTGTTAATACAGGGATACACATGTTAATGTGATCTCTGGTCTCCCACTCAGAGACACAGGTCTACGAGTGTCCAGCATGCAGACCGCTACCTGAGGACACTCTTCGTGTGAGAGAAAATCTGCTTACACAAATATGTAGAGCCAAATACTGTCAATAATGCCTCTGCAATGTTCTGAAGACAGTTAAACTTGTCAGGTAGGGATGTCCAGCAGGTGAAAATGCAAGCTCCATGAACACGCACAGCTATGGATTCCAGCTGCGTTCGTAGTTCTGCAAACTTTCACCCCCACAAAGTTGAGGTTTTCAGTTCAATCAGCTGCATTTCAATGTCGCATTAACTGGCATTAACTCAGCCAGTTAATGCGAGACAAATCCAGCTGCTCATTAAAGCCTTCTGGTTTGATCAGTCTCGAGTCTACGGATGCATCCGTGTATTTACGTGGTGCTGATGCTGCGCTGAGCGGATGGAAGGGCTGGTCAACATTAGGGAACATGAAAGGCTTGGTCAAACAAAGAAACAAACCCCCCTCAAAATTAGGGCTCAAAATACAACCACAAATGAGGAAATTTCAACATCGCTTGAAAAAACTGTCAGCTAGCAACGTCCCTCTCACCGGTAAGCTAAGTTATTTTTAGCCAATTACAAGTTGAATCTGGTAGTTGGGGTTGTTAGCTAAGATACCGTCATTAAGAAGCGGCACAACTAGTGTGTCTATGTGAGCTAATTTGTGATGTGCACCGCTGGCCCAGCCATTTATTTTTTAATGCACCTTCTCAGATTAACTCACTGCGTGTCGTGCCCAGGGCTGGACTGTGACAAAAGATCGGCCCGGGCATTTTGACTAGAGACCGGCCCACCAGGTATTAAAGATATAAAGCCTTTGAATGAAAAGAAATGCTGTGGTGACAGTGTCTTGTTGGTATATGTATGATTTCTATACATTTTACGTCAGATAAAAACTTTGGTTATAAGATTCAGATAATTATTTAATAAAAGCTAGACATTTTTAAATGAGAATAAGAAAGAAACATATTTCTTTGTGCCCCCCTTTCCCTGTTAATGCCCTACCTGGCCCCCTGGCAAAACTTTGCTAGACGATGTTGCTGTTTTCCTGTTTCCGCTGGTTTCCTGTTTCTGGTGCAAAGTGGGCGATAAACAAGCATAGCCGATCAGCTGATCATTGATCAGTTTCATGACTGAAGTAGCAACAGGAGAGGGAGGGGGAGAGAGTGAGAGAAGAAGAAACAGCTGTGCAGCGTAAAGACGCAGAAAAACTCCAGCTTTGTGTCTTTTTCCATTTTAGCTGAAGTACGGGACAAACTGTGTTCCTTTTCAGCTCAATACGAAACGCGTAATATTTTCTCTGAATATGGGATGATTTCGTTTTTTACGGGATGGTTGGCAACTCTACTAACTAACCTTATGAATAAAATAAAGTTCACTATCAGTAACATCATAGCACCCGCCCAGCTGTATAGAAACTCCGCCAGCTAGTACGCAGTACGGGTTATTGTAACTGACTGTAAAAAGTCAGCACAACGAAAATAAACTACACCTAAACTTGGTTTTTCTATGACCCAGATATACTGCAGGTCATAACGTCTTACCTGAAGTTCAGTTCACCTGACACTCGGACCAGCGGCTGCCTCGGGTCTCTCCTCCTGCCCCCCCTTTCCCTCATCCACCCGCTGGCCTCTGTGGAAGCTCCGCCATAGCCACCACCAAACAACTGAGTTATTTTTACACATCGACCAGTATCTGGCCAATCCACCACCTTTCATTGTTTATACCGTTACAAAAATAAATAAATAAATAATCGGCCCATAAAAACGAAAAATCACCCGGTATGCCAGATGGCCAGTCCAGATATGGTCGTGCCATCAGTTAACCCTTGGCACGCGTGCCCAGGGTTGTTGACCTCTGCCTTATAGTGTGTAAAGTATGTTATACAGAAGAAAAGAATATATCGCGATATATATCGTTACCGCACATGCTTCAAATTATACCATGATATGGATTTTAGGCCATATTGACCAGCCCTAACTGGCGTGGATAATCATTAAACATTACACATTAGGGAACATGAAAGGCTTGGTCAAACAAAGAAACAAACCCCCCTCAAAATTAGGGCTCAAAATACAACCACATTCACTAAAAAAGGCAACAGTTGAAAACACATAAGGGAACATTAAGCTCATTTTGAGTTAATCCCATGATCCTAGTAGTACCTAGCAGCCCTAGCAGTAACTAGTTGGCCTTACTTGCATTGAGGAAAAGAGCATAAGGACTAAGGAATAAAGGAATAAAGGATAAATAGAATATATGTGTAGGGGAATCACACAGTTTATCATAAATTAACTTCATAAGTCAAGATTACGGGTGTCTTCAGCATTGCAATAGAGATGCTTGAAGATCCTAACACAATAGTTGTTATGCAAAAAAAGATGACTGGTGACTGGTGAAATACTAGAGAAAAAAAACTGAACCATTCTAGTTACTATTGCGTCAGGATGTTTTTTTGTGATGTTCAACTGACTTGACTAAATAGGTGGATGGTTTAAGAAAATATAATATCACAACAAGGAAATTTTCCTTTATACATTGGATCAGAAAGATGTGACATTAGTTTGGGAAAACAAACTTTGTTTTGTATGCTAGAATCACTAACATATCTCATTTCATATGACTGTGATGGCAAGGAATGCAAAGAAGAAGTGTGTACCTGGGTATGGTTTTTATTAACTAATAGGTTTTGAGAAGATAGAGGTTCAAAATCTGATGAAAAAGCCTTGACTGAAGTTGATTTTTCTCTGAAAGCATGACTTGATTTTCGGGACGAAGTTGTGTCGCGTTCATTTTCTGGTGATGAAGGGCTATTATTTGATAAAGAATCGGGACCAAAATCAGATGAATGTGACTGAGAGGACACTGGTCTGATCTCATCAAACATAATTTCCAGACACAAATGAGAATCTTCCCAGTCTGAAAATGCTGATTCTGGTGTAACCGACCTTTGCCCTAACAATTCCGCATTACATTCATTATGGGGACACCTGAACTGAGGAACAGGTGAGTCTGGAGAGAGCGGCCTAAATTCACCTTCAGACTCCAGCGATTCAGGAGACTGTGGCCTTAATTCCGCCACCCACTCGTCTAGAAGATAAAGGGTATGTTCTGTATCAGATGCTTCTGATAGAGAAGACGCAGAAGGCATAGTTCTCAAGTCACTACTTTGGAAGTCAAATAAAGTGTCACATTCGTTGTCATGTGTAAAGCCTCGCACAACCTGTGCATAGGTCAAAGTTCTTGAAGCAGGCAGCAAAGGCGATGATTTTACAGTAAGAGCTGAGTGTTTAACTTCAACATTTAAAGAGTAGGAATCTGGTGAATCTGGTCTGTTGTCTTCAAACATTTGTGCAAGACAAGATTCTAAATCATCATTATCGGACATTGTTGAAAGAGGTGACGTGGGCCTATTTTCAGAATATTGCAAGTAGTAGTTACAATGTTGACTGATTGTTGGACTTAACGTCATGGAAGAAGAATAAGGACATTGATGAACTGACACCACAGATTCTGGGGAGGATGCTCTAATGTCTGCCAGCCAACTGTTCAAGAGTGAAAAGTCCAAACCAGGAGACACAAACTCTGGAGACAATGCTCTATTATCTGACAACAGATCCAGACTAAAATCAGATGAATGTGACTGAGAGGACACTGGTCTGATCTCATCAAACATAATTTCCAGACACAAATGAGAATCTTCCCAGTCCGAAAATGCTGATTCTGGTGTAACCGACCTTTGCCCTAACAATTCCGCATTACATTCATTATGAGGACATCTGAACTGAGGAACAGGTGAGTCCGGAGAGAGCGGCCTAAATTCACCTTCAGACTCCAGCGATTCAGGAGACTGAGGCCTTAATTCCGCCACCCACTCGTCTAGAAGATAAAGGGTATGTTCTGTATCAGATGCTTCTGATGGCGAAGATGCAGAAGGCATAGTTCTCAAGTCACTACTTTGGAAGTCAAATAAAGTGTCACATTCGTTGTCATGTGTAAAGCCTCGCACAACCTGTGCATAGGTCAAAGTTCTTGAAGCAGGCAGCAAAGGCGATGATTTTACAGTAAGAGCTGAGTGTTTAACTTCAACATTTGAAAAGTAGGAATCTGGTGAATCTGGTCTGTTGTCTTCAAACATTTGTGCAAGACAAGATTCTAAATCATCATTATCGGACATTGTTGAAAGAGGTGACGTGGGCCTATTTTCAGAATATTGCAAGTAGTAGTTACAATGTTGACTGATTGTTGGACTTAACATCATGGAAGAAGAATGAGGACATTGATGAACTGACACCACAGATTCTGGGGAGGATGCTCTAAAGTCTGCCAGCCAACTGTTCAAGAGTGAAAAGTCCAAACCAGGAGACACAAACTCTGGAGACAACGCTCTATTATCTGACAACAGATCCAGACTAAAATCAGATGAATGTGACTGAGAGGACACTGGTCTGATCTCATCAAACATAATTTCCAGACACAAATGAGAATCTTCCCAGTCCGAAAATGCTGATTCTGGTGTAACCGACCTTTGCCCTAACAATTCCGCATTACATTCATTATGGGGACATCTGAACTGAGGAACAGGTGAGTCCGGAGAGAGCGGCCTAAATTCACCTTCAGACTCCAGCGATTCAGGAGACTGTGGCCTTAATTCCGCCACCCACTCGTCTAGAAGATAAAGGGTATGTTCTGTATCAGATGCTTCTGATGGCGAAGATGCAGAAGGCATAGTTCTCAAGTCACTACTTTGGAAGTCAAATAAAGTGTCACATTCGTTGTCATGTGTAAAGCCTCGCACAACCTGTGCATAGGTCAAAGTTCTTGAAGCAGGCAGCAAAGGCGATGATTTTACAGTAAGAGCTGAGTGTTTAACTTCAACATTTGAAGAGTAGGAATCTGGTGAATCTGGTCTGTTGTCTTCAAACATTTGTGCAAGACAAGATTCTAAATCAACATTATCGGACATTGTTGAAAGAGGTGACGTGGGCCTATTTTCAGAATATTGCAAGTAGTAGTTACAATGTTGACTGATTGTTGGACTTAACGTCATGGAAGAAGAATGAGGACATTGATGAACTGACACCACAGATTCTGGGGAGGATGCTCTAAAGTCTGCCAGCCAACTGTTCAAGAGTGAAAAGTCCAAACCAGGAGACACAAACTCTGGAGACAATGCTTTATTATCTGACAACAGATCCAGACTAAAATCAGATGAATGTGACTGAGAGGACACTGGTCTGATCTCATCAAACATAATTTCCAGACACAAATGAGAATCTTCCCAGTCCGAAAATGCTGATTCTGGTGTAACCGACCTTTGCCCTAACAATTCCGCATTACATTCATTATGAGGACATCTGAACTGAGGAACAGTTGAGTCCGGAGAGAGTGGCCTAAATTCACCTTCAGACTCCAGCGATTCAGGAGACTGTGGCCTTAATTCCGCCACCCACTCGTCTAGAAGATAAAGGGTATGTTCTGTATCAGATGCTTCTGATGGCGAAGATGCAGAAGGCATAGTTCTCCAGTCACTACTTTGGAAGTCAAATAAAGTGTCACATTCGTTGTCATGTGTAAAGCCTCGCACAACCTGTGCATAGGTCAAAGTTCTTGAAGCAGGCAGCAAAGGCGATGATTTTACAGTAAGAGCTGAGTGTTTAACTTCAACATTTGAAAAGTAGGAATCTGGTGAATCTGGTCTGTTGTCTTCAAACATTTGTGCAAGACAAGATTCTAAATCATCATTATCGGACATTGTTGAAAGAGGTGACGTGGGCCTATTTTCAGAATATTGCAAGTAGTAGTTACAATGTTGACTGATTGTTGGACTTAACAGTCATGGAAGAAGAATAAGGACATTGATGAACTGACACCACAGATTCTGGGGAGGATGCTCTAAAGTCTGCCAGCCAACTGTTCAAGAGTGAAAAGTCCAAACCAGGAGACACAAACTCTGGAGACAATGCTCTATTATCTGACAACAGATCCAGACTAAAATCAGATGAATGTGACTGAGAGGACACTGGTCTGATCTCATCAAACATAATTTCCAGACACAAATGAGAATCTTCCCAGTCCGAAAATGCTGATTCTGGTGTAACCGACCTTTGCCCTAACAATTCCGCATTACATTCATTATGAGGGACATCTGAACTGAGGAACAGGTGAGTCCGGAGAGAGCGGCCTAAATTCACCTTCAGACTCCAGCGATTCAGGAGACTGTGGCCTTAATTCCGCCACCCACTCGTCTAGAAGATAAAGGGTATGTTCTGTATCAGATGCTTCTGATGGCGAAGATGCAGAAGGCATAGTTCTCCAGTCACTACTTTGGAAGTCAAATAAAGTGTCACATTCGTTGTCATGTGTAAAGCCTCGCACAACCTGTGCATAGGTCAAAGTTCTTGAAGCAGGCAGCAAAGGCGATGATTTTACAGTAAGAGCTGAGTGTTTAACTTCAACATTTGAAAAGTAGGAATCTGGTGAATCTGGTCTGTTGTCTTCAAACATTTGTGCAAGACAAGATTCTAAATCATCATTATCGGACATTGTTGAAAGAGGTGACGTGGGCCTATTTTCAGAATATTGCAAGTAGTAGTTACAATGTTGACTGATTGTTGGACTTAACATCATGGAAGAAGAATGAGGACATTGATGAACTGACACCACAGATTCTGGGGAGGATGCTCTAAAGTCTGCCAGCCAACTGTTCAAGAGTGAAAAGTCCAAACCAGGAGACACAAACTCTGGAGACAATGCTCTTTTATCTGACAACAGATCCAGACTAAAATCAGATGAATGTGACTGAGAGGACACTGGTCTGATCTCATCAAACATAATTTCCAGACACAAATGAGAATCTTCCCAGTCCGAAAATGCTGATTCTGGTGTAACCGACCTTTGCCCTAACAATTCCGCATTACATTCATTATGGGGACATCTGAACTGAGGAACAGGTGAGTCCGGAGAGAGCGGCCTAAATTCACCTTCAGACTCCAGCGATTCAGGAGACTGTGGCCTTAATTCCGCCACCCACTCGTCTAGAAGATAAAGGGTATGTTCTGTATCAGATGCTTCTGATGGCGAAGATGCAGAAGGCATAGTTCTCAAGTCACTACTTTGGAAGTCAAATAAAGTGTCACATTTGTTGTCATGTGTAAAGCCTCGCACAACCTGTGCATAGGTCAAAGTTCTTGAAGCAGGCAGCAAAGGCGATGATTTTACAGTAAGAGCTGAGTGTTTAACTTCAACATTTGAAGAGTAGGAATCTGGTGAATCTGGTCTGTTGTCTTCAAACATTTGTGCAAGACAAGATTCTAAATCAACATTATCGGACATTGTTGAAAGAGGTGACGTGGGCCTATTTTCAGAATATTGCAAGTAGTAGTTACAATGTTGACTGATTGTTGGACTTAACGTCATGGAAGAAGAATGAGGACACTGATGAACTGACACCACAGATTCTGGGGAGGATGCTCTAAAGTCTGCCAGCCAACTGTTCAAGAGTGAAAAGTCCAAACCAGGAGACACAAACTCTGGAGACAATGCTCTATTATCTGACAACAGATCCAGACTAAAATCAGATGAATGTGACTGAGAGGACACTGGTCTGATCTCATCAAACATAATTTCCAGACACAAATGAGAATCTTCCCAGTCTGAAAATGCTGATTCTGGTGTAACCGACCTTTGCCCTAACAATTCCGCATTACATTCATTATGGGGACATCTGAACTGAGGAACAGGTGAGTCCGGAGAGAGCGGCCTAAATTCACCTTCAGACTCCAGCGATTCAGGAGACTGTGGCCTTAATTCCGCCACCCACTCGTCTAGAAGATAAAGGGTATGTTCTGTATCAGATGCTTCTGATGGCGAAGATGCAGAAGGCATAGTTCTCAAGTCACTACTTTGGAAGTCAAATAAAGTGTCACATTTGTTGTCATGTGTAAAGCCTCGCACAACCTGTGCATAGGTCAAAGTTCTTGAAGCAGGCAGCAAAGGCGATGATTTTACAGTAAGAGCTGAGTGTTTAACTTCAACATTTGAAGAGTAGGAATCTGGTGAATCTGGTCTGTTGTCTTCAAACATTTGTGCAAGACAAGATTCTAAATCAACATTATCGGACATTGTTGAAAGAGGTGACGTGGGCCTATTTTCAGAATATTGCAAGTAGTAGTTACAATGTTGACTGATTGTTGGACTTAACGTCATGGAAGAAGAATAAGGACATTGATGAACTGACACCACAGATTCTGGGGAGGATGCTCTAAAGTCTGCCAGCCAACTGTTCAAGAGTGAAAAGTCCAAACCAGGAGACACAAACTCTGGAGACAATGCTCTTTTATCTGACAACAGATCCAGACTAAAATCAGATGAATGTGACTGAGAGGACACTGGTCTGATCTCATCAAACATAATTTCCAGACACAAATGAGAATCTTCCCAGTCTGAAAATGCTGATTCTGGTGTAACCGACCTTTGCCCTAACACTTCTGCATTACATTCATTATGGGGACATCTGAACTGAGGAACAGGTGAGTCCGGAGAGAGCGGCCTAAATTCACCTTCAGACTCCAGCGATTCAGGAGACTGTGGCCTTAATTCCGCCACCCACTCGTCTAGAAGATAAAGGGTATGTTCTGTATCAGATGCTTCTGATGGCGAAGATGCAGAAGGCATAGTTCTCAAGTCACTACTTTGGAAGTCAAATAAAGTGTCACATTCGTTGTCATGTGTAAAGCCTCGCACAACCTGTGCATAGGTCAAAGTTCTTGAAGCAGGCAGCAAAGGCGATGATTTTACAGTAAGAGCTGAGTGTTTAACTTCAACATTTAAAGAGTAGGAATCTGGTGAATCTGGTCTGTTGTCTTCAAACATTTGTGCAAGACAAGATTCTAAATCATCATTATTGGACATTGTTGAAAGAGGTGACATGGGCCTATTTTCAGAATATTGCAAGTAGTAGTTACAATGTTGACTGATTGTTGGACTTAACGTCATGGAAGAAGAATGAGGACATTGATGAACTGACACCACAGATTCTGGGGAGGATGCTCTAAAGTCTGCCAGCCAACTGTTCAAGAGTGAAAAGTCCAAACCAGGAGACACAAACTCTGGAGACAATGCTCTTTTATCTGACAACAGATCCAGACTAAAATCAGATGAATGTGACTGAGAGGACACTGGTCTGATCTCATCAAACATAATTTCCAGACGCAAATGAGAATCTTCCCAGTCTGAAAATGCTGATTCTGGTGTAACCGACCCTTGCCCTAACAATTCTGCATTACATTCATTATGGGGACATCTGAACTGAGGAACAGGTGAGTCCGGAGAGAGCGGCCTAAATTCACCTTCAGACTCCAGCGATTCAGGAGACTGTGGCCTTAATTCCGCCACCCACTCGTCTAGAAGATAAAGGGTATGTTCTGTATCAGATGCTTCTGATGGCGAAGATGCAGAAGGCATAGTTCTCAAGTCACTACTTTGGAAGTCAAATAAAGTGTCACATTCGTTGTCATGTGTAAAGCCTCGCACAACCTGTGCATAGGTCAAAGGTCTTGAAGCAGGCCTTAGCAATTCTTCATTGTACTTATTATGGGGACATCTGAACTGAGTAACAGGTGAGTCAGGAGAGAGAGGACTAAATTCATCATCAGACTCCAATGATTCAGGAGATTTTGGCCGCAATCTTGGGCATGATTTTACATTAAAAGCTGAGCGTGTAAGTTCAATATCTGAAGAGTAGAAATCTTTTGAATTTTTTTTGTTATCCTCAAAAACTTGTGTAGGTACTGTTCTCAAGTCACTGATAAGGGTCAACTCCTTTTCAGTTAGAGGGCATACGGTCCCCAAACTTTTTGTATCTTCAGGAAATACATAATCCCTCTGTTTTCCTAGCGATGTATGTGAAATTTTCAAACATGGCCTTAGTGCTTCCTTCTCAGTTGTGAATAATGCATACTGACAGTCTTTGTTTACAGTTTCATTTAAGGGTTTTTTTGTGTTAGAGAATTGAGTTATCGTTGGAAAGTCCAAAATGTATTTTGGTCTCTCCACTAAGTCAAACACAAGTGGTTGGGCTAAAGATATTTTTTGCAAGTTGTCACAAGTTTCAAGTTTTTGGTGTTGGTCTTTGGTAGGTGATAATTCTTTCACCGAAGTCAAATTTATAGTCTCTTTCATTTCATTGTATTCTGGAGCCAATTTTGGCTTTGTTGTTAAATCTTCAACTGACTTCCCTGGTAATGAATTATTTTCTAAAGATTCTGCTTCCAGCTTTGAAAACCAGTAATCAAGGTAAGATTGACTCCTTTCCTCTCTTACATTTTGGACTCCAGAAACTAGTGGCCTAAATTGAAATGACTCTTCTTCTTTAGCTGAACAGCCCAAGTCTTCAGTGTCAATGATTTTGACTTCTACACATGTAAGAGTAGATGAATCCATAATTGGTATTTCTCGTCCTTTCATGTGACATATCAATGAATCTGATGCATCTGTGGTTTTATCATCTCGCCATTTATTAAGATGAGATGAGCAATTCTTTATAGTATATTGCTTGACATCACATGCATTATGTTGGTGCTGTGAAGCAGAAAAATGTGGTGGAAGATAAACTGATGTGGCAGATTGCTGGGGGACAGACGGAGGGCAATCGCAATCTACATAATCCTCCATCAAAGGGCTACTTTGAGCTGCTTCCTTTACACTGAATTTATGGTAAGAAGTTGACATCAGGGATGGTGAGGATGGATTTTCTCCTGAATACTGTAAATAATAATGACAGTGTTGATTCATTAGCTGTGTGCGAATTGGCTGTGACAGCAATAGTTCAAGAAATGAAAAACTGCACTGAGAAGTTTGCGATTGTGGGGAAGATGGTCGGCAATCCCTATCTGTAGATAAATAGTCATGAATAGCTGCACACAAGTCAGGTGAAGATATTCCTTTGTGAACTGAAAGATCATATTCATTTTCTACTATCACAGGTGAGAATGTTCTGGATTCTTTCTTTAAATGTTCACCCTCATGTCTTGGACTATATTTAGAGATTAGATAGTCATTCGATACTGGTCTAGAGTGTGAAATTACAGGAACAAAAGCCTTTGACCCAAAAAGCAGTTTGTGGTCGTAACTACATGACTCACAGGTGTTATATTCATTTTCAGTGAAGTTGTTTGTAACTTCTGGAGAACTACATCTCTCAGACATAACAGAGAGTGCATAGGTCTCATCAAATATACTTGAAAAGTCTGGAGGTAATACTCTTTCCCCACCCTGAGGAGAGTCAGGTGACATTGCTCTATAATCACTAACTGACATGACAGATTCGGGGGATGACAATCTAGGTACAGATTCATTTAACATCCATGCATCTGCAAGGAAGTGACCACTTTCATTAGCGGGAGAAAGGGAGCCACACTGCTCTTCAGATGTTAAAGAATCAGGGGTCATTCGGCTGCAGTCTATAAAAGTGGAAGGTAATGTGATACCACACTCAGGTGTTTGTAGTGTGAGATAAGTGACAGGCTGGAAATAGTGGAAAGACAAATTCTCTGGCTCAGTAATGCAGGACCTGTTTGCTTCTGTTACAACATTGTTATTGTTTGGAGTAGTAGAATAACAATTACAGATCATCTCAGTTGAGTCACAAGCCATACAATGAGGGCGACAGGTTGTCTGACTGCATGGCATCATTGTCTGTATGCCATTTTTAAATGGATTCACGTTGTTGGACTTAGCTGTTGCAATATTGAGTTCAGTTGCCTGCATATCAGCATTGTCATCAATGAAGGGCAAGTTTTCCAGAATGACTTCACTATATACATTGCACTTTGTTATTTCTTCTTTGCTTAACTTGAAGGGTTTGGTGTCCATGTCCACACCTGAAACCTGTGTGGTCTTGTCATGACTATAGAGTACTCTCTTGAACTGGGCTGTGATCTCACTAGAACTGGCTGGATCTCTACTGCAAAACAAGGGTGCACAATGTAATTCATTACAAAGCTTACTGACATCAGTTTCAATTTTGTCTGACTCTGACAGCCTCAGAGTAAAGTCTCTGACAGAAAAAGATGAGTGAGATGAGTGAATTTCACAGGATTGACCTTGCTTGTCTTCATAACCACAGTGCTCTAGGCTTTGACCATCTTTGACTTGAGCTCCACCTTGGAAAGAGCTGATGAAATGAGCTTCCTGGTCTTTCACTTTGGGGTCATAAACCTGAGTTGCTTGGCTCCCAAATGCAGCTTCTTTTGAAGTGGGCTGCATACTTACTTGCTCATCTAAGTTGTCTTGACTTGATTCACGTGTAATTACATCCTCAGAGGTCCACAAGTTAGGATTCAACTCACTGCAGAACAAAAAGAAAGATAGGTCACAAAATCTGACTTTGATGATAAATGTGCATCTCAGAGTCCTAATCTGACAAGCTAAAAGGGAAACACACCCAAAGAACTGCACCCACTATATGACACAAAGAACAGCCTGAAGCAGGATAGGACACTGTTCTGTTTCCTGAGGACAACTTGGTGGGAAACATTAGGCTTGAGAAAAGGAGTAGTTTGATCTGACATTGTGTTGCACTGCCAGTGCATTTTGCAGAGTCAGGAATATTTTCAAATGAATAACTTACTGCGGGATTTCAAGCTCCTCCAATAGGTCACCATGCATGCTCTCTGAATGGATCTGTCCAACAGGCTCTGCCCACGAAGGAATATCCAGTAGGGAAGCGACTGAGAGGTCCTCTTCTGAAACAGCTGGGGGTGGTCTGCGATCTGACTCCACTTTTCTCACGACTCTGGGGCTATCTGCATCCTCTTGGACTGAAGATAAGGCTACTGACACTAAAAACAACATATATATGTATATATATGAATGAACGTAAACACACAGGGAGCTTGGTGTAAGGTAGGGTTTTCAGTGTGCTAAGAAGTACAACTACCTTCACTGTGATCCAGTGTCTTCTCTATCTCTGCATAAGTTCTAGATGTTTGCTCTTGAACTGACTTGTTCATCTGGGTTTCAATAAGATGAACAATGTCCATGCGGTTGATCTTAGTCAGCCTCTTAATCAGACAGTCCTCTGTGGAAGAATCAATAATTTATTAATAGATGACTAGAAGACATTCATTTCTATTACGTGAAAACTGAAAATATGACATTTGTATTCAATCAGCGATTTGAATATGGGTCTACCAAATGCACAAATAATTTCATAAAGGCATATCTGGCAGGACAAAATGCTATGGACCTGTGGCGTGTTTTCCCTCACGTTCAACCCAGCGCTGCAGTAAAGCATGGCTCTGCTCTTGGAGGGAATTAGGATTCTCTGTTCTCACTAGCTGAATATCATCTTCACTGAATTCCAGTTCTCTTGCAAGTTCTTGAGAGGTGGAGAACAAATCAAATAACAAAAGAGTTGAATTATGTATAATATCATCTGTTCCTGATGATGAATAGTTGAGTTAAAGTTAAAATAACATTTGAAAAATGCAGTAAATATAGCCTCTACCTAAAATACAGCCTCTTCCTAAAGTACATTGCGTATTTAAAATTTAAAATATAAAACTTAAAATTAATTGCATAATTTGACAGCTTACCAGTCCAGCTGAAGCCAAGAAGATCTGAAATGATAGCTAATGTCTCCTCTTTCCTGTCAGCATCTTCCTGCCAATCGACTAAAAAAAAAAAATGCCAACATAGCCAAACATTAAATGTTAACAACTCCTGAAGTGAAAATATAGTGAGTAACATTTTATTTTACATATTGCAAGTATATGTTATGTGAATGTGTACGTGTAAAATAATATTTCACGAGGATTCTATGCTATAGGCTGTAAAATAAATGTAGATCTGTAATAATGACGTAGATGATAACATAAAGGCTGAAATTTGATACGAATTAATGTTTTCTTACAAATGACTAGTCACGGTCAGCACATCATGCTTTTCAGTCATTAGTGTAAGTAATGTTATAGATCTGCTTTTCCTTATTTTGATAATAGTAAAGCTGGATTATTAGTACAGACAATACTCTCGTATGATAATCATTCACTCATCTATAATCAATAAGTCTTCATTGAAACTACTTAGACTATTTCTTTAGCCAACATGGCCATTCAATCTTGAGACTGCATATTCACAAACACAGATGGGAAAGTAACTTACATGCACAACACAAAAATATACACATAGGGGCACACATACTCACATACAAAATACACTAAACTGTGCAAGGTGGGACCAGACAAGTCACAACATATGAAAGCAATGCAAAATGAGTAATGTTGATATTGTTCTTAGGAGGAGGGAAAAGGCTCTTGCAGCTGAGAGGAAGAGATAAGAATGTAAAAACCCACTTTGAGTCTGGCCATACCTGCCGTACATTCTGAAGATTGGTCATCGATGACTCTCTGCATCTGAGTTTCCACTGTTTCATTCCAGGCAGGCCTGGATTCAAATACATCCACTGTCTCACAAGACAAATGCTCTGTTGGCTCTACTCTACTGCCATCAGAACCTGAACTATGCGAAGCAGGAATGTCATATGTGAAGATAACAGAATCTGGGCTCTTGTGACTAGCGCTACTTATATCATCGGTATCCAAAGAAGGCCTAACAGATGTTTCTATAGTCATGGACAGTTGGCTGTCTTTCCTTGGAGAAGAGCATGTCGAGATCATATGAGGTAAAGCTTTTTCTTGTGTCATTACAGTAAGTTTGGAAGGGGAAAGGTCAGTTGTATTAGTGGGCTGACTACCATCAGAATAACTCCTGCTGTCTTTTACAGAGGATTTATTTATGTCACTAGCCTCAGATCTAGTCCTACGGGCTAAGGTGGAACTTTTTTCTTCTCCATGAACTTGAGATATCTGTGTGTCTTTCTTGGCTTTTTTATAATGACCATCTCCCTTAACTGCCGTGGCTGGTTTTGTCAAAGGTGTGGGTGAGCCCTGATTATATGCTGGCATGCTAGGCTGACCAGATGAAAAGGCCATCTCTATGACTGAGCACTGGTCTTCTTCCTCCTCAATGTCATCATCATCATCATCATCATCATCATCATCATCTGAGAAATCATGGCTCTGGTCTGAGTAGAATGAATGAGCGACTGTGGATATGTCTGATTGAAGATCGGCTATGGTAGAGTCTAGATAGCTTAGACCGAGACTTTCAAGGCTTTTATTGTCTAAAGCAGAGCTAGAGCTGGCACATTCAACTTTAGTAAGTGGCTTCTCAAGTTGTGATTTTCCACTTGTAGCTACGATGACAGTTTCAGAATTGGGACTAGATGCTTTGTCACTGGTACCCTGAGTCAAATATGAATTTGGGGTTTCTTGATGGGTTACATCTGAGACATAATCATTCATCTGTAAAGTTAAAGACTTTGATTGAGAGTGTTCAGTCTCTTCTGGGACAACTTCATCAACTGGATGTTTCCCAATATGAAAAAATGCATATGCTTCCCTTTCTTCATCGAGGCTTCTTGTCATGTCAATAGCTCCACCTCTGGTCATTTCAAATAGCTTTCCCTCTTGAAACTGAAATGGATCAGGGGTTTTTTCATCACCTGGTGTTTTATCAGGTGTTTTTCTGTCCTCTGAAATGCAAAGACCCTCACACTCTACAACAAATTCTCCTTCTTTAGTACACACCGTAGTCTGAGGTTGGCTGACTGAAGCTGAACCGATTGTAAATGGTGATCCAACTTCTTTGTCATCATTTAAATGATGTTCATCTGAGCCAGAAAAAGGAATGTCAGTGACTGCACCTCCAATAGTGTCTTTATCTTTGTGTGGCACAGAGTACTCACATTCTTGATCAGGTTCATCTGGAGTTGCAGTTAAACACAGTGAACTGTCAACTGAGTGAGTACTTTTAGGATCTGACTGAGTTTCTTCCTTCTTATTAAAAGTAATATTCAGTGTCTCCTTTTGTCTGTGAATGCTTTCTATCACACATTTCTCTGTTATTTTCTCTATTGCATCTTGTGGGACAGACTGTGAAACCGGGCCAGATTTAAGATCAACCTCACCATTTTCATGACCATTTGTTTCTGATAGTACAATAGCATCAAAAGATTTTTCTATCCGCAGTTTAGACTCCTGTTCCATCTCCTCAAATGTTTTGATCTTTGCAGCCATTTTAAACATCTCCTCTTCTGGTGTTAACTGTTTATTGGTGCCATCAACCACCCTTTCTTCTGTGTCAAAACAGCCTTGCCTTACAAACATGTGAAGACTCTCACCATGAGCTACTCTCTTTGTGGATTCAGAATATTTGTCTTCTTTATTTTCACTGTGTATTTCAGTTGTCTCAAGATTGTTATCATGCTCAACATGCTCACATTCATCTGAGTAAATATTTTTCTCATAAGCAAAACATGCTCTGAGCTGGGAAGCATAATCTTCATATACAGCAGTCTTTGCTGGGATCTTAACATCTGCATTGTTTGACTGAGTAGGACTTCCCTCAAGAGAGTCTGGACAAGGAGATTCTTTGGTAGGGCTTGGTTCAATTGAATCAGGGGATTTCTGTGACGATTTATCCTCCACAAGAGGGCTAGCTTCTAGTGAATCTCGATGACATGACTCATTAGCTGGGTCATCAAATACAACAGTGTTTAGATTTTCTAAATCAGCCGGTCGCTGTAGTGTGTTAAAACTACTTGGTACTTGAAAAAGAACAGAATCAGAGACAGCAACACTAACATCTTCATGGTCACTTTTATAGTCATGTGCATCCACCATCCATTCCGTTTTAATTTCCTCAGATGAAAAACTCTTCAGGCCTTCATCTTCTTTAGAACATGTGTGCCAACCACTTTCTAAAGGTTGTTTTTTAGTGATATCCAGGCTGTCAAAAATTGTATCTCCTGGTGACATCATTTTATGTTCAGGAGATAAGGCATGAGTTTCTTGTTTGAAATCCTTTATTGCTATAACTTGCTTGTAGCTCTCATGGACTAGTTCCTCTTCTGGTTCAGACTGCACTACTGCTGACTTTTCCTGAAGATGCTGATCTAAGTCATGACTAAGAAGTGATAGCATGCCAGACATATTTTTCCCAGTTGTAGATGGCTGGTGGTGCGCCTTTCTCTCTATGCAAATTTCTTGGATTGGAGTTTCTACCACTGAACTTAGTATTTCTCTGCCTACCATTACATCAGTCTGCAGCTCTTCGATTTCTTCTTCTGATATTTTGACCTCTAAATCATTATTTTTCACAGTAGTTTGTTCACATCTCTCATGGACTACATCCTCTTCTGGTTCAGATTGCACTACCACAGACTTTTCCTCAAGATGTTGATCTAAGTCACTGCTAAGAAGTGACAACATGCCAGACATATTTTTTTCAGATGTAGATTGCTGCTGGTGTGCCTTTGTCTCTATGCAAACTTCTTGGAATGGAGTTTCCAACACTGATTCTCTGTCTCCAATTACATTTGTCTGAAGCTCTTTGTTTGCCTCTTCTGCTATTTTGACCTGTAAATCATTATTTTTCACAGTAGTTTGTTCACATCTCTCATGGACTACATCCTCTTCTGGTTCAGATTGCACTACCACAGACTTTTCCTCAAGATGTTGATCTAAGTCACTGCTAAGAAGTGACAACATGCCAGACATATTTTTTTCAGATGTAGATTGCTGCTGGTGTGCCTTTGTCTCTATGCAAACTTCTTGGAATGGAGTTTCCAACACTGATTCTCTGTCTCCAATTACATCTGTCTGAAGCTCTTCATTTGCCTCTTCTGCTATTTTGACCTGTAAATCATTATTTTTCACAGTAGTTTGTTCACATCTCTCATGGACTAGTTCCTCTTCTGGTTCAGATTGCACTACCACAGACTTTTCCTGAAGATGCTGATCTAAGTCATGACTAAGAAGTGACAACATGCCAGACATATTTTTTTCAGATGTAGATTGCTGCTGGTGTGCCTTTGTCTCTATGCAAACTTCTTGGAATGGAGTTTCCAACACTGATTCTCTGTCTCCAATTACATTTGTCTGAAGCTCTTCATTTGCCTCTTCTGCTATTTTGACCTGTAAATCATTATTTTTCACAGTAGTTTGTTCACATCTCTCATGGACTACATCCTCTTCTGGTTCAGATTGCACTACCACAGACTTTTCCTGAAGATGCTGATCTAAGTCATGACTAAGAAGTGACAACATGCCAGACATATTTTTTTCAGATGTAGATTGCTGGTGGTGCACATTTGTCTCTATGCAAACGTCTTGGAATGAAGTTTCCAAAGCTGATTCTCTGTTTCCAATTACATCTGTCTGAAGCTCTTCCTTTGATTCTCCCTCTATTTTGCCCCCCAAATTATCACTTGTCAATATGACTTGTTGAAACCTCTCATGGACTAGCTCTTCCTGTGGCTGGGATTGTATTGTCACTGACTTTTCGTTGAGATGTTGAACTAGGTCACTGCTAAGAAGTGATACCATACCTGACATATTCTTCTCAGCAGTAGACTTTGGTTGTTCTAAATTTCTCTCAATGCAAGTTTCTTGAAATTGAGTCTCAGATATAGAACATGGTGTTAGTTCTTTTACTTCAGCCACATCAATCTGTGTCTGGTCATGCATCTGTGCACCTATCTCATCCTCCATATCAGCACTCGAAGACTGATGTATTTTGGTTTGAATAACTTGCTGAAAATTCTCCTGAACAACAACCTCCTCTGTATGCTCACTTTTCACTGGCTTGTCCTTGAGGTACTGATCCAAGTCACTGTTCAGCAGGGATAGCATGCCTGACATCTCCTTTGGTTCTGTAGATGGATCGTATGACTGTTGATATTGTACCTTTTTTTCAAGGCAAACTTCCTGGAATGGAGTCTCACTTGCCAAAGTTGGCATGATTTCTTTCTCTCTAATTACATCAGTGTGCAGGTTTTCATTTGCCTCACCGTCTATTTTGTCCTGTAAATCATTACTTGACAATATAATTTGTTCACATCTCTCGTGGACTAGATGTTCTTCTGGTTCAGATTGCATTGCCACAGACTTTTCCTCAAGATGTTGATCTAAGTCATGACTCAGAAGTGATAGCATTCCAGACATATTTTTCTCAGATGCAGATGGCTGGTGCTGTGACTTTCTCTCTATGTAAATTTCTTGGATTGAAGTTTCCACCATTGAACTTGGTGTTAGTTCTCTGCCTCCACTTACATCTGTCTGAAGGTCTTCACTTGGTTCTCCCCTTATCATGTCTATTGAAATATCACTTGTCAATATGACTTGTTGGAACCTCTCATTGACTAGCTCTTCCTGTGGCTGGGATTGTATTGTCACTGACTTTTCGTTGAGATGTTGAACTAGGTCACTGCTAAGAAGTGATACCATACCTGACATATTCTTCTCAGCAGTAGACTTTGGTTGTTCTAAATTTCTCTCAATGCAAGTTTCTTGAAATTGAGTCTCAGATATAGAACATGGTGTTAGTTCTTTTACTTCAGCCACATCAATCTGTGTCTGGTCATGCATCTGTGCACCTATCTCATCCTCCATATCAGCACTCGAAGACTGATGTATTTTGGTTTGAATAACTTGCTGAAAATTCTCCTGAACAACAACCTCCTCTGTATGCTCACTTTTCACTGGCTTGTCCTTGACGTACTGATCCAAGTCACTGTTCAGCAGGGATAGCATGCCTGACATCTCCTTTGGTTCTGTAGATGGATCGTATGACTGTTGATATTGTACCTTTTTTTCAAGGCAAACTTCCTGGAATGGAGTCTCACTTGCCAAAGTTGGCATGATTTCTTTCTCTCTAATTACATCAGTGTGCAGGTTTTCATTTGCCTCACCGTCTATTTTGTCCTGTAAATCATTACTTGACAATATAATTTGTTCACATCTCTCGTGGACTAGATGTTCTTCTGGTTCAGATTGCATTGCCACAGACTTTTCCTCAAGATGTTGATCTAAGTCATGACTCAGAAGTGATAGCATGCCAGACATATTTTTCTCAGATGCAGATGGCTGGTGCTGTGACTTTCTCTCTATGTAAATTTCTTGGATTGAAGTTTCCACCATTGAACTTGGTGTTAGTTCTCTGCCTCCACTTACATCTGTCTGAAGGTCTTCACTTGGTTCTCCCCTTATCATGTCTATTGAAATATCACTTGTCATTATGACTTGTTGGAACCTCTCATTGACTAGCTCTTCCTGTGGCTGGGATTGTATTGTCACTGACTTTTCGTTGAGATGTTGAACTAGGTCACTGCTAAGAAGTGATACCATACCTGACATATTCTTCTCAGTTGTAAACTGTTGTTGGTTTAAGTTTCTCTCAATGCAAGTTTCTTGAAATGGAGTCTCTGATATAGAACATGGTGTTAGTTCTTTTACTTCAGCCACATTAATCGGTGTCTGTTCATCTGTCTGTGCATTCATCTCATCCTCCATATCAGCACTAGAAGACTGATGTATTTTGGTGTGAATAACTTGTTCAAAGTTTTCCTGAACAACAACCTCCTCTGCATGCTCACTTTTCACTGGCTTGTCCTTGAGGTACTGATCCAGGTCATTGTTCAGCAGGGATAGCATCCCTGCCATCTCTTTTGGTTTTACGGATTGCTCATATGATTGTTGATGTGCCCTTTTGTCAATGCAAACCTCCTGGAATGGAGTCTCAGTTACTGAAGTTGGCATGAGCTCTTTCTTTCTAATTTCATCAGTCTGTGGGTCTTCAGTTGGCTCCTCCCCTATTTTGACCTGTAAATCATTACTTTTTATTATAATTTGTTCCCATCTCTCACAGACTAGATCTCCTCCTGGTTCAGACTGCATTGCCATTGGCTTTTCCTTCAGGTGTTGATCTAAGTCATGACTCAGAAGTGACAACATGCCAGACATATTTTTCTCAGACGTAGATTGCTGGTGGTGTGCCTTTCTCTCTGTGCAAACCTCCTGGAATGGAGTCTCACTTGCCAAAGTTGCTGTGAATTTTTCCTTTCTAATTAAATCAGTCAGCAGCTCTTCATTTGTTTCTTCCCCTATTTTGACCTGTAAATCATTGCTTTTCACTATAGTTTGTTCACATCTCTCATGGACTACATCCTCTTCTGGTTCAGATTGCACTACCACAGACTTTTCCTCAAGATGTTGATCTAAGTCACTGCTAAGAAGTGACAACATGCCAGACATATTTTTCTCAGATGTAGATGGCTGGTGGTGTGCCTTTGTCTCTATGCAAACTTCTTGGAATGGAGTTTCCAACACTGAACTTGGTATTTCTCTGTCTCCAATTACATCTGTCTGAAGCTCTTCATTTGGCTCTCCCTTTATTTTGCCCTCCGAATCATCATGTGTCAATATGACTTGTTGGAACCTCTCATGGACTAGCTCTTCTTGTGGTTGGGATTGTATTGTCACTGGCTTTTCTTTGAGATGTTGAACTAGGTCACTGCTAAGAAGTGATATCAGGCCTGACATATTCTTTTCACTTGCAGATTCTTGTTGTTTTAAGTTTCTCTCAGTGCAATTTTCTTCAAATGGAGTCTCGCTCACAGGAGTTGGTGTGAGTCCTTTCTCTGTAATTACATTAGTCTGCAGGACTTCATTTTCCTCACCACCTAGTTTGTCCTGTAAATCATTACTTGACAATACAGTTTCTTCATAACTTTCATGGACTAGGTCTTCTTCTGGTTCAGATTGTACTGCCATTGGCCTTTCCTGAAGATGTTGATTTAAGTCATTATTGAGAAGTGACAACAGGCCAGACATATTTTTCTCAGATGTAGATTGCTTTTCCGTTGAAGACTGTTGTAGGCTTAAGCTTTTCTGAATGCAAGTTTCTTGAAATGTAGTCTCTGATATAGAACATGGTGTTAGTTCTTTTACTTTAGCCACATCAATCTGTGTTTCTTCATCATTAATATCATCCTTCATATCAGCACTAGAAGACTGATGTATTTTGGTGTGAATAACTTGTTCAAAGTTTTCCTGAACAACAACCTCCTCTGCATGATCACTTTTCACTGGCTTGTCCTTGAGGTACTGATCCAGGTCACTGTTCAGCAGGGATAGCATCCCTGCCATCTCTTTTGGTTTTGCAGATTGCTCATATGATTGCTGATGTACCTTTTTGTCAATGCAAACCTCCTGGAGTGAAGTCTCAGTTACTGAAGTTGGCATGAGTTCTTTCTCTCTAATTACATCAGCCTGACTAGATGTTTTCATCTCTACTTGGATTTGATCTTCCTCTGATGGTATAATGTACATTCCATCTTCTTTAGTAGAGTACGAATGGATTTCATTGCTCAGTCCTGACATGAGTCCTTCAGAACTGTCTCTCTCACCAGTGCTGGAGTGATATGTTGTAATAACACTAGTCTCTGAGGATTTATCAATGCCTTTATGTTTGTGACTCTCAAGATACTTGGGACTTATGTCTTCCTCAAAATAAGTATCAGAATCCTGAGCAAAGCTCTCCTCTTCAGGTGTCTCAAGTTGATGTCTGACATCTGAAGCTGTTTGCTTGAACTGCTGGTACTTTGGACATTCCTCCAACTCAGCTTTTATGTCAGCACTAAAGTCCTCAGAAGGTCTGCGATCAGGGCTAATCTGTGAATCATCAGATATACTCTTTCTAATAGCCGGTTCTTCGAGTTGCATTATCCTTCTTGATAACTCTGAATCATCACTCCAAGAGCTAACCCTTCCGTCATCTAACTGAATTCCATAAGCATTTTTTACTGTTTTTCCAAAACAAGAAATATCTAACATTTGTTGTGAACTCTCAGGATTCTGTAGAGGGCCAGTTTGGGCCTCTAAATCCTTCACATCTCTCTGCGGTTGGAAAGTTGTGATATTCTGCATTTGGGTTTGCAATTTTGGCTCATTTCTGGGACTGTGTTCACTCCACTTAATGCCTGACTCTGACTCTAGTGCTCCAACGTTACTCTTCAAAGGGTCTTTCTGAGACTCAAATGTTTTCCTCAGCTCCTTCACAGACATGACATCTTTATGTAACATCTTTGGCCCCTTATTAAGACATAATTGATCACCCTGAAGTGTATCTACAAATATTAGTGACTTTCCACAAGGAATATCTGAAATTATCTGTGATTCCTTTTTGATTAAGGTTACTGGTTGATCAACCAATTCTGCCTGGTCATATTGCTTGGCATCACTCTGTTGATGTACATTTGTGAGGGTCTGCCTTTGGATTTGAGTATTTATCTGTTTTGTAGGACTTTGTTCAGTACTCTGTATCTCTGCGGAATCTCCTGAATGGGATATTAATGTTGAAATAGAGGGAGCCACAGGTTTGTGTTCAAAAAGTTCCACTTTAGTTTTTGAGGGGTCTTTTACAGACTGGAATGTTTTCATCAGCTGCTTAACAGACACATTTTGCTTTCCTGAAAACTCTGGCACATCTTGCTGTGGGCTAACAGCATCATACTGAACTGTGTCAGCAAACGTAACTGTCTTTCTCAACAGGGAAATGTCTGAAATTAACTGTGGTTCCGTTTTGATTAAACTTTGTGATTGATCATCTGTGTCTGTCTTTATGATGCCGTGTACATCAGCGTCACTCTTTGAATGGAAAACCGTGGGTCTCTGAGATTGGCTTTGTGATTCTGGCTCCTGTGTAGGACGTTGTTCAGTTGTCTCTCTCTCTTCAGAATCATTAGAATCTAATATCAGTGTTGAATGAGGTCCCACTTTACTTTTTTGATCTTCTTGCCCAGTCTGGAATGTTTTTATCAGATGTTTCACAGAGAATCCCTCCTTCTCTGACAAGTTTGATACTTCTCGCAATGGGCTAACACTTTCATCATCTTGTTGAACAGTATCACTAAATGTAACCATCTTTTCAATATAAACACTGTCTGAAGGGAACTGTGATTCTTTACAGCTGATTAAGTTTGCTGGTTCATCCTTGATGTCTGTTTGATCACCTTTCTTGACACTACTCTGTTGATGGAAAATCGTGGGCCTTTGAGTTTGGATTTGTGATTTTGGCTCCTGTGTAGGTCTTTGTTCTATATCATGCACTGTTTCCGAACCAGGTGATTCAGAAATCAATGTGGAAATACAAGAAGGCTGCAAGGATTGGTGTTCAAAAAGCCCAGATTTACTCTTTGACGGGTCCTCCCCAGTTTGGAAAGCTTTCATCAGGTCCTTCACTGACATAGTTTCCTCTAATCTTTCTGTCTGAGATCTAGGTGACTTAGGAACTCTGGGAAGTTCTGGCATAGCTTCCTCCATTTTCTTTGTGGTAATAGAAGATTTTCCATCGTATGTAAAGACTTTAGTATCTTTTTGCACTTCTTCCTCTTCAACTTTGTTCTGTAAAGCTTTTACCCTGTCCTTTATTGATCCTATAGGTGTCTCAACCACCAAAGGAGAAGCTGGTGGCTCGACAACTTGGGTGGATAAAAGGCTACTCTCTTTAAGAATAGTATCACCATCTAAAGACTCCTCAGAGCTCATCCTTTCCAACTCTCCCTCAGAACTGCTACATCCAGAACGCGATCTGTCTCTAAGTTTTTTCCGAATAGGTTTCTTGATATCTGGGGGGTGTTTTTTGTTTGCATGCTTTTCAATGACCTGTTCAAATCCATCTTGGACAAGATCTTCTTGAGAACCACATGTCCTAGCAGATTTCTGGCCAAGGTATTTTTCTGTCTGTGTGGTAGGGGGGGAGAACAATGTGATGTCTCTAACATCTGTGTAAGATCTACTTAAACTTTGTTTCTCAATGTCAATGTTCTTTATGACTGGCTCTTCAAGGGTATTGGTCCCATAGATTGAAAATTTATCTTTGATATCATCAATTTGTTGTCCTCTCAGTTTACTAACATTCGTCCGATCGTTAATTTCACCAGCCTTTTCTACTCTGTCTTTGAACTGTTCTACAGTGGCCACAGATTCTCTTTCTTCCGATTTATTAGTTTCAGCTCTTTCTTCATAGATATCTGGAGTAAAGATAGCAGACATTCTGACATCTTGTGTGTCTGACAGGAGATCTGGGCTCGCAAGGGTTGCAGGGTCAAGAGGTTGATTAGTTCTTAAGGAGAATGTCTCCGTTGATTCAGATTCATCGTCTTCAGTGAAAAATATTTCAGAACCAAAAAGGGTACAGAACATAAGGGACAAATGAAGTGGGGGAGAGAGACATCACAAAATTGTCACCAAGATAATGCCATCAAAAATCCATCTTCAGTTCACAGAGTTAGAAGATGACAAGGCAGAGAATAAGGAAGTCTCAAAAAGAAGACCAAAGAAGACAAAGTAGTTCCCAGACACTTGAAGAGCGGTAGAGCAGCAACAGCATAAGCAAAGCCAAGAGGTGTAACAAAATGAATAGAATGTAAATAAGTACCATAATAATCTAAATTGTTTGACTATGCATTAAAAATGAATTGCAAGATATACCAAAAACAAGATGAAACAGATAAACCTACATATGGAACAAAGGTACAAGAAGGACTGAAAACAGACAAACAAAACTTCTCAAGATTGTTGCTATTATAGTCATGTTTGCCAACAAATAAACATTTTTTTAAATAATAAACTTTGAATTAAAAAAATTATAAGGTATTTGAGTGAAAATATGAGGTAAGCAAAGTAATAGAATCACTGTTACTTGACTGTTTTAGTCTCTTTTCAATACTTACTAACTGTAAGCAACACAATATATAGAATTGTTAGTTAGTATAAAATACTGTTATATTTAGCATTTACACTCTATTTGATGTGTTCATTATTATTAAATATTATAGCTTACAAGTTGTTACTGCTAGAATCCTATAGTTTTGTGACATGATAGCATATATAGAAAATAAAAATAGTGAGGTAAAACAGTGTAAACCAAATTTAAAATTTGTGTGAATGAGTGAATGAAAGTAACTTAGTAAAAAAAAAATAATAATAATTTAAAGAAATAAAACAACAAAGGAGAAAGCAGTGGCTAAAGAAAATCATAGAACATGAATTATGTAATAATAAATTGGCTAGTAATCAAGCACAAACAACATGATATTGTTTGTTTTTCTGTGAATAACAATTTTTACACGCAACTCGTACAACTGCTGAGGTTTAACATGAGAAAATATTATGTCAAAAAAATACTTGTTACATAATAAATGTTATTATCATAAAACATAATTATCTGTAAGTTAAGATTAATGTCAAGTACAAATATCTAGAGAATCAAACAATTTTGAGAAGATATATATAAAAAATACTATTTTGACCTTTGTATGAAATTAATAAAAACAAATATAGTGGAAAATTGAAATGATAGGAAAGTCAGTGGAGTTTGGAGTGAGGAGAACATAAAGTATAGCAGCCATAGCATATCCTCCAGTTACAAACATGTAACTGCATACAATGTTAGTAGTAGTAATTAGTAGTTAGTATATATAACAGGCAAATCTTTTAACTTAATACTTCAAAATATTTATGACCAGCAATCTCAAGTTAATCTTGTGATGCATAAATGCATAACTATCATATAATATACAGGCCCATTACTATTGAAAATAGTTTTTACAATGTCTCAATGCATGAATTTCTATCATGCATTTTAGATACTTGGTCTATTGTGACAATATATATAAGAAAACTAACTTCTAATAGAGCACAAATACTAAAATAACAACTTACATTTCTTGTCACTCTTCTCACTCTGAAAAAAAAAAAAGAAGTCAAATCACAGTAAGCTGCAACCTAATTATACCATCTAGGTTTTTTGCTATAGACTGAAATCAAACAAACTTTATTTACCTCATCATCTCCATCTTGGTCTGAATCAGACTCCTAAATAAAAGAATAAAAATGAGGAGAAATCAGCAATGTGGCAGTTTCAAAGTTAAAGTTAAAATCACCTAGCATACATGATAAAATATTTAAAAGCTGACCTTTGAGTATGGTGGAAGGGTGATGTTTAGGTTGCAGATTGCATTGAGATTAAGACTACGGTACGTGCGTGGTTCCTTGGTAAAAGACAATCGACCACATGGCTCCTGTGCTGTGTCTCGAATCTGCTCATATTTGGGGAAAAAATATGTCTCTGACTTGCATATATTTAGATTTGTGAATTTCTGAGTAAAAAAGTAAACATTTTATATATTTTAATAGATTTAAAGTCATACTTTAATAAAGAGGGCCAGTCTGTTCTCTTTGAAGGCATAGAAACTGAACACATGGTGCTGCCCACTCTTGGTAAGAGGCACCAGGTTTCCAAAGCAGTCAGCAAATATAGGTTTCCCCTCTAGTACCTGTATCAGGATATGACAAATCTAAATGTTTCCATGGCTCAAAAGAAACAAAAATTCTTGGACAATATTATTCAATTTCTTTCCAGAAATGAAAAAGAACCAATATTAATAAGAATCAGTCAGTAATAACCTGCGTCTGATTTAAAATCTTTAAATACCCACTATTATCCCCAGTATTACACTGCACCTCAACATCTCGGCTTCGGGCGACTTCAGTGAAGTTTTCTTGCTGTTCCAAGGTTTTGTCCATCTTGTCATCTGTCATGCAAAAACACCGTAGGCGAGCCTCAATGGGGTCAAGTGTCTTAGCAAAAATGACAAACTTAGCCATGTATGGGACACAGATGATTTCTCTGTAGACCTGAGTGCCAAAACCAACAGACTCCTGGATCTGTCTGCAGTCTATCAGCCAGAATCTACAAATGAACGACACTTTTAGGTAAGTATCAACAGGTAAAAATTTAAGCATAAACGTTTATAACCTTCAATCGTAAGACTGCAACTGTGTATCGTCATTTACCAACAAATAAAAGATTTACCTTGCTGACACATTCGTGGTGAAGGAAACACATTGGTTAACAAAAGTAAGAGGCGTGGAGCCGGTGATGTCCTCCCATTGTGCAGGAGTGGTACCACCTGAAAGGTAAACCAATGATTTGTTACCCAACCTCTGAAAACAGTTCACTCAATATTTTTTAATCTTCAGACAGCATTTGTCTTTTTATTGGACTTAAGACAAGATACATCCACCACCAATTCTGATAAATTACGTCCATTAAATCAGGTCATTTCTTTTAATAGCACACAAAGAAAAATATCAAAGATTGACTAAAGAGCTTTATATTAAGATTTTAAACATAGAAATCTTAATAAAATTATGAAAAAAAAACAGCAATTGCACAAGCAACAAATACAACATGAACAATAAATTAGGATGTTCACGGGAGCATTTCAATATGTCATCCAATGAGATGTGCCTGAAAGCCATCCAAGATGTTTTCTTTCTAAAACAAAGGGTTTTATTTATAGATACTTACCTGTAATACTACAAAGCAAACGTAAAGTCGGGGTCTCCCCACTGAATGTGGTGTCACTATTGGAGGTCTTGGGAATTGGGATTGTCATTGTGATGGGTTTGTGGAACTTTCTTCTCCTTGGCTCCAATGTGACAATTGGGCTGAACGTTGCTTTATTACCAAGAATCTTTCTCACCATGTCAACATCAATAGGCTGAGCCTGGGGCAAGATATGTGGTAATATGTATTCATATTTTTTTTCTTCATAGCCATAATTTGGATATTCTGTTGGTATACCAGTCAAGGAATGTACACACCTGAAGCCCAACTCTAATCTTCTTAGTAAGGGCTCCTTCAGGGAATACAGCCTGGACCTGGGGCACGAGAGTACTACTGAGGACCCCGCCCTCTGGACCAATCAAATGACTGTCCTGCTTTATCCTTGACACAACAGCAAAATACTGTGGGAAGTCTCTGGTGATGATGCGACATATTCTTTTCTTTTCAAGTTCCTCAGGGGAATCAAGTTCTGTGAAAGAAAGCATAAAGTCAGTGCTTTGTTTTTTCCCTTTATTATTTAAGTACTGTGCTTCACATTATTATACTAGCATTTTAAAATCTATAAGACAACTCTCTCCTGCTCTAGTGTTGCTCGTTTTATGGCATTCATGTATTGTTTTACATAAAATGCTTTGAGATATCAACCTATCGATCACAGTTATACATCACAGGCCACTTCAGATCCCTTACTTTCATCCATGCCATTAAGTATCTGGTTCAGTTCCTCTTCAGTGAAGTCACAGTGGTGTTCCTTCCAGCTCTCTCCTGTTTCACTCCTTAAGATCACTAGCTCCCGCTCTGTGCCCCGCAGAGCAGCAAAATGGGGGATCTCTACAATCACAGGCCTAAAAGGTGTGACAAGGTAAAAGCAAATACAAATTGGACTAATGCTAATTAATGCTTTTCAGCGCTAACTCCAGAGAAAAATCAATGATAGCATAGTGTTTAGGTTGACATGTGAATGAATTTACGAAGAAAGAAAACAATAAAAACTCAGTTAAAATTAATTTCAAAACACAAACTATGAACATAAAAACAAATAAACATCTATTTCACATCAGGACCAGAATCCAACTAGAAACATGATTGGGGAGATAGGTGCTTGTGGGAAGCATGAAGAAAACGCAACAGGTTAAGGTAACAGGTCAGGTGGTAAAGCTGTGCTTCTCTTCAAAGAAAGAAAAGAAGCACCACAAAAATAAATTATAAAAATTAATATATATATATATCATGAAAAACTAAAAAAAAATTCAAATTTTAGGACAAGGGAAAAACACGGGTGGGCGTGTAACCAGGATTTGAGGGTGGTTGGGTATCACCCTCACATGGTCCTACCCGAGGAACTTGGTTCCTGGAGGACCCAGCTGCAGGATGCGACTGACCAAGCTCTCACCCTCATTCAGAGGGGGTGGAGCTGTAGGTAGGTGGAGCTTACTGATCCATACGCAGCACAGAGGGGGAGTGAAGAAGAAAGTATGAACACACCACACAACTACTGAAACACACTTATACCAGATAGTACAAAGCCACCAGCAAGTACACAAACTGTTAGTAGATGCGCGCAGACACACACAAACACACGCACACTCAACCAAATTTACCCCAAGAACTGGGCTCCAGTGGGTCCCACTTCTATAATGCGACCAGCCAGCCCTTCACCCTCTACCATAGGTGGCATAGAGGCCAGACGATGCCTCTTCACCAGCCTGCAAGTCACCCGTGTCGGGGCAGAGCACTTTCTTGGTGGGACAATAATTCGCAAACCATTGTGACGGCAACCACGCATAGCTCCACCTCTGGCATCTACCATGAAGCTGACCAGGAAGCTAAAGAAAAGGCACCAGAAATGGATGAATTGGTTTCTAGACATTCAAACAAATAAAGATGCAAAATCTCCATGCTCACAAGGCAACTGAATCAAGTAAAGGTAAAAGAAAAGGCTATTTTTGTAACCTGAGAAGAGACATTAATAACAAATAGGTCTCAATAAATATCACTTTATCCTGGAGAAACACTTTTTTGGTTTTATTCTGCTTTAATTTTTTTAACTTGCAAGATTCTGGTCAGGACACAGGTTGTATTATGAACTGATATAATTAAATTGCATTAAAACAGGGCAAAGCCAGCTAGAGCTGCACTAAGGATAAAAACAAATCTGGTTATTTCAGGTTATTTCAGGTAATGTAAGGGCATTCATTATGAAATAAAGCAAAGAAACAGGATGGAAATGAGAAAATCATTCAAAAGTGACAAAGAAAAAGAAGTAAAGGCACAAAGGAGATAAGAAAATAGACAAAATAAAGACTTCACCTGCTGTTGTCATGGTCTAGGCATGGTGAGGAACGGCTAGAAGCAGAATACAAAAACAACACACACACACACACACACAGAGTCACAAATACAGAGAAGATAAGAGAATGCACATCGAAGCAACAACAAAATAAACAAAAGAGAAAGAGAGAAAAAAGAATGAGTAAAAGTGAGAAAACCTGACCAGACAGATAATTACACAGCAGCAAAAATAAAAGGAGTAGAAAAGACACATGAGAAAGTATGAAAAACACACCAAAAGTACACCAGAAAAAAATAAGGGCATGTAAAAGATGGAATATCTATTTCAGAATATAATGACAACCCTTGAAGTAGTGCATTAGCCAGCACAAGCAGCAGAACAGTCAGTAATTTGTTGCAGGAGGTATATAAGCTGAAGGACAGCTGCAAACAGGAGAAAGATTTACTGAAATAAAGGCTTGCAAAGCACCGAGATGCCATTTTGTGTCTTAAACTTTGGTGACTTTATCAGCAAGTAAACTAAAATAGAACCAGAAAATACACAACAATGGCAGAATAATGCTTTGAGTATAAGTAAATCATTAAAAAAAAAATCAATATCAGCTGATCCTTTGACATGCTGCTGCACATACTGTACACAAAGCAAAATGCAAATGAGAAGATCCAGTTAGAAATGCCCACATAGCCTGTTTATCCAAGATGTACACCTTTGTGTATAAAGATGGAGCCTTTAGTCTGAATTCTAATGTCCAAGCTCACTCTGAAATTAAAATGCTACAAGTGTAAAAAAAAATTGATTTTACTTTGAAGTCAATGTGCCTGTAGAGGGCACTGCTACCATAAACAGGTTGGTAGAATTTCCAAAGATGGGCTTAATGTATTTATTTCTATAAGAGACGCCATGCAAAATGAAACTGTACCTGAGTGTAGTGACAATAAAGACAATTCTGCTTTTGATTGTGGATAATTTACTAAAGAAATTTGGATAAAGTGTGCACCCTAAGCTGATTTAATGCAAGTCCACAAAATGTTTATGGCATCTTGTGGTTTTTACAAATTGTGGGTTTTAAAAAAAACCCTCAGTATTTCCAGACATAATGGGAATGTGTATGTTAAGTTTGCAACTGGGTTAAGTCCCAACATTTGGATTTTCTCTGAAAGAACGGAGAGTGAGTTTTTCTCTGTGTGTGTTTGTGTGTGTTTATACCCAGAATGTAGCAGACTGGAGGACAGCACAACATTATCAAGATGTTCAGCACCCCAGCTCAGACGGAATGAGTCCTTTTCATGCTCTCTAGACAGTGTTGACACCTAAAGAACAACAAGCATCAGCAGGCTGGTTGGACTCACCTCGAGTGTCTAAAGATACTTTATTGAAGGTTAGACTACGGATACTACGCTTACCTGGTGACTTGTAAGCAGATCTTCAATGAGAACTTCTCTTTGATGGAAACTTTGGTGAATGGGAGTGTGTTGGGGCCTGATGAAAAACCAAGGTGAATCTTCTCAGACTTTTTCTGTATATATCTGCATTACTTAGGTATTCCTTATGATGATGAACTTGGCTAACAGCAGATCAGGAAGGTTTGCTGTGAGCAAATTTAGATGTTTGTCAAATACAATATGTGTGTGCTGTTTCTGACCTGTCCAAGTTGTGGCTCATGTAATTGAAGCCATCTAGATAATGTCCTGGCAGAGAGTCATCTCCCAGCTCACGGAGGTCCTCTGCTCTTAGATACTCTCCCCCATCACCTGTCATTGTGTCCTCGCCTGGAAAACAGATACAACAAAAATGCCAAACCTTGTTATGAACAATGAAAAAATTAATAACACTCTCTCTCTCATGTATATATATATGTAATATATGTTGCATTGACTATGCAAGTAATATGGGGATCGAAAAGATGAGCTCCACAGACATCTCAGATAATGGCTCTTCTTCAACTCTTCGAGCACTTTTTCAGATCCAAAACTACATCACCTACAATACACTTTTTTACAACTTTTGAACAATGAGGTATAATTTTTTAATGAAGCTCAGTCATGACTTATTGTGTCTCATGACTGGAGTAGTTTTTTCCTATAAAAAAATTAGCTTGATATCGATGAGCAGCACACTAAATTCTTGTTTTCTACATTTAAGTAACTTACCCTCTTCATCAGACACATCGAGAATCTCAGTCATGGTCTCTGGAACATTCAGTTTGTGTTTCTCTGTAACCGTCTAATGTAACACCATTCAGAGTCATGGAAAACAGACAACCAAAACAGAGAAAGGTTATAGTTTAAGTTAAAAAAAATTTCCTGGCTCCATTTCCAGAGGCTAAAGCAATCATGAGCTTACAGTTGTGGTTGTGATGACCTCCTCAGTGACGACTTTCAGTGTGTCTACCACAGAAATGTAACCCAAACGTTTCGCAATTGACAGAGCGGTATTTCCATTCTAACAGAGAGAAGGATATACGATAGCGTACCAGCAGAACTTTTTCCACAACATATTTCACATGTTAAAAGTAAATGCTTGGGCTCTATTGTGTCTTACCACTGTAGTAGTATTGGGCTTGGCCCCATGTTGTAATAAAACATTAATTATGTGTGTATTCCCTTGTTGTGCCGCTTGATGAAGTGGCGTGTAACCATTCTGCAGGGCAAAAGTTTAAAAAGAAGACAACAAAATTTTGTTAAGTCACAGTAGAAACTAAAACGAAAGTGATGCTATATTTGAGTTTTGTTTCACGCTGTGTCTGCAGTTTAAGTTAAATAGAGCTTGCATGCTTCAAATTTAAGATTTAAATATAACCTTGGTTTTGGAGTTGACGCTGGCTCCTTGTTGTAACAGGAAGTTAACCATCTTGGCATTTCCATAATGACAGGCGACAATCAGAGGGGTATATCCAAGCTGTAGCGAGGGGGGAGAGGGTGAGAGATGAAAACTGATCTTCTGTAAGCAAGCACTAAACTCAATCTTAATGCTTCCTGAATATATGATGTATATGAAGACTTTGTTATGTTTTTAAAAAGCCTCTGGATGGCAGGTATTTACATGCACGTCCATATGATACACTTAAATATTAACATGTAAACATAAAGCGATTAAACAGAAAGTAAGCAAGACATACTGTCATTCACACAGGAAAATTCTTGTAGATTAGCATACTGTTAGGTTTTCATTACTAGTAAATCTTCTTATAGAATCTTCTTTTGTGTATACTTGTTAAATTTGTCATGCACATGCATGTCTGTACTTTGGTTTGCTGGTCCAAGTTGGCATCATGTTTGGCTAGTACTTCTGTTACAGTGACTTTGTCCTCTTGGGCAGCAAGATGCAGAGGAGTTAGTCCACTCTGTAAAACACAAAGCAATGTCACATTACCATCCTTCACACTTTTTTATTTTATTACTTTTCTTAACATAGTAATAAATTGCTTCATGGAACAAATTAGACAAAACTGTTTTTTATAGAGCACTCAGCTTAAGAACTAAAGAGTTTTATACAGCTGTATGTAGACTGCATGTGTTTCTTGTTTCCACTTCAAATTATTTTAATAAATAAAAATGTCATAAAGATTGTGCTCCTGTGTGACCTTTGTCGCTGTGTTCACATGGGCTCCTTTTCCCAGCAGGAGGCTGGCCATCTCTGCATGTCCTTCCTGAGCTGCCAGATGCAGAGGGCTGACTCCCTGTTTTGTTAAAGCATTGGTCTCTGCTCCATACTGCAGTAGCGCTAAAGCAATGTTTGTCTGGTTCTTTTTGGCTGCAATGTGGAGAGGAGTGTAGCCATTCTAAAACAGAGGAAAGAAAGAAGATATACACTGTGATAGAAATACAGTACATGCAAACAAGTGTGAGCTTCTCATGGACCTTTATTTTTCTTTAAAACTCAGCCTAACCTTTGCAGTAGCATGAGGCGATGCACCTTTATCCAGGAGCAGCAGCGCCACCTCTTGGTTGTCATAATGAGCTGCCACATGTAGTGGAGTTAAGCCATTCTGTGAAAAGAAGCATTTGATTTAATGAAACTTTTTGCAAGCCTTTGTGATATTTTTGTGTGTGTGTTTTTGTGTGTGTTTTTTTTTTTTGTTTCAAGTCAGTTTTATTCCATAATTTGTGTTTCAGAGAAAACAATCAGATGCTCAAAGATTAAGTGTAATGTGTCTCTCTCTGCAATTAAGACAATTACCCTCAGTGCTGGGTTTTGTTTCAGAACCTGCTTCTACAACTTCAGCTCACCTTGCCAGCATCATCAGTAAGAGCTCTGCGCTGAAGGAGAAGTTTTGCTACGTCGAGGCTTCCATATTTTGCTGCTACATGTAATGGAGTGAATCCTTTCTGTAGATGTAAAAGGGATTAATTAAAATTCCACTGATTTAACTTATCACATGTTATTTATCTGTCTACATGCATTCATCCTCTGTTCACCTTGGTGGCCATTGAGTGTGAAGCTCCAGCCTCCAGGAGCACAGCAGCTGTCTCCACCTGCCCCTCTCTGGCTGAAATGTGGAGAGGAGTGTAGCCATTTGTGGTGGCAGCATCCGGGTAGGCCATGTGCTGTAATAGTAGCTGGACAATGTCTGTTTTTCCCAGACGTGATGCAATGTGCAGGGGAGTCTGGTCCTCCTGTAGTTGAGGGAAAAAGAGGTAGTACATGTTATAGAAGAAAAGGATAAACGGAAATGATGCAGTCATTTAAAAGCAGTAAAATTAGAATGAACGGTGATGTTGTAGGCAGAGCTGGGACAGGTGACATCAGGCATTCAAACCAGTGCTTGAAATATAAAAATTTACTGTAAACAGAAGGAAAGAGTGATTAATGTTTACAGCTGACTCACCCTGGCCATGGCATCCACCAACGCTCCATTTCTCAGCAAACAGCGAACCACTTCCATCTGTCCTGCTCGTGCTGCCATATGGAGAGCTGTCTCACCGCGCTGATAAGCAAAGACAGAAGATTTATAAGCTTTAGGACGCTGTGCTAAACACAAAAAGTACACCAGAACGGGGTACATTTTTTCACGTGCTTGCACTGAAACAAATGAAATGTGTGTTTACTTTGTGATGTGTATTTCCGACTGCTGATCGCTGACCTGATAAAAGAAATGACTACTTACGATGTTACGAACATCAGGAGAAGCTCCATTCTGCAGTAGAAGTAAAACGATGTTGAGGTGACCCATGAAAGCAGCTACGTGGATGGGAGTCAGACCAGACTGCGATAATGAAAAAAGAGACATGCAGTAACAACAAGGAGAAGCATTAAATGCAAATTTAGAACAATGTTAGCAACAAAGTATACTGTGCTAATCCATGAAATCCTGACACACCAAAACAATCTCACCTCAGTAATTGCCTGTATGGAGGCACCGTATTTGACCAGCAGCTCCATCACCTTCACTCTGTTTTTCTTACAAGCAATGTGGAGAGGAGTAAAACCATTCTGGCAGAGACAATAAGAGAAAAATTAGCAGGAATATGCATGTCTCTATAGTAAAAAGGTAGCATTGGAGTATTTAAATTTTATAACCTTATTTTATATTTCAGGAGTTATTAAACTTTTTGGGTCAACTGACCCCTGATAATCTGATTAACCCTATGCTTACTACTGTTGGGACTCTTATATATCATTAAAAATAACTGTATTCTGACCATTTCCAAACCAAAGAGGCATTTAATTTGAAGGTGAAAAGTCAGAATATACGTGTTCCCAGTCAGAATTTTTTAACTGTATCTGCCCCTCAAGTCAGATTTCCAACTCAGACCATCAATGCTGACTTCACAATCCAAGTTGGCAGTTTGAAATTCCTCAGGAACATTTTATATGAAAGAATATGGAAATATAAATATATAAATAAGCATACTAGTAAATTGCAAGATATTCACGATCCATAGTGTCACTCTTTTTATCTTAATATGTGCATCAGTAAATATCATGATAATTTCTGTTAATACCAGTTTTGGTGCTTCTCTTATTGTTTCTTTGAACCCTTACCAGTGCTCTTGCATTGGGATTGGCCTTCTTGTCCAGGAGGAGCTTAGTTACTCTGTAGTGGCCACAGTGAGCTGCGACGTGCAGCGCGGTAAGGTAGTCGAGTGTGACATCATCAACAGGCGCCTTGTGTTGCAGCAGTAGTTTTACACACTCTATGTGGTCTCCCTGGGCTGACATGTGCAGTGGAGACAGTCCATTCTATATGGAGGCAAAAAATTTAAAGAATAGTAGCCGAGATGAAAACCAAAGGAATATAAAAAGGAACAATAGTACTCATATTGTATAAATTATAAATGATATACTAGTGCAAATATGCTAACCTTGGTTCTAGCTAGGATGGGGGCTCCTCTTTCCAGCAAAAGCTCAACTGCAGGATCATGTCCACTCCTGGCTGCACAATGCAGGGGCGTCAAACCATCCTTCGGAACAATCACATATGCACAAGCAAACACACACATTAATCCAGTTTAAAGATTTTGAGAAAGAGGACCTGGAAAGTTGTTGATTCCACTTATTTATTGTTCACTATGGTTTTAATAAAAGCTGAGTCTTACTCTTGTTTTAGCATCTATCTGAGAACCTCGGTCCAATAACAGGGCCACCATGTTGGTGTTGCCCCTCTTAGAGGCAACATGTAGAGGTGTTATTCCATTCTGACAAGGCAGATACAGAAACAAAGGTACATCAAAAACTACAGCATGTAAAAGTCTTAGCAAAGTAGTTTAGCTACAAACATACAGAAAGAAATGTAACGTTTAATGGGCTAGAGGTAAATGTATTAATAAAGGCTTATTAGAAGTGAACACTACGATGGTAAATAACATGCCCTTCTGTAATGATCAAAGTCAAAAACAGCCACACAGTAGGAATTTGGCTGTACCCTGGCTGTGAAGTCAACAGCGGCTCCTCTGTTCAGCAACAGGGTGGAGACATTCACGTTACCATAGTGAGCCGCAATGTGCAGAGGGGTGAAACCACTCTGATAGGAAAGGAGAGAATAGAGAGGGACAGAGTGAAAGGAAAAGAGGTTAGAGAGTGCAGAACAGCTCATCACGAAAAGGAGAAAAGTAAAATGAAAGTGAACAAAAGAAAGTAAAAAAGAAAGAAAGACTTTTCATTGTTAGATACAGGAATAGACTCTACTGAAGCAGACTCTGCTGAAGTAGTAATATGATGAAAGAGCGTGCTGAAAGAAAAACATTGTGTAAGAAGGAGCATAAAAATGAGCAAATCCCAAAATAGCACATTCAATAGATAATACATGCAAAACTGCTCAAGTTCAGCCATGCTTACTAAAAAAAACTACGGGTGAATCAACTTGGTTTTTTGGATACATAAATATATTGAAATAAAGGACAAAACATAACTCATAAGCACCAAGCAACACTATGGACGCTCGCAAGTATGTGTTTCTACTTGGGTAGACAAATGAACATTTATATATTAGCTATATATATAAATTTTCATAGTACACAATTGCAGGTCGGTTCACTCCTTACCTTCCCATTCTGATAGACATGGTGCAATTTAATTAAGAAACAAAGTTTACTTAAAGATCAGAGATCAAAGTGTTTCAGAGAAGTAAATCAACATGCACAAGGACACACATGCGCTGAGTTACGCGTAGAAAGATAGGAGTAAAAGAAAAAGCTGATTTTACTTTCAGGTTATCAATTCAGTATAAAATTCGTAAACATAATACATTTCAATGACCTATCAATTAAAAATAACAACAAAAATCTATAAAATAAATGATCAGTAATTAACTGACATTCTCTGGGGATTATCAATACAACACATTGTGTTTTACTGTCAGCCATGCAGTGTCTAATACAGCAAACTCTGGCATGCAGGGTATCCCTATGTCACAAAAGTCCTCAATAAGTAAGGACAAGATCAAAACAAAAGAGCTGAAAAAAATGGTCAGAAGTGACAAAATTCAGAATCAAAGGAGGAGGTGATAAGTCTGTATACCTCTGTGGTTCTATTGACCATCATCTGGTTATGATGCATAGAGAGAGAAAAGGGGAATAGGGTGAAGGGCTGTTAGGGGAAACACTCAGTACTTTTTTTTTATTTAAAAAACTGAGTATGTTTATAAGTTTGCACAGTTTGAAAATAAAAAATAAGGACCTGTACAATACAGCATTTTCAGAGAGGCCTGGTCTGTCCGTTTTATTATTGTTCCCTAAGGAACCCACAAACAATAAAATGTAACTTGTCCCCGTTGCCCTCCCTCACCTTAGACTGGACATCAGCGTTGTGGTCATTCTGAAGCAGCAGTGCAGCAGACTTTGTGTCGTCTTTGCGGGCAGCAATGTGCAGGGCTGGAAGGCGTACCTTACCCTTAGTGTCATGCTCCAACAACAAGGAGACAACTGAGTTGTGCCCCTGCTGAAGAGCAATAGCAAGTGGAGTAAAGCCATCCTGGAGGAGCACAGGGGGAAAAAAGTTAAATGGTTACACGCTTCATAGAGAAAATAAAAGAAAATAGGCAAGATATTACATATTGTTTTTACCTTCAATAATTGTATATATAACAATATGAAAGAAAAACATACCTCTGTTGCAATGCTTTGATTTCCTTCATTTTCCAAGAGGTATCGCACGACCTCCAAGTGATTCTCCTGAGCCGCCATGTAGAGTGGCGTGAAGCCATTCTGAAGAGATATACAGGCAAAAACAAAACCACATCATATACTTGTTGCTTGTGTTGCATGCTGATACATTTTGTAAAAGTTCTTGTTAATTCTCACCTGTGACTGAGAATTGACATCTGCTCCTCTTGACACCAACAATTTGACTACTTCTTTTTGTCCAGCCAAAGAGGCAATATGGAGGGCAGTGTTTCCTTTCTGCAAAGAGAAAACAGGGTTAAGATCACCAACCAAATATCTGTCCTCTCTTACCTCCCTCATTAATTATATAAAGTCTTAACCCTGAAAATTCCAGAAAATTCAGAATTTTGAAAATGAATGTTTATTGAAATGTTTGACACATATAAAAAATATACATACATTTGGTGTTACAGGGCTAAAATCACATTATGCAAACATTTCATTTCTGCTTTAATGTTTAGGATGTAAAAGTTGGGTTTAATTCCAAGAAACGTATTCAAGTCACTCGAAGGACACAAACAGCAGAGTGATAGATTCTGTGTCAGCTGTTCACTGCTGCTAGCTGTTGAGCCTGAGTCATGAGGCAGTCACAGACTCACATAACAAGCAGCTTGCCAAAAAGCGCACTACACATTCACTCTCGCCTTCTCTTACTCCTTCCGACTGAATGGTACAATATCTAAACTTAGCACAAAAAGTAAGGATTTCTTTGTTGTAACAATGCTTCTTGGCAATAAATCTTATACTGTTGGAAAGGGTTGAGCAGCAGAGTTGAGTATACAAAACATATTGGCCATATAATAATAATAATAATTTAACAACAGAGGCCCCTGTAACATCTGGAAGAACCTTGCACAGCCACAACAGCCTTGCACCTCCTCCATTGCACCTCACACATTACTGTAGGTTGCCATTCAACAGCAGTCTAGGACAAAGCTGGTATATGCTATAGGAAATTGTTAGATTGTCAATAAGTCTTGTTTCTTCAGATTTCAATTAGCCAATCCAATAAATGACACAAAGCACAAGTCATTAGTAGAAGAAGCTGTTTGGGATTGGCAGAGAGGTTTTTCATGGGCGCAACCGACACACTCAACTCTGCTGCTCAACCCACAAATGCATTTTCCTTACCAATGTGGCACCATTTAATGGAAAAAAAATTAAACAGGGCTTCCAACATTTACTGCCAAGAAACATTGTTACAACAAACAAGTAATCAGCCAATCAAAAGTTTCCTGACTCGTTGTGCTAAGTTTATATATGATACAATTATTAATATTTTATTAATTAATAAAACTGAATGTCTGAAGAAACAAACAATCAAACTCTCATAATCATCTTAAATCACCCTCATATCCACCCCAATGGCTCCTTAATTCACTAAAGAAGGAATGATTTTTATGGTATTTTACAACTTATTTAATTCCATCATCTCCTTCTTTCTCCTTTAGTTAAAATAATTTTCTTATCTTTTTTTTCGTCTTTTAAAAATTTAGCTTTATCTTTAAAAAGTTATCTTTGCCAATGCAAGCCAAAGAAAAACCCATTAGATATATAGTGAGCGTTTAAAGCAACAATTATATTAACTGAATTATATTAATTAAAGACCCCATAAAGCTAAATCGTGTGTGTACCTTGGTGGAAGAGTCAACAGATGCTCCTCTCTGTAGCAGTTCCTCCACCAATTCCTTGTGCCCCTCCTTAGCCGCCAGGTGTAACGCATTGAGACCATTCTAAACAGGAAACAAGAGAAGATTTCAAGAAAACACGTGAAGAAGAAATGAAACTGCGTGGTGCTCAGGGAATCATATTACAACACCCCTGTATCAAAGATAAGGCATACCAACATTACAGGACATAAAGCGATATCTACTGGAAATTGGCTCAATAACAATCTAATGCAATCATGTATACTCCTGCAAAAAAGGAAAACTACAGTACAAGAGTGAATTTTTATAAAATTGGCAACAATAAAAAATCTTGATTAAGTTTATAGTCACTTATGAAGGTATAATCCAACTTGACATTGCATTATACTGTACATGATTTATGGCATTCATTTCATTCACAGTTGGAGAGATTGACATTTAAGAATGGAAACAGAAGAAAAACTATTTGGGTTAAAAAAACTGGCTGATTTTTCACAGTTCAATTCGCTCATAACAAAAGCCTCACCTCAGATTTATCAACAGGAACTATAGCAGCACAAGAGGAGAGCAGACCTCAAATGTTGCACTCCAACAAGCCCTTACAACACAACTGAGTTATCCCCACTCGAAAACTCACAGTACCTCTTCTGACACTGACATTTACACACAGAAACAAACTCTAAACAAAACAAAAACCATTCACCTCGTCCTCCTTTTCTTCCATCCTGTGCTTTGGATCTTTGAAATGTTGCTCTTTTTTTATCTTTCAAAATGCCCGCTCCTTTGGGTATTCTGTGCCTTCATGAATCCTTTGCTCTGTTTTCTTTTGTCTTTGGTGATGGAACTCCAACCAGTCCTCCACCTCCTGCTTCCTCTATACTGGTTTAGAACCAGCTTTCTAGGTTTATGTGCTCTGTCCTCTTCCTGCAGGCTAATTCAGATGAATGACAGCGAGGAAATGTGCCTCTAAGCTCTGGATGCTTTTTGGGCAGTGATATAAAAGAGGAGCTGTTGCTAACCCCTCTATCATTGCCTTTTCCCCTCCATAGCACATGTACATCATGCATATACATTCACACACAAATAGAAACACGCCCTCTCTTTCTTTCTCGCGAGTTGCTAAATGCCAAACAGCCAAGGGGGGTGTCATATTTCTGCACAGTCATAGAGGGAACCCAAACACACATCCAAACATAGATAATCATATTTAGAAGCAACTGAAAATGTCAGCCTTTAAAATAAAAAGGGGGGCATTCCTCAAAGGCCAAAGTATATCAGTGACTGTCTGGCTGAGTGATTTATAACATGACTTTAAAAAGAGTGAAAAATGACACATAGTTCATATCACTATGGTACATCCATAAAACCTAAGAAGGCATAAATGCCTTCAGTTTGTGCAAATGGTTTCTAATGAGCTACGAGTAAAGCGGCACAAATGGCACTACTCCAGTGTCTGTTATGTGTCTTAATCAAATCTGCAGAGATCCACCGATCGACAGTCTATGACACATTCTCAATCAGTTTCATGTATGTCAGATTATGAGTTGGTCACACTGCATCACGCTAAAATAGTCACACATGCTCTCACAGCACAGTCGCTTAAAGTGTGAAAGCTCCTCACGGTCTAATCAAGTCTAATCAAACACTTAAATCATCATCACGCAGGTCTGCAAGGTCTGCAAGGTCTGCAACTGACTCATCATAGCAAGCACTCACTTTTGATAAGTAAAGACTTTAAATTTTAATATATGTTTTTGCTGATTTTTTTTAATTGTCATTATCACTTCCACAATGATCACACTGCATATCATGTTTGTCCGGTCGCATGGCCAAACCTTCTAATATCATCATCACTTCAGTATATTTTAAATCAGTATGCAGTTAGTCCATCTGTGACTTTTTCCACTGAACTGGCAACGAATGAAAAGAGAAAAAAAAAATAGTCTAGGCTATATCAGACGCTCTTTGCTGACATTTGAGAAGCAGAAAGTCCAGCCTCAGTTATGCTTCAGTTCTGAAATGATAGACTCACTGACACAGCAAAAAATAATCATACTTTCAGCCACATTTCAGCCATTATGTATTTCAGGAGAGACAAGAAAACCCTACAAAACACACACACACACACACATACACACACACACAGTCACACAAACCAATCTAAATCTCCTTTCCCTCTGAGCTCAGTTGTTCCTAAAAGCTTCATTTAGCTAATGGACATCGTGATCCCTGGCACTTTGTTGCTTCCCCTAGCAGGAGACAAAATGTTGAGCTTCATCCAGCGCAGATTGTCATTCAAGCTGCTTTGACCGCTGACCTTTGTTATAAGCACACATGGTATAAACAACCATGCTTACTTGGTGCCGTTTTATTGTCTCAAATGTCACAGGGGAAAGATGTTGGAGGAAATAATGTAAATGTCATAAATGTCACAGTGGGATAGATTTTGGAGCAAATAATGTAAATGCATGCGGATTAAAGTAAAGAGTAATATTACTCACCAAGGATTAAAATTTTAAGTAGATTAGAAGGGAAATCTGGCCTTTAATTGTGAAGAGCGAAACAGTTCTTATACACACTCTTAACACGCAAATACAAGCACATAGGCATATTGTATTAAAATGCAGAATAAGCTGTAGTGACTCATTCTCTTTTGAAATCCTAAAACTCAAACACACCATGCTTAAAAACGGGAAGAACAAACATCATCTGTAAAAAACATTACAACTTTATTTATACATCTCATTCATAAAATCTGTGCAATGGAGAATCATAGTATGACAGTGGCTTTGGCAAGCTAGGAATATACCCCTCACTCTCTCTTCTACTAACTTAGGCAGCCTTCTGCCCTTGGCGCCAGTTTCTGGCCCTTGCCACTCTCTTCGTGCTTTCTAGGTTTTTACTCTTCAGTTATTAATGAATATAGCACCAAGGGCGATACTCAAAATATGTGCATGACTTAGTGTGTGACATTTGCAGCTTCTTTTGGTGTTTTGTGGATGGATAGACTTTTTAAAGAAACCATGAATAACATTAAACATGATAAAATACTAAGATACAGTTCCTGTATTTGATTGCATTGTGAACGGTAATCGGAAACACATTAAAACAAGCAAAAGGAAATTGGGTCATTCAACTGCAATGTCACATTATCCGGCTCTTGTCAATAGACTACTAACTCTAATGACTCATTATCGGACATTATTTCAGATAATGGCTTTGTGATAATGATGCTTTTCCGTGATTCGTTCAAGTCTTTGGAGAAAATTTGCATTTATGCACAGAATTATTGTGATTTTTTTTTTTTTTTATCTTACTGCAGTAATCAAAAGCATTAATCCTGGGCTCATGCCATCACTTCCAGTACGGTCATGTCACTGCCTGTTGTGCTTTGACTTAACAAAATCATTCTAGAGACATCACTCATCAGCTGTCATACACATTCAGCAGAAATTAAGACCAGTGATGTGTGCTTTAACTTAACCATACTGTCAATGTCTTTCCTCTTAAAATTGGTGAGTAAATAGGTAAAGACACAACAGACTTCCCTGCCTGTCACCACAGCATATATCTGTAGGTGGAAAAAGTGTAGAAATGATCTGTGAATGTGTGAATGTATGATTATGTATTTAAGCACGTGCAATCAGAATTAGAGACAAATACACACGTGGGAAGATGCACACATTATTTTATATTATTTTACATTTGGCTATTGAAAACACTAAGAGAAAAAAAGTAATGCATTTATGTGCATGTTATAACTTTAATTTGGTTTACTTACACATCACTGGAATAAAATACAGTCTATAGCTTATGTTCATATGTGCTGGGAGATATTTAACGTGCTTAGGTCCAAAATTACATTCACTGCACATTATACTGGCCTCTACACACACAATAATGAGGGAATAACTGGGATATGTATAAAAATGTCCCTTACATTTTTTGGTCACTTGACAAGGTCTCAAATTTGATCATCTGACCACCGAGAAATCCTATTAGGGCAAGGCTCTCCTGTTGCAGGACAGGAGGTGTGTGTGCCTACGTACATGTCTGTGTGTATGTGTATGTGAAGATTAGTGTGTGCACAGCTTTCTATATTCAGGCTTCCCTCTCGGGGCACAAAACAGAGCCCATGGTGCCCATGATAACAAACAGCAGAGCTACGGGTTGGCTTTTTATAGCTGCAAACCAGCTATAACAGTCAAGCAATGACACAGTAAAAAATAACGATATGCACGCACACACACAACACATACGCTCACGTAGCCTCACTCCTTTAGGCTGTCTTGTGACTGCTGTAAATCACATTGACGTAGACAGGAGAGAGGAGTAGGGGGAAATATTTTAACCTCTCCAATCCCTCCCCTTCTGCGGAATGTGGGACAGGGCGAGTATGGGGAGGGGACGAGAACAGCTGTCACGGAGACAGACCTTTTCAAAAGCTGCTGAGATTGGGGGGAAGAATGGGTGTGGTGGGGGGGAAAGGGAGTAATTGTAGCTATGAGGGTAGCTGTGAGTATGTAAAGGGATATGGCAGGTTAAGGTACTCGCTGTGTGATGCCATCATGACACGGCAGGGCGAAGGTTAGCTTGAGCAGGTTTGACAGTAGCTTGCATTGAAGCACTAAACAGCAGATTTTAGATATTATTTCACACAACTGCTATATCAGTTCTGGAAAGTTGTAATAAATATTTAGATTAAAAAAAAAACTAAAAACTTAAAAAGTATTATTTAAAATTAAAAACACAAAGATGGAGTTTTGAAAAATATAACTCCATAAAACCTGAAAATTTGTCACAGTTTTTATTTTTATCGCCCCTCTTCAAATTAATGTAACTGCATACAAGAATTCAAACAAAATCCAATGTTGTTTAAGTTTTCTTACCTGGTTACATGTGCTGATGTCAACCCCGTTCTTCAGGAATTCAAGGACTTTGTCAATGTTTCCAGCTCTGGCAGCCCGGAGGAAACTGGTGTTACTGTCCGACTACAGAGATTAAACAGAAATTAGGGTAATATTAATAACAAGTAAATAAGCAAATGTTACTAATTTATTTTGTTACTGTGTCATTCTGATAAAAGTGCCACATATATGTAATATTACAGTAACAACATTAAAGGCCGCATTCCATTTATCAGACAAAACAGTATTTTTCTCTCTCTCACACACACACACACACACACACACACACACACACACACACACACACACACACACACACACACACACAACACACACACACACACACACACAGTCATGATGGGTTTGTTCCTTAAAGCTCTTTTAATGTGAAAACATAAAATAAAGGGTCAATCATGTGTTTTTATATGGCTACATAGCTGCTTGTACAGTATCAGTGGCCTACTAGGCTACTCTAAATGTAACCATCACAAAGCAGCTGCGCACGCGTGCACACACACACATGCACACACACACATGCACACACAGAGTCATGTTTCCACATCGCCAGAGGACATTATGTTGACTTACATTCATTTCATGGAGATTCTAACCTTGATCCCTACATCAGGTTGTCATACTAAATTTGCATTTTGATGTCGTGTTTTTTTGTTCAGGCTTAAGTTTATTTCTGTTTTATTTAGCCATTCCTGGTGTCTTTTTTTAGTTTTACTTGTGTCTTTACTATTTTTTCCTCCATTTTTGTCTGTCCTGCACTGATAAATATCACCTGCTTTAAACTGCCGCACTTGTTCCCAATCTGTTACTGTTTGATCTCAAGCCTTCCAGCATTTCTTGTTCTCCTGGTGTAAGACTTGTTTTCATTTTATTCAAAATGTGTTCATTTTTTGTTAGAATTGTTCGTTACTGCCTGATCAACAGTTAATGACAGACTGCCTTTATGTGCATGTACACAGCAAATTTAAGTTTTAAATGTAAATTGTGTTTTCCTCTTGCTCTTTAAAAAAATGTACGAGGAATAGCACTCTTTACTGAGTTGGATTAAATATAAATCTTACCAAATAGTGTTATATTTTTAAGGCAGTATCAGAATTAAAAGAAAAATCTTATATTAATAAAACATCTAACATTTGTTTACTGCAGACAATCATAATCACTGCAGCTTAATGAACAGAAATTTAACAACCAATTTTAACAGCAAACAAAAAAACAAAACAAAGTCAAAGGAAGTGATGACTTTCTGACGATGGCCTGTCATTACCTCTGTAATGATTTTGGCCCAAAATAGAATTTTTCATTGCATGACATCTGATATTTGAATAATCAAAATATACCGACGTATCGCTTTATTTGCTGAATATCACAGTATGTGAACATTAGTACTGTCTTCATTATCTTGAGAGTGTCAACAAGTTTCTAACCTCTTTTTAGCGAGGTTAAAGTGTTAAAGTGTCAGTCAATCACCACTGGGCGTTAACTTGTAAGGTCATCAAACTTCGCAATACATGTCAACAATCATACCACACCCCCTATGTGGATTACCCTTCACGTGCAATGTCGCACAATCCCAAACAAACCATCAGACATTAACATGTTTGTTTCTTTTTTTTTTTTTTGCCTGTCTCGTTTGGTTCTTTTGCCATCAGAATTGTTGTCTAAAGGCAAAGAAAGATGCCCAATGGATTTACTTTACCAAATGGACCATCCCAGCCTTGCTGTATTGGTCTATTTGATTCACCTTTGCTTTTATTGTTTATTTTATTTTCATTTGCTGAACATGGGACAAACAAACATGTTTGTTTCTGACAAAAAAGGACATTAGCAGAAAAAGAAATTATAACAACCTAAGTCTGCTTTTTCCATCTCTTACCAGTAAATCATCAACGTTAGATCCAGTGTCAGCAGCCTTGTAGTAATCAGTATGTTGATTTAAGGCATAGTCAATCCCAACGGTCTTTGAAGCTTTATCTGATCCACATATCTTACATGTTGCTGCATTTCCCATGGTTACCATTCAGACAGGAAAAGAATTCACAGCTTTACCTGAATATTGTCGCCTTTCTTTACTCTCTTTGGCCACTTTGTCAAATTCTTGCAGTTTCTCACTTTGCATCTCTCAGTACACTCCTGATTACTGGCATCCTTTAATCCTACAGTCCAATAAATTTGTACATATCTTTGGTTCAAACATATTTAATAAATTACCAAATCTTGCTTCCTTTTCTAATTAATTCTACTACATTTCCTTGTTGTTCCCTTTTATCACAGTGCAAGCTACTGAGGATCAGCCTCTAGCTCTGACTTAATGTACGATGTACTGTGGTCAAGGCCCAGTCCTGCCTACTCTTCCGCTGCCTCTCCTCTCTTGCAGTAAGATAACAACTGCAGCCATAAACATTTAACCCTTACTGTTTATCCTGTCTTAGCTATTTTTACCATTCTAGACCTTCAGTTCCACCCAGAAACAACCCACTGATGGGTGTGTGTGTGTTCATGGTAGGGTGCATAACAGCTGGGTTTCACTCAGAATGTAGACCACATGGCCTACGGTGCTTTCAGGAACACCAAGGGTCAGGATTCTGAGACAAAATTAAAAAATGAACACAGCAATAAAAAGATTTAAATAAGAAATTCACTAATTGAGATTTCTTTGGCCAATTCCATGTTTTTTTGCAAGTCTGACATGGTAATACAGATTTTTGATGATTCTGATTCTCTTCTTTCTAAGAACTATAACTGTTCTTCAAAGCAAAATTAGCTGAAGCATACATAATTAACTGAAATGTCTGATATATTTTTCCTTACCAAACAAAAGCAACAGATTTATATAACAACGACAACAAAAAAACTTTCATCTTTTTTCAGCATGTTTATAACAGGCTTTCAGCCCTTCCTTCATTTTTACTCATCTCTATAATTGTCTACATAACTCCTTCGATCCTTTGCTCATACCGAGGCTGCTGGCTTGGATTGGCTCTGAGCTCTGGACAGCTTTAGCTTTAGTCCCTTTGCCTTGGTTACTTTCTTATAAATGTTCATGGTGGTGATTTAAGTGTTTGATTAGGTTTGCTGTTACAAAGGTTTTTCATGGTAGTGAACAGTGAGACTTTACCTCCAAAAGTTGACAGTACTGTTTATCCCCAACCTTATAAACAGTACTGTTTATAAGGTTGGGAAAACCTGCAGTCAGCTGAGACTGAAGAAGTCACTTGGATGAGTGACGAAATGTCCAGATGAACAGAATCAACTTTTGGAGATTTACTTACCTGGATGATTGAGAATGCATCAAGAAGTGAGTCTTTACAACACTAATGACATGTTAGTGTGTGGCTGTGAGTGTGTATGCAACTGTTTGGCTGTGCTGCTGTACATGTGTTGCTCATGCATAACGGGACATATGGGAGGCTGACCGAAACCACTGAAAAATGGACCAAGTCAGATCCGGTTAGTACAAGCAATCTAATTTCAACCTTACATAGAATTTTTCACTACACAGAACTCGTTTTGTGTGTGTGTGTGTGTGTGTATTCTTCAGTCTCCACTTTTTGAGTTTTTACTCGTCTGCCTGCCTGATTCAGCTGTTTGCCAAACTCCACATGCAGAGATTGGATTGATTGAGATCCAGCTGTAATCTCTGTATCCGTACAGGATTTGCACAGATTCGCCTGGAGTCAGTCATGTAATGAAGGACAACACAAGTATGCTTACACTGGATGAAAATCAAAACTCTACTTATTATCACGAATGTCTCATTAACAGCTGCTTTGTGTACACGAGGTCACTATGAACATATGTGCACTAGTATTGCTAGGGGCTTTTATTGCCATGAAGGTTAAAACAAAGACGGTGAAAATCTTTTAAAAAAATTATACTATTTATGGTAGACAGTGGTACAGTACTATTTCTTTGACATTGTACTTTATCCGTTACCTAGTGCGATTTCAACCACCTCCACATCTGTGCAAATCCCACAGCCCCTTTTCATGTTGTCCTACAGTAACACCAAAGCGTACGATAAGGCCACCACAGAATGTGGTAATGAAATTGTCATGATACACACCACGTGTGACAGATTTTACCTGACGCTTTCGTTCAGCTCTTTCCCGCTGCCGTCTCCTCTTCTCCCTGGCTTTCTGCAAAGCTCTGTAGTCTGGGTGTTGCTCAAGCTCGCGAGCTTTCTTAAGATGGGCTGCAGCGTGGGCCATGACTTCACCCTTCTACTTTTCTGTGTGTTTTCCTTGGTGCTAAAGTTTATAAATTCTGCCTAAAGCAAACTAAACACCTTCACTTTTTATATTTGTCAATAAAAAATGCCATACTATATAAATTATAAAAAGTTATTAGGCCTTGTTTTGCATCAGCATTATGCTAATACTAAAAGAAAAAACAGAAAAATATTGACTAATTACTCCGAAATGACTGAAAAAAAGAATTTAAAGAAGCGTTAACCCAAATTCAGTGAAAAATAAAATATTTTTAAAAAACTGTTGCATATTCCTCTTTTTCCTTTCTTCAGTTTTCTTTTCTTCCACCTTGTACAGCAGTTAGATTTCAGTCTTCATACAAAAACACAGGCATACACACACCTACAGGTGCTCAAAAAATGAATCCCTCCCCTCGTATGGTCCTATCAAACACGAACAAGAGGGATGATGACTGAAAAGGGCTGATGAAAAATGAACATAAGAACCACTCACACTCTCATCCTCATCACATATTTCAACACACAAACAGGGAATTACCCATCCCAGATGTACATGAAAACCCTCCATGTGAACAGATGTGGCGACAAAAGGCTCTGAGTGTGTACGAGCGTGTCCTTGCATGAGTGTTAATGTGCATGTGAGCCAGAGTCACAGGAAATTTTTCATTGTGTAAGGGGTTTAAGGAGGCTGTGTGCTAACAGCCAGCTGACTGCTGCAGACACAGCTACTTCCTCTACTGCTGTGAAAATGCTCTCCATCCTTAGCGAATGAGGTAAATGTATAGTGAAGATTTAATAGGTCAGAAAGGACCATGAGATGGATTACAATGGTCGAAATACGGTAAATATTCTAGTCATGGTATGGTTAACCCCCAATTTACAAGTTCATAAATTTATAAAGTCTGTAAGGACTTCGTATTTTGTCGCAGTTTAAATGATGTATGCGTTTAGTTTCTTTTATTACATACTACAGACTTTTCCAAATAAAAATGGAAAAGAATGATGTAAAAAGTGTTCAAATAAAAATGAGACGAGACCATGAAAAGGGTGAACTTGGGTACAGGCTGTCCTACTGTGAGCCAGCAGAGCAAATGGGACACACCACTCAGTCCAGAGGGGGACCAGTGAGCAGAGAACAGTGGCTTCCAACCACCAAGTTACAGGCTTCCCCCTAAACGGGAGAAAGTGGGTCAGTCTGAATCTTAACTGCATTGCACCCTCCGTAGTGGTAGCTGATAGAATTGAAGTTGACAGCTCCTGCATGTGAGTGTGCGCGCCCACTCCAAGCAGACGGGTGTCAAGGTCTCTCTCTGTCAATGCCGCTAATGTTAGGAGTTTGAAATTTCAGCACAAGTGACAGGGACACAATCTCACACCTCTATTTCTGTTCACACATTCTGCCTGATCGGTTTCACTGACTCAGTCAGCTACAGCAGCATCAGCAGCATTTATTTCTTCTAGTAATCATGAATGGGACAGATTTGCTGAATCACTCCACAACTGCAATAATGTTGTTTTCCTTTTTTTTTTAACACTGGTGCACTGAACCTGACTGCTTCATTTAGTTCCATGACAATGCTGCCTTTAGAGAGACTGCACATTTCTGTTTCCTTTGCTGCTCTCTGCTGGTGACGAAGGGAATAAGAGAATCTATTTTTTTTTTAAGGAAACAGCGTATGGACATTAGATTGAACCCAATCTGACCTAACAACAGTGTCTATATTGGAAGAAAAAACAACTGGCAGTAAACACAAGTAAAAAGAACACTCGACATTTTTGCATCATTAATCCATTATACTAATATTCAAAACAAAATAATACTACTCTGACCTAGGTTTTTGGAACAAGGAAAGTTGAACAGACCTTTAAGGCTCCTTGTTAATTTATTCACTTGAATAAAAATAATATAGTTGTAATAATTGTAATAAACTGAAATTGTAATGTACATTTTTTTCTGGTTTCTTTTCAAGCATAAACTTGTTTTTAACTGAAATTACAAGCACATGCTATTCACTAGGTCACTTATTCAAACCATTTATGGTCATAAAATTAAAACAGTTTATGGTTACAGATACTTTAGAATGTGGCTGGATACTATATTCTCAGTGCCTGATTATGAATTTATTGTTTGATTTTTACGCTCAGTAAAAACATACTCTCAAAGCCTCGATTGAGATTTTCCTCAATCATTGTATCTTAAAAGAAAAGGTGGGCTGGTCTTCCTTAACAAGAGAATGAAACAGATGCAAAATGTTTATTTTTATTGTATTTTTCATAAATTTGCAATTACCTTTGCCCGTCTGTTACAAATAAACATAGTACATAAAGTCTGAGTTTTCAGGAAATGGATTCAACTAAAATCTTTTTATTTCACGAGAGATGATTCCTCCATTAACTGCATTAACTTTTACATAGCAATATAGTTGGTACTGTCCAGTCACAGGACATCCTAACAGGAAATAAGAAATTGTGGAGTCTCAAATGGAATGGAACTGCTGCACAATGCAATTTTACTTTTTGGTTTGCTATTGTAATTTTAAATATATATGCATCGTTACTTGAAATGTATCACATACTGAAATACTTACTGGATGGGGGTTATTTACAACCAGTAGCATTTTGTTACAGTGAGCTATTGTAAAATTACTAACAAGTTCTGTTTGGATTGCCGAAGATGTGCAGTCTTTTGGGGGTGTACCTTCATTGGGTACACCTTCCCTTCCCTAAGTACACTAAAGCCAACTCTGTTTTACAAGTAAAAACCTTGGCATTACCCGACTTCTTGAATTTCACATTAAACAGACAAAAATCTATAATTGTTGATCATCATGTTAGCTGATCCAGAAACAGTGTCCTCAGTAATAAGTTATAATGCTATCATTGCTTGTCTGCAAATGCACGTGTATATGAGGAAGTGTGTGTGTGTGTGGTGGCGGTTATCCATTTGAGATTCAGGTTACACTGATGGGCGATCTGAAAGAAGGATGACGTGAGCTCTCGTTTCTGTTGGTCCAGTGGACCTGGTACATGGGGAGGGGTTAATGGTCTGCTTTCCTTTTTATAGATCCAAAGGCTTTTATTTGGCCCATTAGCATTCTTTGATAGACAGAGAGCACACACGCATGTTTCAAACTGTAAATGTGTGTGTGTTCGCAGAATTGTACAACTCCTTTGTCAAATGAACACACACTCATTTTTATATGAAAAGGGGGTTATAAACAACCAAATTCACACTTTACATCTATGTTTCAATTTGTTCCTGTTTATTTTTCGACTTTTGTGCTTAATTTTCAAGCTGATTTTTTATTTAATAATGAATTAGACAGTTTTAAAAGGCAACAGGACTTTAAAAAGATAGTTGCCTTCCATGGACTTCGATCTGTCCATCCATCCAATCTCTTCTGCTTATCCTTATCGTGGGGGGGCTCATGTTATGAAACACGAGCAAACATTAGGAGCAAAAGCAAAGGAATAAGCCATTATGTTTTTGATCACTTTCTTTAAAATTGTGAGATAGGCCATTATCCTTGATGGAAGACGTGGCTTTCAAGTTGATAACGATTATTCTACCTGCTAATGGAGCTACAGTGCTGACTAGTAGAGTTCTCCCAGAGAAGAGTGTCTAACAGCATATAATGCATTTGAGATTTAATGGAGATATGATCTTTCTGTTTGAAAAAACTCATATAGACTTCTTAACGCGTTTAAATATTTCATAACCACAATTTTTATCTCCTCCCTGAAATTTGTAACAGCGATCGGGGATGGCTACCAGATTCTTTTTTTTGCCAACCCCTTTGAACCTTTGTTAGCTTTGAATAACTTGACCATTTTCAGGCCCGGGACTAATATAAAGACTCATGATGTCAATAATCACTATATTGTATTTTCCAATATATTTAATTTAGTAAAATATCCTTCATTATCAGATGACATCATTCCATAAGAAAGATTGGAGAAAAAACTAAATTTAAGTTAAGGCTTTACCATGCTTTAAAAGATTATGTATAGCAGAGTTTCACTTCTTAACTGTCCAAAGACCAAAAATAGCCAATTTACAGCATCGACTGAGGCCGATGACCAGTCAGTCAGCCTCACTTATTTCAAATTACAAGCCGGTCTATTTCATGCATGTACAACACACACACAGTGATGTAGGCAAATCGTTGCATGCAAACCACATGATACTATGTGGTTAGCTTTAAGGCTTCTTATTGTGAGTGAAGACACGATGTTTGCCAAAATCACAGGGGGACCACCACAAATGTTCAGAACAAAAAAATCTAAAGAGACATTTAAATCACCTCCACCTAGCGAAACATGGAAACGTGGATTTTAAAGAAGCTAACAAAGGGAAAGTGGCTAAAGCTATAGAGTTCAGAGCCAGTCACAAATAAGCAACCTTGGCATGAGCAAAGTCACTAATAGTTATTTTGTTTCATAAATCTGTTGCATCTGTGGGTGCACAGCAACTACACTTGAGTTCTAAATACTTCTTTCAATAGCAGAGCACTTTATTTTTACTTGTGAGAGAGGATCCTGTAAAACATACAGTTTGGGGGGAAATTTTTTGAGGGCAGTTTTTTTTAAAAATGATCAAAATATGATTTTGCATTGAAGAGAAGTTGATTTTTTTTTTTTTTGCTTTGATATGCTGACTTTCCACTTAAAAGGTTGATATTTCTATTTTTTATGTCTAATAGCTAAATTGTTAGCCTGTTTATGTTTGTGTAACAGAATTAATAAAATACATGGCTGAAGCAGTAATGGACTGCCTCAGAGACAGTGCTTAAATGCCATGTCTTTTTGAAAGCCTCTTTTAGTGCTTAAGAAAGGTCAGCACCATAAAATGCAGCACACATGCTTGCTCTCCATCACCGTCCCTGTTTTTTCCAAAACCAAATCATACAGAGTCAAATTTAATAGCGAGCAAACAAAGCAGGCAGTTAAGACTCCAGATCAGGCCACACCCAAACACACACTAAGAAATAAAACTCGGATGCTTGGTGGGAGGGGCTGAAATGAGATGAGATTGAATAGAAGGGCACATTGTAGACATGACATAACCTTGATACATTATTATATAAAGAGAAAGTCAAATGAAGAAAGAGGAAGTCAAAAGGACCACACCCTGTTGCAAATGAAGCACAAAATGGAAAAATCTCATTAGTCACTCAGCTGATTTACACGTAACATGACTTGCTCCATTTGTTTGTTAGTGTTGTGCAACCGCACTAAAGCCCCCAATACACACACCCTCACAGACAGGCAGCAACACTAAAGGCAAACAGCAGTGCTACATTAACTGATTGCTTAAGCTTTTATTTTTTGTTACACAATGCCACAACCTTCAACTTCTTTCTTTTCCCAAATAAATTATGAACACTTTAAGAAAAGCTAGATGGCCAGTAATGCAGTGTAAGCAACTGCTCACGTCAATAAATTCATTATTCACTTCCCGTAACTGATGCCAGGGTTTATGAAGTGTTATATGTAAAAGCCATCAGTACAATGCAATGTCTCCAGCTACAACCAACATTCACTGCCTCCCTATGATAGATGAGGGTTGGTAAGATAGCCACTACAGTACCTTGCAAATGGCCAGTACCTGAATTTATAGCTTTGGCCCTTTTCCCCTCTTTGAAGTTCTACCCAAGTCCCTTGGGAACACATGATGTCATCTTGCTTTTCATTTTAATTAAAAAGAGGCCTTGAGGCAAATGGAAAATAAATACTTGAAAGAGACTCCCATCCTATTATAGGATGTTATCAATGTTAAGTAGTACAATATACCAGTTATCACAACAAAAGTCTGTAGTTTTGTATACCAAATACTGAAGTATAAGTTCAAGCCATAGAGTCCCTAGCTATGTGTGGCTCCACAGCCTAGTGGTTCACACATCTACCTAACAAATGACATCACCTAACAAGATACCTGGTTTCAGCACCGTATTGCACAAAGTAACAATGCAACATCATATCAGCTGGGATAATGTTGGGGATAACCTGTGTAATTTTTTTACGTGACATGAAAGTATAAATGGTCTGGTTCTTATATACCGCTTTTCTACTCAGTCTGAGCATTCCAAGTGCTTTACAACTTGCCTCATTCACCCATAGAAAACACTTACGACGTAAGTGCTTTCTATCTAACATTCACACACATTTATTCTCCAATGAGAGCACCTCGGGGTTAGTATCCTGCTCAAGGATATTTGGCATGCAACCTGAAGCAGCCAGGAATTAAACCATCAACTCACTCCTGCGTTACAGCCACAAGTGTCACAGCATGACATGTCATTGCTATAGTAACGCCTAGTACACACAGATTCCCTAGTACACACAACAAAACAAGCCCGGACATCTCTGACAGTAAGAGTATGTGTCAGCTACTGGAACAACCACCAACAAACTCTGGAAAAATATGCAAAACATTTGTTCCTAAAGGTGGAACTAAAGGTTCCACCTTTTGCTAAAGGTGCTAAACATGGAAATGACAAACATGTTTTGCCACTTAAGGCAGAATCACAGTCAAGAACAATGAGGAGATACTAGCAGCTGGTGATGTGCAACCCAAATATAATCGAATGGCCTCACCGGGAGTTGATGGAGTACTGACTAGTTGCACACCATATGACAGAATGCACAAACAGTGAAGGAACATTCCTGATGCAGTTATAGAATAAAAAAGCAGGGCTGGCTAAAAACCTTCCAACGAGAAAATATATTTCTTTTTTATTATGTGACAATATTGTGCAGCTCCTGATAAATTACAAGGTTGGGTTAGTTTAGTTATTTTTTAAATCAAAGTGTTAAGCTGTTATTTTACCTGCTATTTAAAATTTCTCAGGTAACATTACATAGGCTTACATTTGAACTTACATTTAACATCTGCTGTGTCACTGGATATTATGCTGTATGATCTCTAATGCAGTATAATGCTTCTGCAGCTGGCACCTTGTTTCAGTAGGTTCACACTTCAAATTACGTGGTGTGTCATCAATGACAGCAGCTCACTGAAAAAGAAGGATGAAAAATGACCTTCACTAATTTAAATGCGGCTGCCTGCAATCATCAATAACACATCTTTCTGTATTGTGAGAAATATCATTGTCATGTCTTGATATGAGTCAAAACTGACTCAAAATTGGACACAATAAACATCCAAGCATCCACTTATTTTCTTAACTGCTTATCCAATTCACGGTCTCAGGGGTGGGTTGGGGGGGGGGGGGGGGGGGTTGAAGCCTATCCTAGCTGTTACAGGTCAAGGGGAAGGGCACACCCTTTACAGATTGCCTGTCAATTGCAGGGCTTACACATAGAGAAAGGCACGCATTCATGCTCACATTCACCCCTACAGCTAATATAGAATTGGAAAATTATCTGTATTGTAAATTTTCTGCACCTTTTCTTTAAAGTTCACTGATTTCTTCATATGCTAGAATAACAAAATGATGACAGAGTGCTGTGTCAGATGACAAAGGGTATTGAGGCAGAAACTGATTTCACCTCCAATCTGAATGTGTTATGAATAATGAAGCGTGTGACCTAAAATTCGCTGCAGCGCAGTCATGCAGGAATGCTGAGTGATGCCGTGATGCCATCACACAGAGAAAAAGAACAATGCAGACAATTAGTAAGACAGACATAAAAAACAAAACAAAACTGTGAGATGGCGACAAAGAAAACAAAACAAATGGGGGAAGAATTCACTTTATTGTATCGCCACTTTTTTCAGCCGCTTTTTAGATCTATAACCATACCAGTTCAGAAAGGAAAATATTAGACCTAAGTGACACATAATAAAAGCACAAATGTCAGATTTAACTCTAATGTAACTGCTGCATGAGTTAGAAGGTGGGTCACAGGTTGTGTCATCTTCCTCGATTTGTGAAAAAAAAGCAACATGCTGCTGTGCATATGTGCACGTACATGCTTGTGCGTGTGAACATTCAGTTCGATCAGCAAACTATTCTCAGCAACACAGTCAAAAGCTTTGATGCGTTTCCTGTGAGAAAACCTTTGCTTACCCAACTTAAATTTGATGCAAGAGAAGTGGAGAGGAGGAGCATTAGGAAGGAGCTGACGGCTGGGGAGAGTGCACATTTACATAGATATGTCTGAGCTTCTGAGAAGTCCATTGATCACTAACCACACCCTGCTCTTGCCCCCGCCTTCTATTTCTCTCTAACGGGAATCAGCCTTATAAGGTCATTATAAATAATTAACTTCTAAATGCTTCTCACTGCCTTGGTCCAAAAACACCTGTCCTCTATGAAGCAGAGGACACATTTCAAGGGATACAATATTTACATAGTGTTGTTAGCTTTTCTTATACTCGGGCTGATATTCTCTCAAGTTTTCTCCTTATAATTTCATCTGTTTCAGTCTGCAACATTTTGTAAAAATGATGGTGAGGTATTACACATCAGGTGATGCTATCTCTCTCCTTGAAACATCTATAAGGAAAAAACATGCCAGGAAAAGATGGTGTCAGACGTAAATAGGGCACCCAAGCTAGCTGTGAGGTTGAGTCAGGGTGTTGTTTGTACCCCAGTATAGACATGCTCATGTGCTCTTTGGATTTTGGATCTTGGACAGGAATACCAAGGGATTTCTCTAAACAGTATCACCATTACCTAGTACTGAAACACAACACTCATGTGTATTGCTTGTACATTGCATCAGAGCTCACCAGCAATGTGGCTCATCTGTATTTGGAGAACATCTTTCTAATTACTTGCTCTTTGACAATAATTGACTAAAGCTAGGTGTCAGTATTTAAAAATAATTGGTACTAGTAAAATGTTTCAATTAACAATTAACCAGTTGGCAAAAATAAATTATTCAGAATATAGTAGTGAAAATTACAATAAGCATTCTGTATTCTATTAGCTCGTTGTGTTGGTCCAAAAGCTCCAAACTACAAAAACACAAATCATTTTCCTTGTATTATATCAACAAATTACAAGAAAAAAGCAGCTTTACATTTTTTGTTAAAAAAACAAAACACTTTACTAATTCTCAAAATCTCAAAATTAACATTTGACAGACTGAATGACGAACTGGTTAATCCGAAAGATGGTGCAGTAATGTGCCATTTTGCTGATGGTATAGTATATGAATAGTGAGAAAGTGTAATTGACAGCTGTATCCTGCTGAATCATATCTACACAGAAATAATCTGGAAGCATTAAGCCCACATTATAAATTGTTAATAGCATTTGACAACCATCGGGTACTGGAGTTGTTGACCTGCAGTCATTTACAGGTTTTTGCATGAATTTATAATCAGGAATGTGCTGTTAAGCCTCTGGTAAATACTAATATACAGTATAATGCTTTACCTACATGTGCGTTTAGCAATTTGAATGAATATAGAGTATTTGACCCCAAACGTTTCCACTTGGCATTGTGCAGAAGAAGATAACTGTGGTTATATGTGGGTGTATGTTGATGTAGCTGTTCTAAAGTAATGTAATGAAGATCTTGGCTCCATTAGGACTCCCTTCCTGCAGAGTCCCATCATGAGACTCCCAGTGGAAAAAGACAGACAGATAGACAGGCAGGCAAAAACAGAAAGGCATAAAAGCAACAGACAGAGAGGCGGAAAAGAGAAAGCTGAAAATGTCAAAGGCTGCAGTGTAATCTGACCTCCTTGCACATCAGGACATGAGTGTAGGAACTAGTGGAGAGGAGTGCAGGGCAAAAACAGTGTGTGTGTGTGTGTGTGTGTGTGTGTGTGTGTGTGTGTGTGTGTGTGTGTGTGTGTGTGTGTGTGTGTGTGTGTGTGTGTGTGTGTTGGGGGGGGGGGGGGGGGATTTTGCTGGGAAATGAGAGATGGGTAGGGAAGGCAGCCAAAAAGACAAGGAGAAAACCAACCTAAAGAGTCAAACCCCTTTAAAGAGGAAAGAACGAGAAAGCAAGGCTCTCGAGGAGAAAAGACAACTGGCAACCAGAAAAGAAAGTGGAGAGGGAACGCAGCGCAAGAAAAGGTGTCAAAAGAAAGGAGCATGCAGCGACAGGGCTTGACACTTGAAATAGGACCTTCATGTCAAGTCCTGAATAAGAAACAGGTCAAGCTGCCTAAACCCATCATCTTTGGATATAAAATGAAGGCATTACGCTTTTCTGGGTTTTATATCTGTATCTACATGGGGAGCAGCATTTTTCCACCAAAGCAAAAAGGTTCAAATAGCTCCTTGACTTGTCTTAAACTGCAATGAACATAAAATCTAGTAGAATCAATCTCTGTTCCTAAGAATCTACTATTCGAGCCCAGGAAAGTAGTTTACATATTTTGACGCACTCCACATATCTTTCAGATAGAGGAGGGAGTACACTGCAGAAAGCAATCATTTAACAACAGCTCAGAGTAGCGTGCAAATGAACAGTGACATTGGTCCGTTGCAGTGAGCGCAGAGACGTGGACACAAAGCCATTTGGCTGGGAAAAAGCGATTTCTCTCCAGGACAATCACGAGAGAGACAGGAGTATTTTTAGACCTGAAAATAAGATCTTCACATCCCAGTCTCCCTTAGTCATGTTCTCCTTTTGTGTCAGAGCTCTTTTATTGTTTTAGTGAACTCCAGCTCAACGATAAGATTTCGATTATTCATAAGATTAAACATTAAAGTGCTGTAATATATTACATTTATTCACGTCAACTTGCTTTTTTAAAGTTTTGCGCATATTGTCTATCTGTGGTTTGGAAAGTACACTGGAGATGAAACAAAGTTTGTTTGCAGGATTAAAATCTTTGAAAGTTCAGTTTAGAAAAACACAAGAATCGTTCCTGCAGTCAATCCTGTTTCTTCTGACACCTTAAAGTCCTCCATAAACCAAGGTATCGTTATTAGAAAGACATTTTCTGATGTATTTAACAGATAAAATCAAGGAGTATCCACTCAGCTAGATGCTTTTTCACACTTGCAAGACAACAAGACAAGACAAGTGTACTCTTTGTGCCAAAAGCCTATTAATTGGACAATATCCCTTTGATGTGCCATACTGTCCTTCTTGCAAGTTAAAGTGATGTATCCCAAGAGGCCAAAATGTGCTATTTTTTATACTCACGGTGAGTAAAATTATCACACGTATCACATGATTTGCCTTCACATAAGAACTCGCTCTGTACCTCTCCTTGCTGGGCCATGCGCATTTAGGATACTTAATTTTCACTGTGCTCATTAAAGCCATTTCCAGCAACAGCAGATATAAAAAGGCTTTGATAAAACCAGTGTGCCCTAACAAAATGGCAGACAAAGAAAGTAGAAACTTGCTGGTGAAGAGAGTCCAACATAAAGCAAGAACAAGACTCAGGAGTTAGATGGGACCAAAGCATGGGGGGAAGAAAGTGAATATCAGAGTCATTCATAACGATACACAGAAACCTGAATCAACTTCCAACACAAGTTTTCAAAGATTTGTAATATCTTTTTGTGTTTTGGGCATACTGACTATATAAAGTATTTTGATTTTGCACCACTGTTTGCTCAGCTGTGGTGCATTATGCACCCAGTGCACTCTACTGAACAATTTGTTACTCATCATTGCCTCAGGCATCTTTTCCTACATTTATCTCTGTAAAAAAAAAAGTAATATACAGTCATGTGAAAAACTGTTTTAACAGGACTCCATGCAGTCCTGTTATGATTCACTAGCTTGTGGAACCACCTTAAGGAGCAAAAAGTTAAAGTAATCTTTTAGCAGTATATTGTTGTGAAAGATCTCCACTCTTCTTTACTTTGCTGAGGCTTGCAAGATCTTCTTTATACAGCGCTCTCTCACCACATCATTTCCATCAGTTGGAGGTTTGTACTTTGGCCCATTGCAACACCTTGATTCATTTATTTTTTTGTAGATTTGATCCTCAGAGACCTGTGAAAACTTGTTTTTCAAATGATTGTACGTACACAGTGCTAATCAAATTTATTAGACCACCTAAAACTGTAAATTGTGAAAATTCATATTTTAGCATTAAAAATATATGAGTTAAAGGGCTTGCACATACTGGTGTATTAATGATTACATGTATGTGAAATTAGTTTTAGTCATTACCAGTTCCAATGATTTAGTGCAACTGTGGTGTAAAATGTAAAGTGGGTGATGGTCTAATAAATTTGTTAAGCACTATATATTGGAAATCAATAGGTCAGTGTCATACAGCCTCAAGCTGTAAGGTGTGGCTTATTGTACCAGTTTAGCCTCTAAACAAGCTTTGAGTGTCACAGCCTGTTTAGAGGCCTAAACGTGAATCCAGTTTGTTATCTGAAAATTAAGAAATCTATTTTCTGCTTTCATTGTGGAGCACATCAACACAAGTATGCAAATTGCATTTTTTTTAAACTAACTATAGTAAACCTGTAGAAGATGTGATTAGTTGACCACGAACAAGCAAGCACACGGATGAGCAGTGCGGCGTTTGATATTTCAGTGCCATTAAATTATAAAAAAACAAAACCTCCGGAGTAAATTCAAGTATCTGAGCTCAAAGGCCCCACCCCAAAAGAAGGGTCTAAGTGTGTGTCTGTGTGTGCAAGTGTATATGTAGCACCACAGTCCATTACTGAAATCACATTAGCCTCAGAGAGTGCACTGAGACAGGAAACAACCCTCTGCCATCTCCTGACTCACTTCCACCGAGCAGCCAAACACGCATTGCATGATCAGGCCTAGATGGTAACGCTTTACATCCATTTTCTTGTTTATACTGAAAATTTATGAAAATTGACTTTTGGATATAGATAAAGGGACTCTATATATTACTAGCATGTGTACTCATAAAAGTAAATCTAGAACTTAGTGATAAATAAACAGTACTTTTAGTCTGTAAGTCTTGAGCCATCCCCTCATTTCTTAACATTTTGTTTTCAAGGAGCCATACTTTCATGTAATTTTTAAAGTGGTCCTGGGCAATAGTTCTGCAGGCTTCCTGGAGGTTTTTCAATGTTTTTCTTGGATATTGGCTTCTTTTTCCATCCAGTCCAGTCCTTATACCTGACCATTTTCAGACAAATGTTTAAAAAGAATTTTTTTTTTTTTAGTATTAAGCCATTTAACAAAAACACTGAACTATAAAGCACTCAAACATAAGCAAAGCGCCTAACTATAACATGTTCTATTTCTTTACCTGAATCTACAAAAAAAATACCAATGACCAAACAGTTTGACACACATAAAATCCACCATGCAATACCATCTGCACAGCATCTGATTGGAAATGACTTCATTTTCCAGCATGACAAGGATCCCAAACACACTGACATACAGTAAAAGTACACCTGGATAGAATAACATACAATGGAAGAGAATCAATCCTGGATTGGCCTCCCCAGGGCCCAGACCTCAATTATTGAAATAGTGCGGATCTTGACAGAGAACAGAGCAAAAAGCAGCCAACGTCTAAAAACGAAGATTTGAATGTCCTTCATGAAGCCTGGAAAACTATTCCTGAAGACTACTTAGAAATGATCAGAAAGCTGCCTAAGAGAGTTCAGGCTTTATGGAAGAATAAAGGTGCCCATGCCAAATATTGACATTCAAGCTCACTACCTCTGCTTTTGCCTTATGTACTGTATTTCCATGTCTGTTTGCATGTTTCAATAAATCGCTGAGCTTACTGTATTTCCCATCTTTTTAGTGAAATGTAAAGAAATGAGTGGAGACTTTTGCACAGCACTCTATGTGAGGTTGTTGCAGATATCACATACAGTGTATGCGTGTCATTTTAACAGCTTGAGAGTCTCAGACACAAGTCTATGGACCTACAAATATTTGAAAAAAAAAAAATCACATCTGAAGTTCAAACTAATCAAGCAAATATTCAGAACTATAAACAACTTGCAGTGTGTCATGATATGGCCGATCCAGACAGTAAACTTTCAGTGGTAAATGATAACATGTAAACATTCTTCACTGAAGCCCCTCAGCCAGAGCAGACCTGGTGGTGTTTATTTTGACGGCCATAACAACTGGCACAGTTGGCCTGTTTGGGTATTATCACACAATGCTGAAGCACGTCCCTCTACGTCGCTTATCAAAACAGATGGTTGAGGAGCTTTTCTATTATTAACAGCTAATTTAAACACAGTTTATGCAGCATCAGAGGAAAATCTGTCTTCTCGGCAACGCCGATGTGATAAAGCACGGCAACGCCTATGACCGCTCTGCCTAGGCGCACAGCATCATCAGCAGCATCAGCATCAGCGCTTTGGACTGCTCGTTACACGGCTGACTGGGCCAGCTAGTGCAGAGAGCAGGCTGCGGACAGACACCCACCTGGCGTATACGGTTTTGGTGCAGCGGTGGTGGATTTCCATCCTCGAGGGACGTGCTGCTCGAAGAGGCCGTCTTTAAGTCACGGTTGGAGCCGCCGCCCCTGGAGTGACTTTCTTCGGGGCTACTTGACATTCCGTCTCGGGCTTGCTGCTTCTGCTGGAGGAGACACGGGGGTCCTTTACCCGATCCACTGTGGATTTCTGTGCACGCCTCAGCATCCACGGCGCCCGGCAGAGCCCGGGATCATTATGCGTCGTCAGAGAAAGTCTTTGATCAAGCTCGACAGAAGCTAATACAGCGATTCTTCCAGATGGTAAACCAAAAACGAGCGCTCCCTCCTCTCAGGGATGCTCCCGGTGTGCTGCTATGGCCTGCGCGCGTGTTTGTGTGTATGGAAACGTGAACGCGCTTCAGATGCGCTTCCCCGAACCTCCGCAGGACCAGTGTTGCCTTCGTGGACAACCGGAAACCTCGACAGTAGACCTTGGCAGTGATGACCACCCTGAATGCGACCAGAAGTAGCCTCAGAGCACCTTTTAAAGGGGCGCACTGTGCGCAGACATTTTTTTAACACATCGCATCACTTAAAGCATACATTGTCACCATATAGTGCTTTACTGCATAGTAAAGCACTAATTCAAAACAAAACATTTACAATGAGACAATTCCCATTGGCACTTGAATACACCGACGCCCTGTGCAGCAGTTTGCTTCAGAGATCAAAGTTCCCAGTATGGAGCATGTTGTCCCATGGTTGAATAAAAACTGTGAGATTACTTACACACTCATGTGAAATTAGACACTTTGGGTTGGGCTTAACTAATCTAATGTCCTTCTTCGTGTTCTTACGCCCCCGCCATGGCCTGGCCTTCTTCACTAGATGACAAATTTAATATAGGCTGACAGGGCAAAAATCAATAACAATGTCTTGGAGACATTTTAAAAAACAGACAGCATCTTGGGCAGAGGAGGGCCAAGTACGGGAAGAGATGTAAGAAATCATGTTAGCAAAATGTCATCGTTTGAGATGCAGTCTTCAGAGCCAGTAGGGCATAGAATAATATGCCCTAGGCCAAATCTATGAGTTTACAAAAAAGACAGAGGTAATTTTTTTTCTTTAAAACATGCGTGAAACAATTACTAGATAAGAACACCTTTTAGATGTGACTTAACCCTTTGTCAGAAATCAGCTCTAAAGAATGCAACAAATGGTTTAGTTAAATAAAGTAAATAAACTATGAATGGTTGCCAACACACATGCAATTTCTGGGTGAAGGGAATGCATGGTAGAAATGCCCTGGGCTCCATCTGCTCAGGTCAGATGTCAGGTCAGCTCCACCCACTAATTACCTGGGGGATATGATACAGGCAACAAGGATAACAAGGGTGGCCGTCATACTGCAGTATTATTGTGTCTGTGCCTAACACAACCCCCCCCCCCCCCCCAGCTCAGAATACTAATAAAATACTAGTATTATTATCAATGAGGAATAGAAAATAAATCAAATCAATTTTATTTATATAGCACTTTTAAAAAACAACAACTGTTGACCAAAGTACTGTACAATAGAATAATCAGATAAATAAGATAAGAAAATAATAAGAATAAAATAATGACAGACTCATACAGAATAATAATTTAAAAAAAAAGCCAAAGAGTAAAAATGGGTCTTTAAACAAGTTTTAAAAGTATCTAGTGTTGGAGAGGTCCTGATATGTTTATTCCACAGTTTCGGAGCAGTCACAGCAAAAGCCCAATCTCCTCTGTGTTGTAATCTAGACCTAGGGACAGCTAGAAGCATTTGGTCCGCGGACCTCAAAGATCTCGCTGGAGTGTACCAATTTAAAAGATCAGAAAGATATATAGGAGCTAGTCCATGCAATGTTTTAAAAGTGTCAAGATTTTAAAATTAATTCAAAAACTTACTGGCAGCCAGTCTAGCGAGGCAAGTATATAGGGGATATGTGCTCTCACTTCCGCTTGCCAGTCAGAAGCCTTGCCACAGCATTTTGAACCAGCTGTAGTTGGCCAATAGATGACGAAGTAACACCAGAATAGAGGCTGTTGCAGAAGTCAAGGCGAGATGAAATAAAGGCATGGGATGCTTTCTCAAAGTATCTGAAGCAGAGAAATGGCTTCACCTTTGCAAGTACGCGGAGTTGAAAGAAGCTGGTCTTGATCGCATTATTTATCTGTTTATCGAATGTTAAATTACTATCAGAAATTTAGTTATTTACAAATAAATAACTGCAAAGTGGGGTGTGCGTAATTATTCAGCCCCCTTTGGTCCGAGTGCAGTCAGTTGCCCATAGACATTGCCTGATGAGTGCTAATGACTAAATAGAGTGCACCTGTGTGTAATCTAATGTCAGTACAAATACAGCTGCTCTGTGATGGCCTCAGAGGTTGTCTAAGCGAATATTGGGAGCAACAACACCATGAAGTCCAAAGAACACACCAGACAGGTCAGGGATAAAGTTATTGAGAAATGTAAAGCAGGCTTAGGCTACAAAAAGATTTCCCAAGCCTTGAACATCTCACGGTGCACTGTTCAAGCGATCATTCAGAAATGGAAGGAGTATGGCACAACTGTAAACCTACCAAGACATAGCCGTCCACCTAAACTCACAGGCCGAACAAGGAGAGCGCTGATCAGAAATGCAGCAAAGAGGCCCATGGTGACTCTGGACGAGCTGCAGAGATCTACAGCTCAGGTGGGGGAATCTGTCCATAGGACAACTATTAGTCGTGCACTGCACAAAGTTGGCCTTTATGGAAGAGTGGCAAGAAGAAAGCCATTGTTAACAGAAAACCATAAGAAGTCCCATTTACAGTTTGCACCAAGACATGTGGGGGACACAGCAAACATGTGGAAGAAGGTGCTCTGGTCAGATGAGACCAAAATGCAAAACACTATGTGTGGCGGAAAACTAACACTGCACATCACTCTGAACACAGTCTGTCAAATATGGTGGTGGCAGCATCATGCTCTGGGGGTGCTTCTCTTCAGCAGGGACAGGGACGCTGGTCAGAGTTGATGGGAAGATGGATGGAGCCAAATACAGGGCAATCTTGGAAGAAAACCTGTTGGAGTCTGCAAAAGACTTGAGACTGGGGCGGAGGTTCACCTTCCAGCAGGACAACGACCCTAAACATAAAGCCAGGGCAACAATGGAATGGTTTAAAACAAAACATATCCATGTGTTAGAATGGCCCAGTCAAAGTCCAGATCTAAATCCAATCGAGAATCTGTGGCAAGATCTGAAAACTGCTGTTCACAAACGCTGTCCATCTAATCTGACTGAGCTGGAGCTGTTTTGCAAAGAAGAATGGGCAAGGCTTTCAGTCTGTAGATGTGCAAAGCTGGTAGAGACATACCCTAAAAGACTGGCAGCTGTAATTGCAGCAAAAGGTGGTTCTACAAAGTATTGACTCAGGGGGCTGAATAATTACGCACACCCCACTTTGCAGTTATTTATTTGTAAAAAATGTTTGGAATCATGTATGATTTTCGTTCCACTTCTCACGTGTACACCACTTTGTATTGGTCTTTCACGTGGAATTCCAATAAAATTGATTCATGTTTGTGGCTGCAATGTGACAAAATGTGGAAAAGTTCAAGGGGGCCAAATACTTTTGCAAGCCACTGTAAAATGGCGGAGTCTCCCGAGTCTGTAAAAGTTAAAAAGTCATTAGAAACTTTTAAAAAAATTAAGAAAAGGTGCACAGTGGCTGTGGTTTCATGGTCAGAGTGAGGTACACTACATATTGCAGAGATTATTTTGAAGTTAAGCTGATGATGCTTAGATTAATTCACTGCAATCTACCTTCAGTCTGTTTAATTTTCTACTTAAGTGATTCAAGCTGAGCATATTATTTAGAACTACAATTTCAACCAAAGTAAAGTTAGTATTCTCATTTATTGTCATTATTACATTAACATAACAGTAGTAGAAACATCTTCCAAAGAGATACTTTTTACTTTCTTACTTTGAGCATGTTTCAGAGTCTATACTTTTTCATTGTTAGTTGAGTTAAGAAGGTGAATCCGTACTTCAACTTTTACAACAATCAGTACTTGTACTTAAGCACAGAATGTCTGTACTTTTGTCACCTCTGTGGCAAAAGACAATACACTTCCAGGGAGGAGGAAGTCTTAAACAGCATACCATAACTGTTAGAAGATAATCACACGGATGACTTCATGTTCATAAATTCAACCTGAGATTTTATCAATTTTGCCACTGTTAACAGCCTTAGAAACAAATAACACAAACATGTGCGTGTACTGGAGCACACGACTGATGCTTTCTGCTACTTAAATAGCGCTACACCTCTGGGTATAGTCACATTCAATAAGTACTCTAGACTATGAGGCCTCCCCAAACCAGTTATAGGTCACAGCCCAGTACTCAGACAACCAATTCACAATATTAACACACAAAGGGAAGGGGTGGTGAGCTCTGTGCTCATGTGGTCTGTGCTTATGTGCTTCAGGACTGGTGCCAATAACAGCAGAATTACACAGTCACTGCTCACTACACTTAGGTGCCATGTCCACTTGGTGCTGGCCTATCTATCTGCCTCGCAAGCTAACGGTAGCCAATGTTACCACTGAACAACCTCACCAACCACAAAGGCCAGAGCTATATCCTGGACAGCAGCCTCAAACTAGCAGAGGAGCTCATACCTTCTTTGCTCAGTTTGAGACCACCCCTCCCCCACTTCCCCTGCCACCCACCTCACCCAGCACACCCTTCTTGTGGGCGATCGTGGCTCAAGAGTTGGGAGTTCGCCTTGTAATCGGAAGGTTGCTGGTTCGAGCCCCGGCTTGGACAGTCTCGGTCGTTGTGTCCTTGGGCAAGACACTTCACCCGTTGCCTACTGGTGGTGGTCAGAGGGCCCGGTGGCGGCAGTGTCCGGCAGCCTCGCCTCTGTCAGTGCGCCCCAGGGTGGCTGTGGCTACAATGTAGCTTGCCATCACCAGTGTGTGAATGTGTGGATGACTGGATATGTAAAGCGCTTGACTCATGCCACTGTTCCCAACTGTCTGAAGGCCTCCACTATCATACCCATCCCCAGAAGACTGGTATAGACAGCCTCAAAGACTTCATGGAGGCTGTCTATGAGCCTGAGCCATCTGGAGAACAGGAAGGTGGACTAAAGCTTCAAAACCATAATCCCAGAAATCCTCACCACCAAACTGCACTATTTTCAGATCCCCCACTTTCTCGCCAACTGGCATCAGTCAGTCCGACTTGGCCCCACCTCTCCCTCTCCCCCTCACTGTCACTGAGCACCAGGGCTCCCCACAGGGCTGCGTTCTCAGCCCCCTTACTGTACACTCTCTACAGATACGAGTGTAAACCAACCCACCCAACCAAACATCATCATCAAGCATGCCAATGACACCACTGTGATATAGATCAGACAGTGTACGGGGCAGAGGTAGAGAACTGGTGCTGAGGAAATAACCTGAAGTTGAACATTCTTAAAACAGGCCCAGGGTAATTAAATCATTGGCTGCCCACACCCCAACCCTGCCCAACCACCTCACTAATCTGAGCCATGCTCTGAGTAACCCCCCCCCAACACTCAGGCCACTCACACATGGACTTTATTCAGATTAAGTCTTTACTTTGCATTAGTTCCAAGCACTTTGCAACTTGTTCTCTAATGTGTGCCTATTTTTGTATATATTTATCCTGTTTGCTATTTATTCCTGTCTACTATTTATATTTTCATCATCATCATCATTGTTTATTATATAGCACTTTAAAAACACACAAGGCTGACCAAAGTGCTGAACAATAGAAACATAATAGATACCATAAGAATAATAAATACGATAAAATAAATAATAATACACCACAGTTGGTGTGAAGCACCCAAAATTTCATTATACATGTAAAATGACAATAAGCAGCAATATTCTGTTCAATCCTTCTCTAAAGGCAAGTCAAAAGAAATAACTAACCAAAATAAGTATACACAAGTATACACAAGAATACCCCAAGAATACCAGGTGCAGCCTAACAAAGCAGTACAAACAAGCATTTGAAAACTTACTGGACCCCGATTTTTGTGCAGACAAGCTCCCATTCGATGCAACCCGCTTTAAAAGAATAACAAAAACAGGGAGACCACACCTAATCTTAGGAAGCAGTGGAGTGGTTTAATGAAATAAAGTAGTGAAACCAGAGATTTGTATGGGTAGTTATCAGGACATCAGTGTGTATACAGTGTGTGTGTGTGTCAGTGCAAAGACAGCGTATACAGTGGGGCAAAAAAGTATTTAGTCAGCCACTGATTGTGCAAGTTCCCCCACCTAAAATGATGACAGAAGGTCAGTAAATTTGCACGCAGAGGTTAACACTTCAACTGTGGAGAGACAGAATGTGAAAAAAAAAAAAAAAAATCCATGAATTCACATGGTAGGATTGGGTAAAGAATTATTTGTAAATCAGGGTGGAAAAATAAGTATTTGGTCAATAACAAAAATACAACTCAGTACTTTGTAACATAACCTTGTGTTGGCAATAACAGAGGTCAAACGTTTACTACAGGTCTTTACCAGGTTTGCACACACAGTAGCTGGTATTTTGGCCCATTCCTCCATGCAGATCTTCTCGAGAGCAGTGATGTTTTGGGGCTGTCGCCGAGCAACACGGACTTTCAACTCCCGCCACAGATTTTCTATGGGGTTGAGGTCTGGAGACTGGCTAGGCCACTCCAGGACTTTCAAATGCTTCTTACGGAGCCACTCCTTTGTTGCCCGGGCGGTGTGTTTTGGATCATTGTCATGTTGGAAGACCCAGCCTCGTTTCATCTTCAAAGTTCTCACTGATGGAAGGAGGTTTTGGCTCAAAATCTCACGATACATGGCCCCATTCATTCTGTCCTTAACACGGATCAGTCGTCCTGTCCCCTTGGCAGAAAAACAGCCCCATAGCATGATGTTTCCACCCCCATGCTTCACAGTAGGTATGGTGTTTTTGGAATGCAACTCAGTATTCTTCTTCCTCCAAACACGACGAGTTGAGTTTATACCAAAAAGTTCTACTTTGGTTTCATCTGACCACATGACATTCTCCCAATCCTCTGCTGTATCATCCATGTGCTCTCTGGCAAACTTCAGACGGGCCTGGACATGCACTGGCTTCAGCAGTGGAACACGTCTGGCACTGCGGGATTTGATTCCCTGCCGTTGTAGTGTGTTACTGATGGTGACCTTTGTTACTTTGGTCCCAGCTCTCTGCAGGTCATTCACCAGGTCCCCCTGTGTGGTTCTGGGATCTTTGCTCACCGTTCTCATGATCATTTTGACCCCACGGGATGAGATCTTGCGTGGAGCCCCAGATCGAGGGAGATTATCAGTGGTCTTGTATGTCTTCCATTTTCTGATGATTGCTCCCACAGTTGATTTTTTTCACACCAAGCTGCTTGCCTATTGTAGATTCACTCGTCCCAGTCTGGTGCAGGTCTACAATACTTTTCCTGGTGTCCTTCGAAAGCTCTTTGGTCTTGGCCATGGCGGAGTTTGGAGTCTGACTGTTTGAGGCGGTGGACAGGTGTCTTTTATACAGATGATGAGTTCAAACAGGTGCCATTCATACAGGTAACGAGTGGGGGACAGAAAAGCTTCTTACAGAAGACGTTACAGGTCTGTGAGAGCCAGAGATTTTCCTTGTTTGAGGTGACTAAATACTTATTTTCCACCCTAATTTACAAATAAATTCTTTACAAATCCTACCATGTGAATTCATGGATTTTTTTTTCACATTCTGTCTCTCACAGTTGAAGTGTACCTCTGGTGCAAATTACTGACCTCTGTCATCATTTTAAGTGGGGGAACTTGCACAATCGGTGGCTGACTAAATACTTTTTTGCCCCACTGTAAGTGTGTGCAGGTGAAACCAAATGGCCAGGCGGCCAGCCAGCTAGTCAGTCAGGCTTCTGGAGGAGGAAACATACAGGCAACAAGGAACACAAGGTCAGTCACATCACATTCCTTTCAGACCTTTCACATTTAAACCCATTTGGACCATTACATGGACCATGAGTATGGGCAGAAATCTGTGCCATCAGAAACTGAATTTGAATAAGTTAATTCAAATTCAGTTTCTGATGGCACAGATTTCTGCCCATACATGAGTTTGTTTGTTTGTTTGTTTGCAGCCTCTGTGAACCAGCATTGTGCACTTTAAATCAAACAGTCAATATGTGGCGTAAGTACAGATTATTGAGAGGGGTTAAACAAAAAAAAAAAGAAATTGAACTAAGCTCCCCCTGGAAACACACACTGTTTAGAGACCGAAAAGCAAACTAAAATTATTATAACTATCAGAATTGTTTTTAGTGTCAGGATGGAAATCACTTGCAGCCAACGACATCGACCATGGACATTACTAAATATTGTTTCCTTCCTTGATCTGCTAGTCACTTTACTGCAGCAGTTCAGCTGCTGCTTTTTTGTGAGTCTCTCTGTCTTCAGTTTTGTGTTTAATAACTGAAAAGTTTCCTCTGTTAGGTCAAGTTCAGGTGACTGAATGATCTATTGAAGAATATCCATTTTTCTTCCTTGAATAAACTGTAGCGATGCCTCTTTGGACTTCAAAATTGAACAACTGCTCAATACAAGTCCAAAAGTTGGAATCAGCTCCAGATCTTCTATCTGCTTAGTTTTTCAGGAATTAACAAATAAGGAAACACACCCTGTGCATTATATGTATGCCTCTAAAAATGGCTCTGATGGACAGGGGGCAAATTACAAAATCATGCTGGTGTCAAAATATTTACAAACTGTAAATATGTCTGTTTACAGTCTGACTGTAGGTCCTTAAATCCAAATTAATGAATGCTCATTCCAAAAAGACAGTTTTTATAAGTCTAGTGTACCAATGAAGCTTCACGACAAGAAAAAACATCAAAGCAGGAAGACGACAATGACACAGCCACCATAACCTTTGTAATGCACTTTAGATTTTGAAGATGTAACATACTCAGTGTAAGCTTGCCCAATTATTGACAAGTGAAATAAATGTTTTGAAATGTCTTGAAACAAAACAGCAACAGAGCAGTCTGTGCAGTCATCCAAATTTTTAATAAAGGCTGCGTTACTGTGGATGCAACCATTCCAATGCAACCACATGGGCTTCTTGTTGCATATTACTCTGCTGTAAAACGTTTGTTTGTAGAAAGGCTCTTGATATAATAGAGGCTTAAATGAAATATATCCAAATACCAGCCATTTTATGAACTGCATCTAATCAGAAATGGGAAATGAATGAGGTGGCTCAGGCCTGGTTTTAGGGGGTTTTCTGGCGTTTCCAGTATGCTAAAACTGGAAACTTTCTTATTGTTACAGTTTTTCTCTTCATATCCTGAAAGACTAATGAAAAGACAGGAAAGGATCAATCCCTTTCTATATGCCAAAACATTCATCAACAGAAATGTCAGTTACCAAATACATCCTATGTACAGTATGGGAAATGATGACTCATGATATGAATGATGGGAAGTCGTTCCCAGAATCTTACCGTGCTGCTCATTTATGAACTCCCATACACAACACTGCCCTCTATTTCCACTCTATGGTATTACACCACCTTAAACGCATTGTTTCATCAGATTGCCTGCAGTCTGATCAACATGCAGTCCACCTTGATGATCTAAACTCAAGGCAAAAATTATGATGACTGCACAATTCAACTGTAAAGTGAGGTGGACTTTGGCTCAGATTAGGCTGGACACAAAAATCAAACAGGTTAAAAAATTAAATTTAAAAAAAAAAAAAGTAGAAATATATATTTAAAAAAAGCTTTATTGAACAGCTACCTTTTACAAACAAGACATCACTAAACTGTTTCCAGTTAGTGACAGCAGCACAAATCCACCAAAAATATCAGCAATGACAAACAACAGAAGACAAGAACACATGGTGGGAAAGCTTATAAAGAGCCAGAACAGAAATGTACTTCTGAATAATTTTTTTTTTGTTTTAATGTGGAGAGAGTTGGTCTATGTTGTCATGGATACGACTTGACAGATGGGTCTCCAAAATTTCCCCAAACAAGTTCCTTTTCAGTAAGTTGTAAGCCATGGGCAAAAGTTGCTTGATAACCTTGTGGAAGTACTGTAAGAGAGAGAGGGAAAATCAAAGAGAAATGATTTATATCCCCAAAATCCAGTCCTTAAAAAGTTTTGAAAATTCAGTTCTTTGTATGGACCAAAGCATTAGTTCCCAACTTACATTTAAGTTAAATAGAATAAACATATGTGCAACATTAAACCACTAATAGTTCTAGTATAGCCACTAAAAGTTTGATGTCCCCTGTTTTTGATTTGTTTTGTTTTGTTTTAAATATGTCAAAGAATTAAAACTATCCCATTTTAAATAAGAAATAAGTCGAAAAGAAAAGTTCTTTTTATTTCACAAGTCATCTCAGAAATCACATCAAATCCAAGAAAGATGATTGCTGAAGAATCAGTGACTCAGTATACTCACATGAGATCCATAACAGAAGAGGTCTATTCCCAGTTCATAACCCATGCCATAGTCGCACTCATCATTAGCAAACTGAACAAATGTTATCATTTCCTGGATCGGTCCAAAAGCTTTGACGCGTTCTTCATCAGTCCGTGCTTCAACAATGGCTTTACAAATTTTCTTGAGACCAGCTTGGACACAAGGGAAGAAACAAATTTGTTAAGGAGCGGAGACAAAAAAAAAAAAAAAAAAAAAAAAATAAAAATCTCTGCAATCTCCAAAAGTTGATTCTGTTCATCTGGAGGTAGCGTTTTCAGTGGGAGAAATGTTTTGTCACTCATCCAAGTGACTTCTTCAGGTCTCAGCTGACTGGAGGTTTCCCCGATCTTATAATCGTATGAGTTCCGGTCAACAGCATTGTCTCTTCACTTGCATCCCAGTCACGGAAGCGTTGGAGGTAGTTCGTAAGAGATTACAGGATGACCCCAACCTCAGCAACAGGACCACTCTCAGCACTGACCAAGTGTGTTTGCTGTTGGAACTGTATCTTCATTCCACCTATTTCACATACAAGGGTCAGTTCTACAGACAGAAACATGGGTGTGCCATGGGCTCCCCAGTTTCACCCATCGTGGCCAATTTGTACACGGAAGAAGTGGAAAAGAGGGCTTTGTTATCCTACCCTGGAACACCACCAAGTCATTGGTTCAGGTATGTGGATGACACCTGGATGAAAATCAAATCTCAGGACGTACCACCACAGCTCACGAATCACATTAACTTGGTGGACCGACACATCAAATTTACCATGGAGGATATGAAAAGTGACAGGTTAGCCTTCTTAGACTGTGAGATTTCCATCAGTAATGGGGAACATCTAAAAGCTGAAACCTACGCATACAGATCAGTATTTAAGGTTTGACGCTCATCATCCACTGGAGCATAAACTGGTTGTCATCAGGACGCCAACACCATCCCCACAGACACAGCGGACAGGGAAGCAGAAGAACATCACATCAAGAAGGCCCTGAGTAAATGTGGTTATCCCAGCTGGACTTTTGTCAAAGCTGGAAAGGCGCCTAAAGAAAGTTCCAGCCGATCCAGGAGAGAAGGACAACCGCTGACTAAGCAAAAACCTGTAGTGATCCCATGTGTCAGGAGTATCAGTTGAGACACATTTTTTCTAAACATCGTGTCTCTGTGGCTTTTAAACCCCAAAACACGCTGCACCAAAAATTGGTCCACCCCAAGGATCTGGTCCCCCGACACAAACAGAGTAACATATGTACAGTGTACACTGTTAAGTGCCAGGAGGATTGCCAGGATTTATACATCAGGGAAACCAAACAACCTTTGGCAAAGCGGATGGCACAACACAGAAGAGCCACCTCATTAGACCAGGACTCTGCAGTATTCACACCTACAGGGTGGACACTCTTTCAATGATGAGGATGTACACATCCTGGAAAGGGAAGAACGCTGGTTTGAGCGCAGAGTCAATGAGGCCATTTACGTGAAAAGGGAAAGACCATCTCTGAATAGAGGAGGGCGCTTAAGGGTACATCTTTCGCCATCTTACAATGCTGTGATTGCAGCCATTCCCCAACTCTGTGTGAATGGTACTCATGGCCATTGATCAGTGATCTTTGATCAGTGGTTGTTGATCAATGGTCATGAGAATTTGCATAATCAAGATGAAGGAACTGACCTCCCAGTCCATTTTTCCTTCAGTGGGCTGGTTTCAGTCATTATGCAAATGTACTGGTTATAAGATTGGGGAAACTTGCAGTCAGCTGAGACTAAAGAAGTCACTTGGATGAGTGACGAAACGTTTCTCCCACTGAAAACGCTACATCCACATGAACAGAATCAACTTTTGGAGATTTACTTACCTGGATGATTAAGAATGCATCAAGACATCTCTGCAATCTATATAACCAGCTTATTTCACAGAAGCTAAATTCCTTTATCAAAATTTGTTTACCTCACCAATGAATAAACAAAAGATAAATGGAAAAAACTGGTGTTAAAACAACTTTAAATTTGTAAACTCACCATCTGTTTCTGGAAGTTCCCTGTATCCAACATCATTCTTGTCTACAGGTACAACAATGCCCGCGCCGTGGAATGTCTTTGTTACGACCTATAGTGTGTAAAAAGTTTTCAAGCATCAACTTTAAGAACACATTTTTTTTTTTTTTTTAAATGGGTATTACAAGCGAGGTCTTGGTAATTTTTTTGTTGGCGTGTGCATTTTACCTTCTTGTCTCTCTGCTTCATGTCTTTGGTCTTCTGCTCCAGAGAAAAGCCCAGAGTCTGTGCTTTGTCTCTCAGCTTTGCCTCCAAGGTTTCCAACGCCTCATCCCCAGTTTTCTTACTGCCCCTCTCTTTCCTCTTCCTCAGCAGATACAGGCTGAAGGAAGTAAGAACAGCAAATTACAAGACAAAAAGAAGTGATGACAGAAAATTTCATGCAGTAATGTACCTCCACTCTCACACATGAAATAAAAGGAGGAAAGACAAGAGGGCATATTATGAAAAGTTAAGGATCACCCAATTTGACTGTTTATTTCTGTAAGCATCAAGTTATTGATGGAATTTTAAGTGGCCAACAAACAAATAAACCACAACATTAAAGCCACCACCCTAATACTCTACAATTTCCCCTTGTGCTGAGACCACACCTCAGTGGGTCAGAGCTGTTGAGGGGTGGACTCAACACAAGACCTCAGAAGGCGTTTTGTGGTATCAAGCATCAACAGATTAGCAGGACTTCCTTTAAGTCTCCATGCACTCGAGTTTTTTCCCAACACATTCAGATGCTCAATCAGGCAGACACAGAAACTCAGCAAGTCAACTTAAAACCTTGAAGCTTTTTTCATACTCCTCAAAACATTCCTGAACAGTTTTTGCAGTTAAATGTGGTGCATTATTCTACTATTGTTCCCATGAAAGTTTATTTGTGGTCTGAAGGTTTAGGTGGGTGATATGCATCAAAATAACAACATCCACATAAATACACTTTTAGTAATGTAAGAGTTCAGCAAAGGTACCCTGACTGATCTACAGCTACAAAGCCCCAAACACAACAGGATGCAACGCACTGATGATTCTTTCAACTTTCTAATAGTGCTGGATGATAAAACGATTACAATATTATTTCGAGAAAATTTTTTTTTTAGACCATGATAATAAATGTAGGCTTTACAATTTGATCAGACAGACAATACATATAGCCTATCAGACAGTATTGTAGGGTTGGCATAACGCCAAAGCAGTCAATCATAGTCAACATGTTGCCCATTCCCTCAGAAGACGAAAAAAATAATGTAAACATTACTTGCAAGGACTTGTGAAAAACATGTCAGGCAACTAAGATGTCCTTGTGAGCAGTAAATAAGAAACACTGTCAGTAGTCTGGGAATGGTTTTCTCTATCAGATCAAGCACAGATAAAGCCAGTGTGCAAGGTATAGCACTAACAGGTCCCGACAAAGTCTGGTAACATGACATACCACCTTCATCAAGTATTTCACAATAACACTAGGGCTGCACGATTAATCGTTAGAAAATCGCGATCTCGATTCATACTTATGTGCGATTTAAAAAAAAAAAGAAAAAAAAAAAGACGACGACGACGATTGTACCGCATTTTGATCCGGGACGTAATCTGCATGAAAACAAGCGCTCACTCTTCCTGCTCAACAAATGACAAGGGCGGAGCCTTATACCACGTGATACAGAAGCTGGCTGCTAAAATTAGCAGGGGAAAAAACAACGGAGAGCACGTCAGGGATGACGAGAAAGTGACAGGAGAAAATCCGTCCCGGTCAACCACCCAAACATCAATAACGGGAACCTTATACAGCGCTTCACGTCGAACTCCCGCAGGCACAAAGAAATTACGGAGGCTATTACTTATCACCTGACCAAAGATATGGCTCCCATCAACACCGTGCAAAACGAGGGATTTAGGAAAATGATCAACACCCTAGACAAACGCTACACAGTGCCGTCCCGCAACTATTTTTCTATTGTTGCACTACCTGCTCTATACCAGTGTTGCCAACTCCTCAGTAAGGAAAATCGCTATTGGCTGTCCTAAAAGTCGCTAGAAGTCGTTAAATGACGTCATCGCCTAATTTGCATAATTGGTCATGCTAATATAACTATAACCTACGTTGCTGCCTGGAGAGAGAAATAACATCATGGAAGAGACATAAAGTGAGTAAAGAACGTTCTAAATGCATTTAGAATTTATTTATAACTACAAATTAAATTTATTTTAGCAATTATTGTTTTTTTAAATGTCACAATTCCAACCCTGTTCCTTTATCCGGGCTTGGACCGGCAAAAGTGACCCGAAATAGGCACTCTGGTGGAGTTACTGTGTGTGTGTGTATAAGTAGTTTTAAACCTCGTGATCCACAAAAAAGCATAACAGTAAAAGAAGAACTGACTGCGTTACAGTCAGTGCGAGAGCAGCGGCTTCGCTCATGCGCGATTCATTTGCAGTTCGGACGCACATGTGAACATCTTCTGCCCTGATAGAAGCTGGGGGGACTATTCTCCGCCCGTGAGCGCTTTGGAACGGGTGAGGTGCCCACGGCAGCACCCGCTGCTTGTTGAGAGTAAAAGCGATACGCGCTTTCACTTCAAAAAGTCGTCATAAATAAGTCTCCAATAACACCAGAAAAAGTCGCCAGATTTGTCGCTAGTCGCTTTTTAGAAAAAAAGTCGCTAAGGGGGTCTGAAAACTCGCTAAATATAGCGACAAAGTCGCTAAGTTGGCAACACTGCTCTATACACGCAGTAGCGAGCAACGGTGGAGACGGAATTTCAAGCAGTACAACATTTTGCGGCAACAACAAAATGTGAGACATTTGTTGTTTTTATGTTTATTTATTGTTTTTATGTTCAGTCTCAACTGTTGCGAAGTTGATGTGCAGTTAATAAGTGCAATAAATATTTATACTGGAAAAGAAAATCATGAGAGAATCGTGATCTCAATTCTAAGCAAAAATAATCGTTATTCTCATTTTATGCAAAATCGTGCAGCCCTAAATAATACCATTCAAACAAGCATGATGGAATAGTGGAAAGTCCACACAACAGGTTTTCCTAAAAAGAGTCTTCTTGCTTAGCGTTAAATCTGTATCCCTGCCACCAGTTCACCAGAAACTGAAATTGTTCAGTAAAGAAAGAAAAAAAAAAAAATTGTGATTTTTTTTTTTTTTTAAATCCATATTGCCCAGATCTACCTTCCAGTACAGCTGATACTAAGCTCTTCCTGATTTTCCTGAACATAAAAAACAGTTTTCATTTCTCGTGCTTTGGAGGCTGTGACCTTGTTGCTTTTTCAGCATTTGTCCCCCTTCAGATCACTTTTAGAACCTGTTAAACAGTACATACCTAAACACTACATTTAAAAAAACAAAACAGTTTATTGTGAAATGTGATGTGGGAAATAAAATCACCACCATCAGTGGTCACTAATGCACAAGGACTTTTTTGTTCTTGTGCCAAGAATTTGTTTCTTAAGCTGGAATTTGGATTATATAAAGTGATATATGGTGAGTTTGTGGTGGTTAACACTCACTGGACTGCAGCAAACACGTTGTCCCCCATCTGTGTTATAGTACAGCCCTTCTTGGCTTCATTTTCCCCAACAAACGAAGGGAGGGAGTCTGGAGTATCTCTGGCGGAACAATGAAATTCAGCAAAACAAAACAACAAAATCAGAACCACTTGTGCTCATGTACATATTGTTATCACTATTTTCATATTATTACACACGATGCTCTCTGTCTTCTCGGTAGAGCAAATGTTGGAAGCAGCCTTTGGTGGAAGCTACAAGATTCTAATAAAAGCCGATAGTCACACACTTCAGATGTTATGTTCTATACCTGTAGTAACCAATGTGATGCTGGCTGTCCTCACTCCCTGCGAGTATGGTCTGAAACTCTGGTGGGTCATAAAAATATCGCCAGTGAAGGTGGAAGTTCGGCTGGGAATTCTTGGAGTTTTTGTGAGCTCCTGCCAAAATATCAAATGGTCCAACTAGCTGCAATCCCAGCGAGTCTTTCAGAGCACCTACAGAGAGTGACAATATATTGATACAGAAACGAGCTGACACAGAAGCATTACTTAAGTGCAAATTATTGATGAAATATTTTACTAAATAGACACACTGTTTTGTAGCACATATCTTATACACCACATAAGTATCTGAGATGGAGATTTTTCACTTAATGATAAAATGAATCATCTGCACTGCTCAAAAAAACAAAAACAAAAAAATCTTGATGAATGAAATAAACTTAAATCTGAGAACAAAACAACACTCAGTGGAAACAAATCATCCACTGTTTTAGGGCTGGATTCAAAAATAACAAAAAAAAAAAAAAAATCAAAGATAAAATTGTTCAGTATATTTGACATTTTATAGATGAAATGATCCTTGACTGTCAGCTGCTGTACTCTACTGCAGTGTGTACACTACCACTCACCGCAGCACCTTCAAGAACATCTGCTTTTAGCTAGCTGTTACACTGGCCTTTAAAGCACCGTACAGTACTACAGTATTACAGACGTGATGCTTCTGTCTTCTACTGTGTCATCTGTTTCACACCTGTATTACAGCTCCTAAGTTCATTACAACGATTGAGCATCTAATAGCTAAAAAACAGTTTCTGAATTTCATGTTTAAGTATAATAGGAGATCTGTTCATTTTGAAGTCCTTAACCACCGACTGTCACGTGGATTTTTTTTTTTTGCTTTGAATTACCTCGTCTTTAATGTTCTATTAGACTGAAATACTAAGCAGTATTAAATTCAGCGGTTCCACCCTATGAAGTCTAGTACCACATCATCATACCACAGGGGTTGTCAGTGCAAAGCTCGCTGCAGAATTCCCAGAAGTGGTACAGATCTTCTGGCATTTGAAAACTGTACAACTGCATCAGCTCATCACGTTGCTCCGATTTCACTCCCGATGGCAGCACATCATTGGATTCTTCACTTCGAGCTTTCTTCACCTCTCCATTATTTGTGCCTTTTTCCTAAAGACATGAAAAGCAGGGGAACTCCTCAGCAATACTGCATAGTAAGTTGCCTATTTATGTATTATATCAAGCTCCAAATATCTCATTTTGATTCAGCAGGTTGACAGTAAAACATATTGTGGATACATTGAACCAACCACTATATTATTATAAAAAGAAGCCCCCCCCCCTCCAAAAAAAATAAATAAAAATCGATAAAGGTTATTCAAAACACTTCTATAATAATCATTGAGCATCATGGTCTCCACAGAAGTAGGTCAATATTTACTGCGTGAGAATTAATGCATCGACCTCGCGTCAGCAACTAGTGTACAATAAGTACAGCTGTGTCCACTGCCTTGGACTCTGTACCCTGCAGTGGCGTGTACAATACGAGTAGGGATCGAAATCTCTTCCAATAGTTGCTCGCAACCTTAGCAAAACGATTTTATGGGGCCATTTATTGGTGTTTAATGGATAAAGGCACCAATCAATGAAGACACCCACAGTGCGCTTGCTGATGCCACACTACACAATCAGTGAATGGGAACGACGTACGGATATTTCCTAGCTAGCATAAAGGTCCAGTTATGGTGCAGTGCTTTCCATTTAATCAAAGCCCAAGACCCCATTCAGGTATGTGCTGTTAGCATCGCTGAACAAGCTGCTTTGTGGGACCAGCCTGCAGAGCTGCTGCCATGTTGTCGTGTTATCCACTGCTGCTCGGTCAGGCTGCTAAACACTTCTTCACACCGACTTTAACGGCAGCTGCTCTGCTGCACACAGAGCACGGCGTCTCGTTTGGTAAGGCTGCTGTTTTAAACGCATATTCCTGCACCAAACACAGCAGGTCAAAACAAAGCGTATTTACCTGAACGGCTTTGTGTTTTCTTTTTGCGCGCCCTGTCATTTTATTCCTCTTTTTCTCCGTTGAAGTCTTCTTCTGCCAGTCAGCGTCGAGCCGTCGGCAGCAACAGCGCCCTGTTTAAGAGCACCAGTGCCACCCACAGGCCTGGAATGCAAACGTCCATTCCCCCAAATAATCCAGGTAACAATAACAACAACGCCACTACTACTACTACTACTACTACTACTATTACTACTACTACTACTACTACTGATAATAATAATAATAATAAATTGGCTTACTATACACTCATCTGCCCCTTTTGCCTCTACAGTTCAGCTAAATAACTACTTACTATTAACAAGGTTATGCAAATCATATAGAAGGTATGTAACAATACTTTGAACATTTTAGGCTGGATAATTATTTAAAATGCATGCTGTATATGTGTGGTGAACAATATCTTTATTGCTCAGTTTCAGATGGTGGAAATAACATTAGTTGTTATCAGTTCTGCTAAATTTCAAGATAACCTTGTAAGTCAGAGCCAATAAAGGGGAACAATTAATAGAATTAGCACAGGGTCAAAGTGCTCCAAAGAGCCATTATGGAAAGAAAGTCAAATCAGATAAAAAAAAATATGTAGATGTCAGTAATCTAATAAAAGAAATAGTTGAATACAAGTTCACAAAATTGATTATGTTATAGATCACTGTACTAATTTGATGGTATGTGGAAAGGAAGCAGTACATTTAAAATACTTATGCATTTGAAAATCTGGATACAGGTCTTACGAAACTCAGTGTAGCACAGATAAAAATACAAATACAAATATGGTGTGCAAATAATCAAAGTCATTTTTCAGACTTTCAAAGCTTCACTGCTAAATAAACAGATTAATGTAGGATCAATGTGAAGGCAGAGCAGTCCATCTTCTAACCTAACACTCCATACAGAGAGAACATAAATGTGAATGTAGCTTTTAATGTAAAGTACTTTGAGAAGCTATTTAGTACATCTTTACATACAGTAAATGCATTTAATTTGCTATTATATACGTGGCACAATAAGTTATTTGCAATACAAGTGCAGGAATAATCATAACCGTGAGGGCCACTGCATAACATATTAACCAGTTTGCTCATCAAAGTTCTGATGTGTGAGCAATAGATCAGTCTTCACTTAGAAGAATGAAGATAGAACATATGGGCAAGCCTCCTTTTAGCCTCTGAAGCCACATGTCTTCATCTTCTCTCCAGTCCGCTGTTCATTGGTCTGTCTGTGTCTCTCCCTTAAAGTCTTCATGCAGTGATGGGTCTGTACTAATGTTTTCATTGTTTTCTTTTTCTTGTTCATCAGCAAGTTGCAGCCAGTTTTCTCTGTTCTTCTTACACCCATTTAGCAAAGGAGAGCAGGAGTCAAACAGTCTCGATACAGTCTGAGGAAGGCAAAGACAGAGATGGGATTGTTGATAGAACAGTGGAAATTACAACTGATCTTAAGGGAACAAGATGGCAACAAGGTGAATTCTGTGATGAAATATATAAGGACACATGCATGCAAGTAGAATATACAGTTATCTACACATTGCTTACACAATACCAATAGTAATAACACACCTTGTAGAGTGGATAGCAGACCTCATCAATGTATTCAACTTGCATATACGGCAGTCGAGTGCTGTTTTCTCTGTTCATTATGTCCTAGTGAAAAGTAAGCATAAAGTGGCTGTTTAAAAGCACTTAAAGCACTTATAGAAGATCAGATAGAATTGTAAAAGTATGCAGTACTTGAATATGAACATTTATATATGAAGATTAATTCAACCCCAAACACTGCAAGCTACATTAAATTTACTTCACTCTGAATGGGGAAAAATGCATCAGAAATACACAACAGGCTTTATAAAGCTTTATGTATTCAAAGATATTGTTATTTTTGTTATAGTGTAGACAGAGTAACAGTAACATTTTATGAAAACCCTTTTTTGAATCTGTGTGAATAAAATAAGAATTTTTTTTAAACCACAGTGACAAAAATATGAAGATATTCCAAGACATACCAGTGTTTGCGGTTATGTATTTTTTCAAAGAACAGTCTTTGGCACTGTGATACTGTTATACGACGGGGTAGATGCAATTGTAGCGCAACAAGAAATAGGACAACAGCATGCCTGAAGGGCTTTTAAACTTAAAAACATTTATCATGAGACTAAAACAAGATATTCACAAATGATTGGATTCTTGTTAGATTCCAATCATGAAAAAATAATATTGATTTAAATTCCTTTTTATGTGCGCACACTTTTTTATCCAGATGTGAGTTCCACTCAACATTTTCAGAATCCTTGGCACACTACAAATCCTGCAAGCTCCACTTACAATGGGTTTGATTTTGAACTCTTCCCTCTCTTTGTCCCCCTGTGCAAAGAACTCCATGGCAACCAAACTGGCAATCTGTTAGGCGGAAGAGTGAGGTTAAGGTTGCAGTGAAAAAGGATTGAGAGATGAAGCATGAAGTGTTTTATTTTTCATTCAGAGCTACTTTGTGAGACCTACTCTTTTTTGTTCAGGCCAAGGCTTTGTGATAGCAGAGAGGTCACTGGCTGTCATCAGCATTGACCTGTGGGGTAAAGTAATAGCTTACAACACAGCGCATTCTCTTGGTTTACCGAGCACAACAATATAATATGCCTCTGATTCTAATTTATGTGATTCTCACCTGAGCAAGTCTCTTTGTTTCTCACTTTTCCAGCTCACTCCGCTTTTGTTAGCAAGAGAAAAGAACTCCTTTCTTCTTCTGAAAAAAAAAATTAAAAACAGCCAGAAGAAACATGGGTTAAAATAAGACTGACTTAATGTGTAATCTACGTCTTCTATGACATTTTTAATGTTTCAGACGTACTCCATGTAGACGGTCAGGTCTGTGGCAAGGATTGCCCTTTTGATTAGGTGTAATAGAGCTTTGTGCTCTTCAGCAGACAGACCGCTAAGAATCTGACTGCCCTGGAAGATGAGAGAGAGAAAGAAAGTAAATTAAATTGAAGACTACAAGTTCACACACAGAGATCAAAATAATCTAATTATTTCACAAGTGGAATGATTGCAGAATAATAGATATAGTATACGAGCTTCATTTGAACGTCCTGTTGTGTGCATGCAAACATAACTTATAAGTTAAAAAAAAAAAGATTTCTTGCATCTTACAGTGTTGTTTAGGATGAAGACACACAGGTTGTAGTGGTGGTTCTCAAGAGAGGAGTGTCCATATAACTGAGCTAAAGGCTGATGAGTCCTGAGAGAAAAAAGAAAGAAAGAATCAGGACTGAATATAAGTAGGCAGTGACTAATAAGTGTTATAGATAGTACAAATCAAAATAAATACAAATAATTATGGTCTAGATAATTTAGAGTAAAAATAAGTAATGGAGTAAATGTGAGAGATGAAGAAGTAACATTTACCTTTCTATGAAGGAATTATTAACTCCTCTGTGATCGACATCATGATTCAGAGTGGCTATCATCAACGCTAAGATCTCCAGACGAGAAAAAATGGTCTAACATATGAACAGAAAGAAACAGGTTGTAATAATGAAGAAAATTATTTTTCTGCATTTTATAATTGAACGCTTTATAGGAAAAAAATAATAAGTGAGAAAATAATCATCTGCACATGTATATATTGCACATGTGCTACACAAAATAAAAGAAAGTTTGTATCAATAGCTGGATTATGTGCTGTCAAAAGTCGATAATAAAAGTTTCTAACAGATAAGATGATAAAGGACCAACCCCAATTGGAGCTGAAGTCTATGGATCCCTACACATGAGTATATGCAAGGGTAAAAAACAAGAAGCAGGAATTTATGGATAGTTGATGATGCAAAATCTCTAAATCATTTTTAATTTTTTTTGTATTTTAATTGTATTTAAATAATCTCTAATCTAAAAGAATTAAGTGATAAGACAGTAAAATGTTAGATAGTAATGTCATTTTCTGTCTGAACAAATACTGAAAAAAAATGTGTAACTGTAATTCTACTATTCGATGTTTGATGTAAAAGAAATGAAGTACGACAAATGATACTTCCATTTTAGTGTTACTAATACCAGTCAGTGTCTTCATTGAATATCCCACATAATTAAGCTCCAAACTATAACAGATACAAATATGCATAACAGATACAGCTTGGTCCTGGTACAGAGACCCCCAGGGTGGCCATATACCTGGATCTCCAAAAAGCTTAAAACACTGGTGAGTGAATGGCAGAAGTCACTTGAGTTGAGGCATAGGCATGTGTCTGATTGTTACAGACAGCAGTTAAGAGGTTTTGGCAAGATCTAAAATTAATCCTCTTCCAAACAGTTAAGAGCGCTGAGTATGGAAGGACAACCCTGGCAGTCCTCAACTGACTCCTCCCAAAACTTCTGAGCTACAGGACAGACGAAACTCCGGCGGCATTATGAATGAATGAATGAATGAATGCTTTATTGGCCATATGCAGGTTGCCCCACAGAGGAATAGGACGCAAATATCACAGTGTGACTGTCACATGGACACATAGAATGGATTGTAAACAAAATTATAATAATAGCAACTACAGACCCACTCTGCTTTTACCACAAACTAACCTGGAGTTGGTCTGTTGCCATGAGCATTGCAAACATGCTTTGAGCAGTGCTCACTGCATGGTGCCAGTTGTGGTAGGGCACGTTGTTCCTGTAGCCACGTTTCACAGTCAAAACCCACTGGCAAAGACTCTGGAAGGATGAGATATGTAAAATTGATAAATAATAGAAATTGAGAATATTTAAGGTATTAGGTGATTCTATTGTGCTTTTCTAGTTTGTCAGTAGTGAAATTCCTGTAACTCAAAGAGACATATTGAACTACATATTGTCAAATGTAAGAGCTAATAAGATAACACTAAAATATCCATTATGAACTCATATTCTCCTCTCTCAAAGGTCCTTTTCCCACTAACGTGATTCCTGTTTTGGTGCCTTAGATAAGGTGGAGTTAATGAAATGAAAAAAAGACCAATGCCAGTGAAACAAGCTTGAACCACCACAGAACCCCAGGGTTTCACAGTCCTTAACATCAGTAGCTACACAACAGGATTTTACCAAGAAATTCACAGATAATTTGCAGATGCAGCTTGCAGATTTTGACAGAGAAGCTTTTCTTCTTACCAAAATCTCTTTACCCCAACTTTTAAAATGGAACATTGTGAAATGCTTAGTTATTAAACCTTGAATTTTGTGCCAAACTGGCTTCACACTAACACTGATACAAGCACTATCCTGTATCCTGATTGAAAAAAAAAGCTGTAAAAGAAGCATGATGTGTATGAAAAAGGATTTTTGAATTTATGAATACTTATGAAACAAGCCTATTAATGTCATTTCGTTCTAAAACAAACAAACAAACAAACAAACAAAAATTAACTTAAACAACTTAACTGCCCTGTTTCCTCATTTATATGATAAAGAAAATAACGCTACTAATATTAATAGAAGCTGAGCTACCTTGTAGTTTATGTTAAAATCCTGCACCAAATTGAGATCCAGGAACATGCGAATCGTGGATTGTGTTGTCGCGTCTTCTGGCACGCCGAAACCAGAGAAATGGAAGTCTAGAATATTCAGCAATTCAGCAGAAGGAATGGTGACCTCCTAAAAACACAACCAATAAAAGAAATTGAAATGTACTCTTCAGGACGTTCAAGCACAAACACACACAAACAAAATAGAACTTGAGCTCTTTTCCTCAGTTTACCTAAGTGTGTAAACACAGAAAACCCATCTAGCTTTAACATGGGTGAGGAGGTTACCTTAACCTTTGCACTCACATTCAGTGATAGCAGCTGATCAAGAGCTTTAAGTTGTTAGGGCATTAGTTCTACAATAGCATTAAAGCCTGTAAATCTGGCCTCTTGGAACAAAGCAAGGGTTGATTGCATGACTACTGCCATAGTGATTAAAAAAATAGGAGGAGTGGAGAAGGAAGGCATTTAACAGAAAGAACAAGGTATATGAAAGAAAAGGGAACAAATGTGTGCGCTATTTACTTTAAATCACTATTTACATGCACGATGCCACGCTGCAACAGGGATAAACTGGATAAAAAGAGAAAGGCTGATTTCTTCCAAAGAAAGACTCACCTGCAATGCCTGGATTTCCTGCTCTGCTGCAGTGATGTGGTAGGCAAGGACCTGCACAATTACAACAAACAAAGAAAACTCAGAAACAAAACTTTAAGATTTGTTAATGTATGAATTATTTTTCTGACTCTTCTCTAACTTACTAATTGGGCGAGATAGTGTTCTCACCTCCTGTGTGACCTCTATACTGGCCCTTCGCTCCTCAGTGATCTGGACTGCCTGAGCATACTGTAGAGCCAGGCCACAATACACTGCCAGGTCTTCCAGAAGGCGCTCGTCATATCGGTTAAAGACTTCCATTTCATCTGAGTCTCTGCTTTGTTTGTTCATCAGCTGGCACACAGCTAAATGACATTAAAAGACAGATGGTTGTGTAGCTTGAGCACAAAGTTCTTCAAATTATGTTTTTGTTTTTAACACATAGTCTAGTTGCTTTCTGTGGTAAAGCTGAGATGGGCAACTTGTTTTTGGAATCACTGGGAAAAAAATCACAATAATAATCTCAGCATCTAAATATTCAAGTGGCTAGAAAAGATAACTGGATTAAAAACTGAAACAATTTTATAAGATCTAATTTGTGATGGAACAACTTGTCCAGATCTGGTCTTCTCAGAGCAGATCACAGTAAGTAGTATAAAGACTGAAAAGGTCTAAACAGTAAGTAAGGATTTCTAGCTGTGAAAAGTCACTGCAAATCATCTGTGAAACCTATTATTTTATATTATTTCATACTACTTTATTTTATATTTTAATAAGAGGGCTTTGTATGCTGTGCTTCATTTGTGCTTGTCTGGTAACAGAGGTGTGAAAGATTTATTTTCAAATTCTATCCTGTTTACAATGTTTACTGCCATTCAAGAAAGGAACTTACCGATAACATTTTCAGATCTCTCATTTCTAACTGGGCAGCAGATGAGACTCCTTTTCAGTTCATCAGAACTCTTCGACATATTAAGTGTTTCCATAGAAGTCAGGGTTCGAAAGGCATATGATGGATCTATATTCCTGAGGTCATGCTCCCTGAAAAATTATACTTTCAAATTACAAAACCCCCCAAATATCCCATATTTGTTTTAAAAGTAAATCAACAGCAAGGACTTGCAAAGTCTCCGGACAATACCTTCTGTAGATCTGGCAGGTTGATCCGAGCTCCTCACATTCCAAATGTATAACTCTTGAGAATAAAGTCTGTAATCAAAAGACAAAAATGAAAAACAAAACAAAACAAAACAAAAAAAATGAAAACATTGTGTATGGCTAAAAATATTGTACTATATTCTGAACAGACAAAGTAATGGAAAACAAGGAAATTGAGCAGGATGTCAAGATAATGTACCTTTTCTTCAGTGTCTGAAGTTTGCTCACTGGGGATAAAGATGGTGCAGTATTGAGCGTGTGTAAAGGGCATGATGGTGGCAGCCATCTTACTCAGCATAACTTCAAGGGAATGGTGCTCCTTTGATAGTACTTGTGCCATCTCTATCAAAGCCTGGACCACACACACACACATATGCATGAAGATATTGCTTAGATATACATGTTACAAGGCATAAAACGATTTTAAACTGTTCTCTGGCTTTACCTTACTGCGTTTAGCCTCTTGTCTCGCACCTTCATACAGCTGGACATTATCCAGGACAGTCCCCAACACATCCATGTGATTTGACAACACCTTAAAACAAAATCAAACGCGTATTTATGGGTGGTAAGCATTAAGACAAGGCAAATATCTGACATTATAAATAATGTATAATGGAAAAAAATCTCCATACTAAAGTCCAATCCCTCACCTTTTCATCAACGTTTGTGAAAACAGAACGTGATCCATCGCAACTATTTCTTTTGTTGATCATTAGCAGGACACCTAAAACCTGTTCAAAAAAAGAAAACGTTTTATTTTCATCCAATCTATGTTTAAAATTCTGTTATGACAATGGACAATATGCCACTGAAAAATCCACAGGACATTTACATTAGTTAAAGGTATTTGCAACGGCACACATACCTCTCCCCTGTGGTTGCCGATAGGAACGCTCAGAACCGTCCTGATCTTTGATGTTTGATCATTGGCTAAGTTGAATCTGGGGTCCTGCTGGGACAAATAAGGAAAACATAAGTGCATGTAAGAGGATCACTTAATATTAATTACTTAACAGCAACATGTTTTAAACATATCCTATCCAACAGTCTTATGTATGTTAGATATTTGTGGCAACTGAGTAGCAACAGACTTTAATACCTAAACTAACTTTATTCTCTTCATAACCCTTTGTTGTTAAGCTATTGGGTCGGCGCTGTTCATCAGCTTTAGCCACATCTGACCAAAAATACCCACACTTCTCAGGATGCTTGGCATCTACCAAGTTATTAGGGACAACCCATGCACACCCACGCTGACTGGGTTTACCTGGTGTTCAACTCTTCCAGGCACACATTCCAAATCACCTTACTTGTGAGGGCAAGAAGAGCTGCTGTGACCACCACCTGTAAGCCTTTTAGACAGCTTTGGCATGAATCTACTTTTGTGGGGGTGTATGTGTGGGCATGTGCCAGGAAAGGACAGTAATCCAAGGTTTATCACTGGAAGCAGTCACTAAAAGGATTAAAAGAAACTGCGTCACCAGGGATTCCCTATCAGGCTTCTTCAAATAGCCATGTCATCATCTCAAAACAGACTTTCAGGAAATGGGTGACTCATTAAACATGCAGTCCTCATTTCTGATTTTTAATCCCTCGCCTGTGCCCTGGAACATGGGAGTTAAGCCTACATGTACAATCATGACATCAACATTTACCTTAGATGCATCTCTTAGATTTATTGGTGAAGCTGTAGCCATTACGCATCCCATGATCCCTTTTACCAGTTCTAGATGAGATTGGCTGTATGGGTTTCCCTCATTCAAGTGCCCCAGTGATGTTAGGGCTATCACGTCTTCCAAGCTACTCCTTCCACCACAGTGTTTCCGTACAAGAGAGAGCGAAACACCCTCTGCTCCCAGTAGCTCCCCAACATGGATCACAGCCCCCTGGCAGAGCTCTGCTAAAGAACCCATACAGCTTAGGCCTTCTCCTAGGAGCCCCATCATCCAAGGGCAGCCGTCACCATGGCCACATGATGTGGGTGGAAAAAACTGTGGAGGGTGGGGTAAGCTAGATGAGCAGGGGCAAACGGGAGCTCGTGGTTGACAGGGAGAAAACTGAAAACGGGAACAACGAGGTAAGCAGAGAGAGCATGGTGAATGGCTTTCTTTAACATCTGGACCAAAGTGGTCCATCCATTCAGGGACACTGAGATTTGAAGCGAGGCGTCTGTCTGTCAAAGTTAAAACGTTCAGGTCTGAGCTTCTCAATGGGGAAGAATTCCTCCGATAAGGTGCCTTCATGAGCGCCTCGGAATGGTCAGAGCTCCTCCTTTGAAACCTTGACAGAAGTGGGGACATCTCTGTCTGTGGACAACTGACCCTGAAATCATACACAGATTACACGATTTATTTAAAAGCAAAACTAAAATAAAGTACTTAAAATTTGTATAATAAGTATTAAACGTATATGTGGAAACATAATTTTATCTAAGGCACCTTATATTTTCATTACTAATAAAGTGTTCACCTTTACAAGCGTTTTATTCAACAAAAGTTTGTTAAAAACGTTTTAATCGCACATTATAATTTTGAGGGATCTGAGTAATTTGAGTTTCAGCTAAAACTGTAGAGGTATAAAATGTAAACTCTTACGCTGAGGTTCTGCGTAAAAAGTAAGCCCTTGTGAAGTCGGAGTGGTCATCCAACCATGCGTCCTCTTGGTAGCTTGTCGTACCATCTCCAAATTTCCTGCTACGCAACCTGGACCTTGGACTCCACAGTGGGGAGAAGAACCAACCCGTGCCTTGCACCATCGGCGAGTCGCTCACGATTTCCCTGCGGATCGACTCTGCGCCAGCGTCCGGAGATGCCCCAGGACTCACGCTGCCAGGCTCCATGGACTCTAGTGCTTCAGAGTGAAGGCAGGGCATCCCCTCGCTCAGGTAAATCGAGAAAAGATCGGGTAAACTCAGTTTTTACGCCCAGTGAGCTATCTAAGAGAAACACCTCGAACGCGAGGAGGCAGAAAGTAAGACAGACTAACGACTTGCCAGAGAGCAGAGCATAAAGAGCCCGTGAAAACGATTGCGTCAAGGTAATCCCTTGACCTTTATTTAGCCGATATCCACTAAAGGAACCTGATTAAATGGATTTGCTCTAACCCCCGGCTCGTACATGTTATGAACTCGTCATTTAACTTTAACACCTGTGTCCAAGTGTCCAAAAAAGTAAATATCTTAGAACTAGGAAAACCAACCTATTGTGATATTTATTTGTACAATAACAAAAAAGCACCAACATGTCCTCATTTAAATAGTAAATAATAGGTTAATCCTAATTATTTGGCTTGAAGTACAGAACGAGAAATAAAACCAAGTAAAAAGGACAAAATATGGTTTAATCATCATAAGTACACAACATATTATGTGTTATTCACTTACGTGATGTGGATAAACTATAAATTAACCTTTAAGCTTTATATAAAAAAGCATAGGTGATCACATGATCAGCAAATATTTGAGCGTTGCAATTTAGACCTTTAGAATTAAAATAAACAACCAAGAACAACATGAACACAGTCAGATATCATTACAGATATATAGCATTAACTGGACATTAGAAGATTATTTCACACTGTGCTAATATCTTACAAAATAGTACTTTGTCCTCTTAAACAAGAAATAAATTTGAGTAAAATGTAACTGAAATATATATAATCAAAAGTTTCTTTTATTTAAATAATTAATGATGGAGCAAAATAGGCTTGGTGTAAACTGAATGCCAACTGTATACCAGTCAAGTACATTTCATTTAGCCAGATTCTGTTAAATACATTTATACGTGCAACATAAGTACAACATAACATAAATTGTACTCCTTGCAAAAAAAAAAAAAAGAAAAGCCGAAGATCATAAAAGCAAGGTGACCAGAACAATGTTTATTTAGTTTTTAGGGAATATCACACAGTGCTGTAATAAGAAAGGGCTTTTCAAACATTCTTTGACTGATAATAATAATAATAATGGATTGGATTTATATAGCGCTTTTCAAGGCACCCAAAGCGCTTTACAATGCCACTATTCATTCACTCTCACATTCACACACTGGTGGAGGCAAGCTACAGTTGTAGCCACAGCTGCCCTGGGGCAGACTGACAGAAGCGAGGCTGCCATATCGCGCCATCGGCCCCTCTGGCCAACACCAGTAGGCAAGTAGGGTAAAGTGTCTTGCCCAAGGACACAACGACCAGGACAGAGAGCCCGGGGATCGAACCGGTGACCTTCCGGTTACAGATGCGATTCCCACCCCCCTGAGCCACGGTCGCCCCACAATCTTGTTTATCCTTTTCTTATCATGTTTTATTTTCTGGAGACAAATAACTGAAATTGTAGCAACATACCATCAATTGGTGTGTGAGGTTTTAAAAGTTTCTTTTAAAGAATTTTTCTTTCATCTGTTTAAATTGCTCTGCAGTCTTCAATATTATATTTTACTTTGGACAGAAAACTGCATGCTGGTATGTGCCACTCAGTATTTAAGGGCTCCCTCTGCTGGTCTTGGGTACTTCTCATCACCTGCAGTGGGTGGATCCTCCAGTGACAGCTATACTGTGATTGGCTGCTCCAGTAGGAGGCTGCCATGACACATTGGATGCTGCACAGATCCACAGCATCAGCAGGCAACGGACCTCCATCCTCCTCGTTATCCCTCTCTCTTTCTCTTTTTTCTCCTCCTTTGCCTCTCCTCCTCTCACTACTACCCCTGCTCTCTCTTCTCTGTCCCTTCTCCTCCCACTTGGAAAGACACGCAGGCCTGTTTGAGTACACTGCAGCAGAGGTCCATTAACACAACAGCAGCAGGAATAGCAGCAGCAGCGACAGCAGCAGGCGGACTGGTAGGTGTGCTGAGGCCTGTCTCCCTCCTTATTGCAGCACAGGCAAGACATCGCATTCTCCTCTGATCACTGTCAAGGACTATCTTTTTGAGAAGTGTGCGTGCATGTGAGAGCAGGAATCTGGCAAGTAGTCAAAGAGGACTACCACACCCTGGGAACATTATTACCAGTGGTAGGGCTGAATGTAGCAGCTGATATTTTCATTCTCATGCTATGTTCATTATGTACTTATTTCTGAGCTTAAACACAAGGATTCATCTTTTGCTTTTCTCTGCTCTAGTTGTTTGTTGCTTTTCCTTCATTCTACAGCACTGTGATTTGATTCAGCACCCACTAGGCCTTGTTCGTCTACACACGTGTCTTTGCTAATGAATGCATTGAATGTCTAACTAAGGTCACATCATTTGCCATGCTGTGCGCACATATTGTCAGCCTACCTAATGACAGCCTTCGTCTTTCCTTTCTAAAGCTGTCTTCATCACCAGCCTCTCCATCCACCTTTCTCTCTTCTGTCCTCCTGCATCTTAATTTCCTCTCACTCCCATTCCTCTTTCCTAAAACCCTGTTCCTCCTTCCCCCGCCCCTTGCATTCCAGTCTCAATCTCTTCGACGTGCCTTTTCTTCTTCCTGCCGGCTGGTTTCCCAGGATGCCTTTTTCCAGGCCGCTCCGTTAGGCCCTACCAGCATGGGCGGAGACTGGGTGGGGAGAGACATTACGGATTGGACCCTTCCCCTCAGGACGGGCGCACTGGCGGGTCACCCTCCCTCAGCTTCAGATGGGCGAGGACACTGAGAGCCCCAAAATCAACCACACCTTCCTGCGAGACTACGTCACTGAAGGTAGAGCGGACGATGTCTCGCTGCCATCTCTGTGGTGTCAGATAACATACTGGTATAATTGAACAGATTAATTTCAGCTTCCTGCATTGCACAGTAGAAGGAATGTATGATGACACTGCCTGACTCAGCAACAGACACTTTCATAATTTAAATTTTCCTTAGGCATCATAGACATAAATGGTTGATTTATGGTTTAGAGTAACTGAAATAATATGTGATTTTATTAATTTTTCTTTCATTGTCAGCCTTTTCTACATTGTTATGCTCACTTAATCATCTGTGCTTTTTTTGCCATGCCTGCCTAACGTTCTCGCTACTCTATCATTGCTGCGGTTTTCTTTTCTTCTTTCTATACTTTTGTTTAATTGCCGCCAATGTTCCTATCTTCCTTACAGCTGATGTCATCTCTACAGTGGAGTTTAACCAGACAGGGGACCTTCTGGCCACGGGGGACAAAGGTGGCCGGGTGGTCATCTTCCAGAGAGAGACTGAGGTTAGTTTACAATGCAAAACCACCACTTTCTGTACACATGCTTTTTAAAAAAAATATCTTCGTACACATACTGTAAATGCATGCTGAAAGCCGTGTTTTCCTCACTGTCTGCCCTGGGCAGCCGAAAGGTGAATCAGAGGAGGTGGGCGAGACAGGGGACTCTGGGGAGTACAATGTCTACAGCACGTTTCAGAGCCACGAGCCTGACTTTGACTACCTGAAGAGTGTGGAGATAGAAGAAAAAATTAACAAGATCAGATGGCTGCCACAGCAGAACGCAGCACATTTCCTCCTCTCCACCAATGGTGAGAAATCAGTGACTTCTCAGTCTCTATCAGAACATCATATTGATTGTTGGTTGTGGTAAAATGAAGTACAGAAAGTATACATGCATATAGGTTTTATCTATTTAAATATATATATATCTATATCTATATCTATCTATATATATCTATATCTATCTATCTATCTATCTATCTATATTGAGAGAGAGTGAGAGAGAGAGATTTGTTATAAATAGCAGTTGTTTTTGCTTGATATGGCTCAGGTATCGCTTACACACTTTGGTTTCAAACTACCCCCAATTTCCAAAATTATGGCAGCCTTGCGTCATCTTTTATTACCTACATAGAATTAAATAACATCAAGATAGTCTTTGGAGTCTCACTTACGGGTGCAGTAATGGCACAGAAAAAAAAATCTAAATTTGGTGCATGAATTAAGTATTATGTTTTAAATTAGCTGCAAATGTGATTTTTGTTGTGCTTTGCAATTTTCAATGAATGTAATCATCGTCAAAGGAGCTTGCAAAGAAAAGCGTCTGGACTTCTTTAAGTTCTAGCAACTTAAAGAAGTCCAGACGCTTTTCTTTGCAAGCTCCTTTGACTACGATGACCTGGATGACTGAGAACCTTCACAGACGAATGTAATCATCATTTTCTGGCACGCAAATCCCGATGCCTGTCACAGATAAGACTATTAAACTGTGGAAGGTAAGCGAGAGAGACAAGAGACCAGAAGGATACAACCTGAAAGATGAGGAGGGACGGCTCAAGGACATCTCTACCATCACCTCTCTACAGGTACTCGGACACACACGTACAACTGCACACTTTCATTTTGTTGGGTATGCCTGATACAAGTATTTATCAGGCTAACATTTAATCATCAAATCAAGTGTCTGTCTTTTTGCTCCTGTCCTTAAATGATCCATGGCTCTACTGTCCTCCAATTATGTCCTTTCTTGTTGTTGTCTTTCTTTTTGTCCTATGATTTACTCCTCCTGTTCTTATCACCTCCTCCTTCAGCCCTAAATCTTTTATCTCTCACCATTTAAGGTGCCAGTGCTGAAACCCACAGATCTAATGGTGGAGGTCCGTCCCAGAAGAGTATTCGCTAATGGACATACCTACCATGTCAACTCCATCTCAGTCAACAGCGATGGGGAAACCTACCTGTCTGCTGACGACCTCCGCATCAACATGTGGCACCTGGGCATCACAGACCGCAGTTTCAGTATCCTTACTGTCTTTTTTTTGTATTATAACACACTATTTTCAGTTTAACCAACCATGACCATTTGCTTTAAATAATTCTATAGCTCCTCTCAGACTTTTGTGTGGTGGAAACTTTTACAGAGAATTCAGCGGTATGAATTAGATCACTGTTCATTGTTAAAGTTTAACTGTATCCTCATGGTAATTGTAAAACAGCAATGAGAACAATATACCTAAACAGGTAAAGATTCCTGTCTATACCAAAAGGGAAAAAAAAGAAAAAGTGCAGTATACGTCAGTAAGCTTTTTTTGTATTTGATTTTATGGTGAAGTGTCCGTAAAGGATAAAATCCCATTTTAATTGTGTTAAGGTACACTGTAAAACAATTCATGCTAGTATGTTAGTGTGCATGATTTTAGTTATCAGTATTGATCATTATGTATGTAGTTTGCTTACTAAAGAAAAAGAAATTGAGCAGTGTTGGGAACGCATCCCATATGCTTCTAATCTGTGTTTGTATTTCATCCCCTGTTATCTAAATTTATGCCTAAAATATCACGGAGCCAATTCCAGGTCATGTACAGTGATCATAACCAATCATCCAAATTCATCTTCTGATTTATACTTAATGTAAACAACGTGACTCTGATTGGATTTGTGTTTCCATTATAATGCTGTGTAGTCAGTGCAGGTGGTAGCATGTGGGACTGGCTGCATGTTGTGATTTCCCCTTTCAAATGGAAGCTGACCTAGAAAATCATAGAGGCATCTATGGAAGACGAGTTTAAATAATTCACACAGCAGTACACTTTCTTCTGAGCCACACAGGACTACCACAAATAGAACAGAGAGGAACAGCCTGTGCATGCATATTGGGGATAGGATGGGGTGCAGTTTTTTTTTTCTTTTCCGGGATGTCTTTATGAATTTAGGTTGTGAACCTGTAGATCATCTGAAAATAAAAAGACTGCATGAATGAATATAAGTGATTTGTTTGCATGTCTGCTGCCTCAATGTGACAAAATGTAAACATAGTCATGGAATTTGGTGTGGCTGTGGTAGAAACCCAGCTCGCCAGATTTATGTGGTGCTTAATGTCTGCGCTGTTTGTTCCTTGATGGCTCTGCTTCTCAGATATTGTAGACATCAAACCAGCAAACATGGAGGATCTGACGGAGGTGATAACAGCGGCAGAGTTCCACCCTCACCACTGCCACTTGTTCGTGTACAGCAGCAGCAAGGGAACGCTGCGCCTCTGTGACATGAGAGCCTCGGCTCTCTGCGACAAACATACCAAACGTGAGGAAACATTTTAAAGAGTTTACTGCAAGCTGTGCATGAGGAATCTTGCTCTCACGAAAGCAATGCAATTATATTTCTGTCTGATTAGTTTTTGAGGAGCCTGAGGATCCAGGGAACCGCTCCTTCTTCTCAGAGATTATTTCCTCTGTGTCGGATGTTAAGTTCAGCCATAGCGGACGTTACCTGCTGACCAGAGACTACCTCACCGCTAAGGTGTGGGATATCAATATGGATAAAGGCCCAGTGGAGACCTTTCAGGTAGAGGATTTTACCTGCACCTATTTGGAAATTGTTAGGATATGATCATTTTAGTTGTGAAACTACTAGTTAGTTATTAACTAACTAGTAGTTATTCATTATTTGTCTGACATAAAATCTGTCTGAATCAAATTTGAAAATTTTGGGTGTTTGTTATGCTTTTCAAATTCAAATATATACATATATATATTTTTACATTTATGCACAATTCATTCAGTTGATCAGCATAATTCAGCAGCATCAACTTGATCCCAAAGAAAATCTGGAAGCCTTTTCTCATTTTTACTGCCGGTGTATTATACATGAGAGCAAAGTACAAGAAAGAAGATTAAAATGCCAAAATGTGAGCGTCCTGAGCAGGATAATGCTACCTTCCCCAAAACTTAAGCTGACTGTTTGCATCATCCCCAGGTCCATGAATACCTGAGGAGTAAGCTGTGTTCCCTCTACGAAAACGACTGCATCTTTGACAAGTTTGAGTGTGTTTGGAACAGCTCAGACAGGTAAGAGGCGGTGGGGGGACAGACAAAGTACAGCTTAAGTAGATTTGGAAGCAAAAACAGACTGCTGTGTCAGTGTGTTACTGCTTACAGTGATTTCCTAAATGCCTGGCCTCCTGCTTTATCCGACGTTTAAATCAATCCCAGAGACAAGCTTTACAGACATAAAATCAATCCTCATGTATTCAGTTTGCTTTTTCCTCTTTTCCTCCCCCTCATTCTACCGTGAACACCGCTTGTCTCTTCCCGCTCTTTACTTCCTTTCTCCTTTCCTTTCCTCCATGATCCAGCGTGATTATGACAGGGGCGTACAACAGCTTCTTCCGGATGTTCGACAGGGAGACAGGCCGAGGCGTAACCCTGGAGGCCTGGCGAGAGAGCAGCAAGCCCCGGGCTGTACTGCGAACCCGCCGTGTGTACACTGGCGGTAAACGTCGCAGGGGCGATGTGGGCGTCGATAGCTTGGACTTCACCAAGAAAATCCTGCACATGGCTTGGCACCCATCTGAAAATATAATTGCCATAGCAGCCACCAACAATCTGTACATCTTCCAGGATCGTGTCAACCCAGAAACGCAGGCACAGTGACAAGAATGGAAATATGAACAGAAGCAGACACAGTACTTTTTATCCAAGTGTCACAGAAATGCAAAGAGTGACTGGAATATATTTGGATGTTCTATCGAGGGCATGGAGCGAGGCATGTTTGATGACATGCTTTGATGCAGAGTCTGTACATAATTGGAATAATCATAAAATAACAAGACTCTTTATTCAGTTCATTTTATTTAAAGGTGTTTAATCTAATCACCGAACTGAACTGATCTAGTACCCATCGGGACATTTGATTGATTGATTTATTTTTGGCTGCACTCTACTTCCACTTTTTGAAGATGTTTGTCTAACTGCCCCACTGTTGGGGCAGTCAATGAGGTGCAGGGACACCTCTCGATCTGCAGTGACTCAGTGCTGTTCCTCACACCATGTTGCACTTCCCATTAATGTTCTGGTTACCTTTCACATAAAAATGGAAGATATGTGCTAGCTAGCATTTGAGAGGTAATTTCTAAATGCTACAGAATATACCGATAGAATGGCTGGAAAACTTTACCAGGCATTTAATCCAAATCTAATTGTTTTCACTAGGGTGAGGTATCAGGAATGGTGTTATTGTATAGTTCACAACAGTCTCCTAAAAGTTTTTTCTTCTTTGTCGTCTGACAACAGCAATTCAGTCTCTCCTTCAGAGCAGTGCTCTGGGGGAACGCACGAATAACTGTCCCGTAATCTTTTCCCTGTTCACGTTGCAATAATAACACTAACAAAACACAGTGCAGCAGCATTCCTGCTTTAATACATGAGCTCTTCTTCTACAGGTAACAAAAAAATGTACACACTCTTTTTACTGTTTGCTGTAAATAGTCTGTGTTTTTTTTTAAAGGCGGTACCAATTTTCAGTTCCAGAGAGCTAAGAAAAAAAAGCATTTTGTCAAGGACACTCTAAATCGGTGTGAGATCTCATTTATAATAAGGTTTGTGGAATCACACTTTATCAGATATTTTCTCGTAGCAGTATATAGGTAGTTGTCGCTGGCTGTAGAGAGGACGGGGTAAAATTGTGCACAAAAAACACTAACTGTTTGGTTGTGTATATTAAGCCCTTATTGTGTTTTGATTGCTGTATCATGGTAATCTCATGTAAAAAAGAAAAAAAAAGAAAAAGAGGAAAGAAACAAATCCACATGCTTATATGAGAAAACATAGCAGTTGAAGGAGGCAGTGTGTGTATTGATGGGGGAATCTTGCAGTTTGGACAAACTTGAATTCTAAGCACATCGTTTATCGTTGAGACTCCCAAATTTAAATCAAAGTTGACTAAGTTTGTGTCCAGTGTGCTTGGAGGTTAGAGGTTATCATCAGTGCAATAGCTCATCACAGCAGTAATGTCATGTGAATTCATACTATCACAAGATCTTAATGTCATTACACCGTATACCTCACAGCGCCACATGCTACTCTGCGGTGCGACTCTGAAAGCCTGGGATGTACAGCAGTACAGTGAGGTGATGTCTGTGTTGGATCGCGTGAGACTTGTTTGTTTACAGTGAAGTACTTTATTTTCAAGTGACCTTGGCCCTGATGGGATTATTGTAAGTGGTTTAAATGTGTACTGTAGTGGGTGGGGTAACATAACCAGTGCAAAGGTAGAGAATATCAAGTCCCTTTGCACATTTTCAAAATCTGAAGAATCAACAGTGTAAAGAAATAACTGCTGTCACACCTGCTTCCTCCTCTCTCCCTCATGCCCGTTTGGTTTTCCAAGTTGCTGTTCACACACATCTGTGTTATCTGCCTGTAGCTAAGATGGTTGTCTTATGGGCATATATATTTTTTGTCTTCACTACCAGCCAGTGTTATCATGTGCAGGTACAGTTTTTCACTTATTGATTTAACATGTACGACACAGCAAAATCCATGATGACGACAACCCACAAGAAAACGGTTATACATAGTGAAGGGCCTTGTGAAGCATTATGTAAGCTCCGAGGTTCATCCCTGCAGTGGCGAAATGTAGTTTAGAACAAGTCAGTTGTAATCGCATCATAACCACCAACACATACAACCAGTGAGACGATTTGTGTTCGGGAGCACAGCAGCAGCATGTCGCCATTACTCAATGCTACTAGCGTGTATATCTATCATGCTTTAAAAATCTAACAGTATGAAAACATAACTCAAATGAGGTGAATGAAAGGAATGTGCATTAATAAAATAACATAAAATCTAACAAAAATGTGTTGGATTTCATTTTAATGTCTGTCCTCATTTAATAGATTCTGCTTTTTGTCTCATCACCAAAAAAGAAATATATATAAAAAAATCTATTAATCTGAATAAAACCTTTCACAAGAGATTTTTTCCCCCAATTCAAGCATTTTAATACACACCCCATTTAACTCCACCAGTGGAAAAAAAAAAGGCACTCACATTTACAGTGTCGAGGCTCAACGTCAGCAATTGTAATTCACACGAGCATTGAGGTTACAGATTGATAGTGTTTATGTGTAAAGCTTTTCATACACCACCACTGCATTACTGTACTGTGTAAACCAGATATCTAGGAAAACCCCCATTTCAAAAATAAATAAATCATTCATTACTGTTATTTTAACTATCCGTCCATCCATCTTCTTCCACGTATCCAATTCAGGGCTGCTGGAGCTTATGGAGCTTAGGGTTGAGAGGTGGCGATACACTCTGGGCACATCGCCAATCTTTCACAGGGCTTATTTTAATTATGTGTACAATATTTTTTTTAGTACCTCTTTTTTCAGTCAAATTCCAAACTGGCAAATTTAGAGATAAAAAATGTTTTTCTTTAAAGGTTCGGATTCTGTAAACAAATTGGTCTCTTAACTTGAACCAATATTGTGTTCAACTCAGTGAAACAACTCATTTTAAACATTCCTGGTAATTCTTAATTGTTATGGAATGAACATGGTGTGTCTTAAATTTGTCATTTGCATACATTTGAGAAATACCATAAAAGGAGGTCTAGTGTGTGTTAATGTGATAACGAAAGTTTTCACAGAACTGCACAAAGTTCAACCTTATTTGCATCTGGTTATTGATCATCAGCAAGTGAGCACTTCTATAAAAGCAGAGGTTTTGGCAGTTTTCTGGGCTGGAGCATTCTCATGTGTGTTAACAAAATGCCACAATCTTCCAATGAGGGGATGCCCCAGCAAATTCACTCCAAAGTCACACTGTGTAACTCTCAGATCACCTACAAGAACAACAAGCACTATATCTTAGCCTCTATAGGCCTGAATATGTTAAAGTTCATGATAGTAAATTTATAAAAAGTACAACTTGGGTAGAAGGGGTTCCAGGAGAAAGGCTCTTCCTCTAAAAACAAGATGTCAGCACAGTTTAAGTTTGCAGATCTGCATCTGGGCAAACCACAAGACTTCTGGAACGATGTCTTGATGAGAAACAGATCAGACCAAAGTGTAGATATCTGTGTAAAATCCACAGCACCACATTTGATGCATTTTGATATGTGTAATACAAAAATCTGCAAGTTTACTGCAACCTCCCCCCTGGATGAAAGTTTTATGCTGGCTTTTCAAAATGACTGCATGTGCATCATAGCTTGAGAGACAGGAAAATCTGATGCTAAAAATAAAGTTAAGACCAGGAAGTTTAAAGACAACATCATAAAATATTGCCTAACAGAGGAAGCCAGAAATGCATATATATTATCACTAAATTTGTGTCATATATTTCCATAAAAATATTTAAATATGCATTTGAAAATTGGCTTAAACGCACAAATATAAACAGAATACAAATGCAAATATCTTAACCATACACTATATTTCTAGATAAATTTCTAAATACAAAGGCAGATATAAAATCCACTCAGTCGCTATTTTGTTTTCAACAAATGTGCAGTTTTCTAGGTATTCAAAGGAGAACACCACCCAGCATTAACCTTCTTGCATACAGCTGGATACCATCAAATTACAGCAATCTTCCAGTTCTTTATAACTATATTATAACATATTATTATATATTAGGTTGTGTGTGTATAAGTTTAAGTCTAGCTAGACAAAAAAGGGATTTCAAAATAGAACAGATCATGAGTCTTGCCAAAGTTGGTGTCTGACGATTCTTAAACTGCTGTAGATGAAGTAAAAGTAGGATCTGCATAAACTAATGCACAAGAACACAAACTTTATAGATCCATCCAATTAAAAAAAATACTATTTTAATTGCATCAGTGCTTCTAGACTAACATCATAAGAAACAAGATGATGTTCTGGAGAGACTCAACTAGGTTATTTTATTTCTACTTTTAATTACTAGTTTTAAATTTTTGCTGACAAAAATGGGGAAAAGAAAAAATCAAATGCAAACTTCAGGGCTTTCATTGTGGTACGTCTCCAGTTTCTCTCTATTTTCACCTGCCTGCCTCCAGTGAGCACTGAAGAAGGACAGTCAAGACAGTGGATAGCTTTCAACTCAAAGGCTGGAGCTCTGGCTCCTAGACGTCCCTCCAGTTTGGTGCTAAACTCCACCTTATTACCAGGGCTCAGATTTAGAAGCACCTGTCTGAACTCATGACTCGCCATTAGGACTATATCTCTGGCTGGGTCCTCTCTCTCTCCACGTTCATCCTGGATCATTCCCACTGTCACTTCAAAGCGGTAACTGTCGAAACGCTTGACATGGCAGGTATGTTTAGCCAGAGCCTTGAGCTGACACAGTTCTTCCTCATCTTGCGATAGAAGGAGGATTGGCAGTGAAACAGGCCCTGATGCAGAACTGGCTGTCAAATCTGCAGCTGTCAGATTTGCAACTGAGGCATTCTTTGGCTCACATTTGGGATAGGTCTCACCGTACAAGCAGCGCAGCCAATCTCCCACAAACACCGGCAACATGTTGATCACAGACTGTGCCCCATTCTCTGTTTCAGCCACACGGACTTGCTTGAAGCGCCCAGTCCAGGTGACTCTGTGTCCATTCAGGTGGCTACAGAAGATTTGTGTCTGGGCTATGCCTTTGGTTTCCCAAGCAGGAGGCCCACAAACCTGGCCATACTGACTCCAAGTAAGGGTGGAGTTGTACACCTTCTCACCTTCTGCATGGTACACATAGACAGAGAAGAATAGAAGGACCATGGAGATGCAGAGTAAAATGAGTTTGACTGGACCCCGATGAGTCAGTGAGCGAAAGACATCCAGAATGGACGTGCTGAACCGCGTCCACAGCCGCAAGGTGACAGGGATCGCACATATTACCAGAGTCACAATCATCTTTGTCAGTTCTAGCTCGAGGAACCACTTAAACACTTGAATGAAGAGCATGGTGGCGAGACCAAATGCCAGAACAGGCAAGGCAAACAGGAAGAGAAAGTAAGCCACACAAGTGCGGATTAGACCCACAACAGTGGAATTCTGGAGGAGGACCACTGAGAACTCGCACCACATGAAGCACACAAGATACGGAACCAGGAAGCAGTAAGTTCCCCGGAAACCACGCATCCTCGCCATGCTAAGGAAGGGGAAACAAAAAGGAGGGGGTAAAACGTTCTGAGATTACTTTAAGTGTCTGAAGAGTAAATCTGTCATTTTAACATAGAATAAAACAACACGGCAGAGACCAGTTTGAGAATTTTACTAATATAAGTAATCAATATTTCAGTTTGTCCAAATCTTTCTTACCTGAAGAACAGATAGAACAGGTAAACATAAAGCAAGCAGGGGAGACTGAGCTTCAGCACCACAGACTCCCCCAGTGGCAGAGTGGCAAAGGTGCGTCCCAGTAAATGAAGCGCCGTCATGTTCTGTGGCAAGAACTGCGTCAGGCAACAGAGAGATGATGCCATCTGGATTAAACCAAATGCAAGGACACAACAGAGGTTTTGATTAACTTGGAGAAGGCTGTTTTATTTCACTGTCATAAAAACATTAAGATTATAAATAGGAAAGAGATTTATGTCGACATTTGTTAAAACCTTTTGCATGTTTTCTATTCATAAAACTGAGGTTAAGTACACATAAAAACCCTTTAACCCATTCTATGGTTTAGTTTATATCCGTAGTTCTGGTTCTTTTAGTTGTTTTTCTGTTTTGTGTAATACTTGTAGTTTCTGGCCTTAGTTTTGCCATCTAGTCTTCAGGTTCTGTTTCCATGCCTCTCCTATGTTCCACAGACTGTTTTATCAGACTTGTCTTCATGTTTGTTTTACTCTTATCTCCGTGTTTAGTATTTCCTTTCTGTCTCCTCAGTCAGTTTTGTTCCCATGTCTGTTTCTCCCCTGGTCCCAGTGTCTGTGTGGTTATTGTACTTCCTGTTTTATTTTGACAGTCTCTCGTAGTGTGTACAGTTTGTTAAGTTTTGCTTCTCTTGTCCTGTTTGTCTGTATTAGTTACCGTTGTGTCCCATCCTCTCATTATCATGTGTGTATTTAAGTCCTCTCTCTTCCTCTGCACATTGTCGTGTTGTCCCTGTTTGCCACCTGTGCCGTGTTTCACTTATTAATTCCTAGTTTTAATCTCCTAGTTGTTTGTTACTAGTTTATAGTTCCTAGTTGCTCATTTCTGAGTTGTTGGTTGTTAGTACCCTTGTGGTTAAATAGTCTCAGCAATAAAGCTGCCTCTTTCAGTTGATCCCTTTGTTTCTGAGTCCTGCTTTTGGGTCCTACCTCTGCCTGCCACACAGCGTACACAACAACGAGTGAATGAAAGCATGTGGTCACTATCAGGCTAATAATGCCAGCAATATTATGCAACTTATGCCTAAAAAATGCATTACTAGAAAATTATGTCAAACTCTGGTTTTACAAGGCAAAATAAAACTTCAACTCCCAAATCTGAGATTTCCCAGTATTTACAAAAATATTTTTTCTCTGTTATCAATGTCATGTTGCTGCTACACGTTTTTATGACAGAAGGCAAACAAGTGGTTTCCTAGAAATTCCAAATCATTTCATTAAGAATGAAATGATTAATTAAGCTGCAATATTATTAGTGTAAATTATACTTAGCAACAGGCAAGACAGTAATTCTGATCATTCAATCACTCAGTCAATTGACCTCTATAACTATTGCCCGGCGTGCATATGCTGTGGCATTTGGGCTGAGGCTGTGGTAGCTGACAGCAGTAAAGAAGATGGCCACAGTCGAGAGCTCAGAGCAGGGGATCCAATTCTTGTCTGCTACAGGGAAGGAGAAAATTACAAAGAAGACGGAGAAGATAAAATAGAGGTACGGTTCAAGGTTGTTCCAGCCAAAGTTTGTCTCTGCTTGCTCCACATCAAGGCCAGGTTCAAACCGTGTCAGCAGAGATGTCAGGGCACTAAAGTTCTCCCAGGTCTAGAAAAAGGGGGAAAGTTTACAAGTGAAAGAAAGCAAAGCACTCCAAAGAAATTTAAATGCAGGGTATTTAGACTGAAATTCTAAATCAAACAAATTAAAGAAAAAAAAAAAGACAACAACAACAACAACAAACATATTCTCACCTATCCCATTTAGCATTAGCTGACTTTTTTGTACAAAAATTTTGTCCGCAAAGTTTACATTCATGCTATAAATATTTTCTGATTTATAGGCATTCAAAGTGGATTGAGGTAGGTTGAATTTTTTTAATGTGCTGCAAATTTTAAATCTGAGATTGTGTCCCTTTTTTGTATCTTTGGGGTCAGAAATACTACGTTTGCAGAATAAAAAGCATTTAGCATAAAAAGCAACTTTTAGCAACACAGTAAATTTGAAACAATAATTATATTTTTGCATTAAAAATACTGATTGTGGTATTTTTTACAGGTAATTTGGTAATTACCAGTACTGTTAATGTAGGGCAGATTTAGCATAAACCTTACATTAGGTTGTGGTGTAATAAATTGGTTGAGCACTATATAATTTCATTGATTAAGGAGAAATGCAAAAATAAATTCACATTTACAGTAGAAATTACTTTGTTCCATAAACTTTCATGTAAACTTTCAGGGTTCTGACAGTCCTGCTAACTGTGTGAAAATTACTAAATGAAACTGAAAGGAAATGCTCACCTTTGTCCTCTGGAAAATACGCAGCGTGCAAATGATCATGGCGATGAAGGAGAGGTAGAAGACAAGCAGAGGGATAACAAAAGCAAACAGATCCACCGTCAAGTTGCTGATGATGAAGAAGAAAATGAGAGCATTGACGTGTTGCGTCGGAATGATTGTGCTCAGCCACTGGACACCGGCCCGTGATGCCCAATCAACAAGATGCTCCTTTATCTCAACAACTGCATGCAGTGGGTACTGCAGCATCTGAGGAGAAGAGAGACGGATATGAAGATGAACAGAGAATATCAACACATTTAAAAGAATATTAAAATGTGAAATAATAATGAGAGAACAGGTACTATTAATTGTGACTTCATGTCCATGGCCCTTCTAAAGGCTCCGGTCTCACTGGTGTGCAGCATCATCCCACTTCGGCCAAAACTCCAGGCACTCTTGTTTGACTTCTTGCATCCTGATGAGACTAACTCAGCCTTGTGCTTTAAAAACACAGTTGCAAACACAAACACAGCCATGCTGTATCAAATAAACTATGTTCAAGTAACAGTTTATTTCTGCTTATGTAAAGTGTAAACCTTTTTTTTCTTTTCTTTCTTTCTTTCTTTCTTTCTTTCTTTCTTTCTTTCTTTCTTTCTTTCTTTCTTTTATTTATTTATTTATTTATTTATTTATCTTTTACCCCTGTATGACTGTCATGAGGTGCAGGGCTTTCAGTTATGGTTGAGACTTGGCTGCCATTCTTGGGAGTAGCCGGGGCAATACCCTGTGCATAGTTCTTTGTCATCTCAACAAACTCATCCAGGTCCACCATCTGACTGGCTAAGAGATAAAGAGAGATATAATTTTACCTGGAGATGCAATATAGTTTCTGGTCTGCTCCTCCACCCTCTCTGGATACCTACATTCTTTGCTGACCATGCTCCCCAACACTTTCTGGGCTTGATTCGAAGTTGGGACAGGAACCTTGCTGCTTGCAGTGCCACCTGTTGGTGAGAAACGACCACACCACCATTGAGCTGGATGAAAGCTGGTAATGTGAAACTATTCATTGTAACAGCTGCAAATATTAAAATCACACAGGGACATCTCATATTTCCAGCAGTAGTGACAGCTATTGCATAACAGCATACTAAATCCTTCTAGGTATAGCCACTAGTACATCATGCAGCATTATTTTCACCATTCAAAAATAGTTAATACTTTTTAATGATGAATTTATCAAAAATATCTGTGGCTGAGTTTGTCTCTCCTACCTGGAACTGCATTCACCTGGTTGACATTTTCCAGCATCTCAGATACAGTCACCTTCTTCTTCCTGTCTGGGTTTAGCTTCCAGTACATCAGCATGGCTGCTTTGCGTACTGCCAGCTCAAACTTACTCTCTGTCGACAACCTGCGGACATCGGCCTCATTCTCTGGAGTGATTCCTAGTGGAAGTGAGCTTAAGTTATAGAACAGAAACATAAAGACTTTAACGCACGTGATACTTGTGTTAAATGAACCTTTCTTCTGGATCCAGCAGCGCTGCAGGGCTTTTGCTGCACCCCTTCTTCCCTGTTTTGCTGCTTTAACAAGCCAGTTAACAGCCAGCAGATTATTTGTTTCAGTATCCTTCTCTTTAGCAAGACCCAAGTAGTGCTGACCCAGCTGAAAGACAGAGGAGAGGTAAAAGGGCCAGATTATTTCAGCTTACTTAATGTACTGCATGCATGGATATGTATTTAAGCAAGCTTGTTATACTGTGGTGTTAAAGGCAAAACTACAAAAAATCGTGTATGTCCAAAACTGTATGTCTACTACAATCTTTTTCCTAGCTCCCAAGATACGGCAATGAACAATGCTCAAAAAAGTGTTAACATATTATGCCATAGTGAAATCATAGCTGATCTTCTTTTGTATTTTGGATAAAAACAGAATCGCATATTAATTTTATCCCATTAAAAATGTATGTGAAGTGTTTTGGTCATAATTGGTGTATGCATTCTTAATGTTATGGCCAAAAATGTGTTACGTGAGGTCACACTGACCTCTGAATTTTAGCTACCGAATAATAATAATTTCATTGTTGAGATCAAGTGAACGTTTGTGCTAAAGCTTAAGAAGTTCCCTGGGGGTATTCCTAAAATATTAGCATTATGAAAAAAATGGGAGAGACAGATGAAAAAAAGGCAACACCTCCAGCTACGACATTCACTGTCATCAAAATTAATCTGCAGTGGCACAAAAATGTAATTAAACAGGAACTTGTATTTCCAGTAACTCTCTTGTTATTTTGAACAGTCCTCAAGGATTATTGGATTAACACTTGTTTGTGAGCTCCAATCAAAACAGTTCATAGTAAAGTTCATATAATGCACCAAGAACACATGACTTCAGAATGTATTATTTTCTGTTTCTGTAGCCGTCGGGGCATTCGTCATGTCTAACTAACAGGGGCAGCAGTGGCCCCTGTGGCATATCAAGTGACGGCTTTCTAATATTAACTGTCATTTCATAAACTTCCCTCTCACTCAGTTATTATTAAATGTCCCTATTTGTGTGAAATCAGATGTGTCTTCGTTTTTAATGGTTCTGCAGTTGTGTATTCCTGTGTCTATCAGACAAACAAAGAAAATACCATCATAAAACTTATTTTAATTGCTAGAGTGACAAAATGTTTTTAAAATAAAATAAAGCTTTGAATTGGAGTATTGGACAGTACTGTAAATATTATAATGTGTATCTTGCCTATTGGGATACCATAATGCACAAATGGAAAGCCTACCAATGCTTCTCAGCATCCAGCTGCTGTACTGATATGGTCTCAGGTTTGCATGTGTTCTCTTAGATATGCACACCCTCTCCTTATTTAGACAGTGGGTATGTGCAAATACATGACATCTGGCAAGAGAATGTTGAACCAAATGTTGACAAGACACTTGGGAATGTCACTTCTAGCCCACCCTTGAATTTGTTTGCGCTGGCAGACAACATGGAGGAAACAGAGTGTGAATTTTGCATTGTTATTTATACAGAAGCAGTACATGCTACAGTATGCTTTAACTTTTACACTTCTTAATGATTTGTAAGTATGACAGTATATTAGTGTGTCACACTGAAATTGTGGGATCATCTTCCAAGTGGCCCAAAATAGGCACATGCTGAAAACCAGACTGAGTCAGCTTGCAGGACTGAAAACAATGCCAAGAGCCTGTCCGTGCATGTCTGCATGTGCTTTCACTTACACGGGTCTGAGCTCTGGCATCACCGCCTATGGCCTTCTCCTCAAGCTGCTCCACAGACACGTCTTCCTCTGGTTCTTCATCTGCAGGAGAGGACACAATATGTCTTAATAAAAAAAAAATCATGTATATCAATTTTAATTAACTACCAATAACTTTTTGACAAAACCTCAAAGCTTCCAGCAACACCGTGCCCAGTTTTTACCTCACAGCACTTGTCAGCTGTAAAAGTTTCATAACTGTCCCCCCGGTGTCCATTAAGAAAAGGGCTTGACACTCTTCAACTTTAGCCCTTACTGCATTTCAAATGTCACAGCTTATCACTCATAGCAGATCTCCAACTGGTGAAGCCAGGATCTTGTTTTCAATTCCAACAGCTATGGAATATATTGAAATACCACAAAATGTTAATGAGGCAAGAGTGTCGGTTTTCTAAAGTGCTTATGGAAAATGTACATTATGAACAGTTTTATTATTATACATAAAAATCTGATTATACAGTCTGATCTACTGGGACTTTCCCACACAGTCATCTCTAGGGTTTCCTATGAATGGTCTGAAAAAGAGTATATATCCAGTGAGCAACAGTTCTTTTGGCAAAAATGCCTTGTTGTTACCAGAGGTCTGAGAAGAATGGCCATACTGCTTTAAGCTGACAGTTAGGAGACAGGAGACAGTTAGAAGACTCAATATTTACTTTCACAAACAAGGTATGCAAGGGAGAGTATCTCTGAGAACACATTAAACCCCGAAGCAGATGGATTACCACAGCAGAAGACCACAATGGGTGCCACTTCTGTCAGCTAAGAACAGGAAACTGAGGCTATAATTCCCACATACTTACCAAAACCAGACAACACAAAAATTGGAAAAACATTGCCTGGTCTGAGGAGTCTTGACTTCTGCTATGACATTTGGATAGTGGGGTCAGATTTTGATATATGCAACATGAAAGTACAATGCATTTTTATTGTACCAAGGTTTAGGGAAGATATTTTCTTGACACACTTTAGACTCCTTAGTACCAACTGAGCATAGTTTAAACACCACAGGCTACCTGAGCGTTGTTGCTAACAATGTTAGCCATCTTCTTGTAGGGTAAAAAAAAAAAAATGCTGCTTCCAGCAGGATAAAACACCATGTCAGGAAACTCAAACTGGTGGTATCTTGAACATGACAATAAGTTCAGTGTAACCAAATGGGCCCCACAGTCACCAGGTCTACATCCAGCAGAGCAGTTATGGGATGTGATGGGGCAGGAAATTCACTTTATTGTTATGCTGCCAACAAATCCGCATCACCTTCATGATGCTGTCATTTTAAAATGGACCAAAACTTTTGTAGAATGTTTCCAGCACCTTGGTGAATCTGTGCCAGAGAGAATTAACGAACGCGAGTGTTAATCTTTGAGTGTACAATGACACAATCAAATTCTTTTTGTGCTTTGTTTTTTATAGAATAAACTTTAAATAGTAATACTTTTTTTTGCATATTTAACCTTTCAGAGATTGCTGAACCCCTCCTATTGTTACACTTGGCAGACATTTTTAAACCAGTGATGCTGCTAACCAACCAAATTTAGGCTGTAAAATTGGCTTTTTAAACAATGAGCAACTTCTGTTTAACTTTTCTGTTGCAAAATTCATATTTTTTCAATGACAATACAATTTCTTCCGTTTCAGCATTTTACAGATTGCCTTTGTATGTTTTTCCACGAAATATGGAGTTTATGTGATTTGGAAATCATTGCATTCTTCTTAAAACTGCATTTACACCTTCCCAACTTTTGGAAGTGAGGTTATAAAATTAGTGCACTTGACAGATAAAATATTTATTGTGATACATGAAACATATCATGATGTACAATGAAAAAAGTGTATTATTTTATCAATGAGGGGACATGACTTTGTGCACAAAATTCCACGGCAACGCAACTAATATTGTTTCATAGATTTGAACCTCATATTGGAGTTTTAGACTACCAAAGTCATAATGTCCCTGTGTAATGCCCTACAGATTTAAATGCAAGCCATAACAAGTTGCTGAGACATTTAAGTAAAAGCCTTTTGCATTATTTAGATTATTGTGTTTAATTCACTGGGAAAAAAAGCATCCCAAAATGTTTTACAGCACAGGATTCAAATGAGTAAACAAAGGAAGTCAAAGTGGATCTGCATTCTGGATTCTGGACAAGAGTTGTGTTTTCCTCGGGACAGGGTTACATGAAAAGACATTCCAAAGCTTATCACCTTAACACAGCAACTGGTCTATGACATCCTCTCAGCAGCACTGAACCTTCTAAATCTGTCATTTAATCCCTCAATCTGAATGAAACTATTCTTACCATCCTCTTCATCAAAGGCATCCTCTTCCTCAGCTTTTCTAAGTCTTTCCTGTATAATTACCCGTTTGGCCATGGAAGCAAAAGTGCGTTTTGCGGAGGCCATGGAAGAAGATGTGGAAGCCGTGGTGGAAGTAGCTGTTGAGGAGGCAGATGTGAGGTCGGAAGTGGGTGAAATTGTGGAAGTTTGAGGGTCAGCAAGGGTGAGAGAAGCTGGTAGGGGTGTTCTGATCGGAGCACTAAGGGAGGGATTAGTAGAAACGGTTTTACATGTAGAGCTAGGAGACACAGCAGGAGATAAGGGCTTTGACTTGTCTAAGGAAAGGGGGGGATCCATCTGTTTAGCGGTAGTATGTGTAGATGGCGGCGAAGAACTGGGTAATTTTCTGGGTTCCAGAGAGGTTGGTGATTTTTCATGCTGAGTGGGAGAAGCAGTGAGGTTACTGGAGATGGGTGAAAGAGGAATTTGCATGGGGGAGGGACAAGAGGGTATATCCAGGACAAGGCTCGACCCCTGGACGTTGACACTAGTTGGTGTTGATGACAAATCCTTCTCCATCTCTCCTAAAATAAAAACAGGGTGAGAGAAAATGTATATTTTAGCTGGGTAGTGAACTTTCTGAACTCCCTGTTACAGAATTTGGACTTCCATAATAACAGACCTTCTCATTGAAGTTTTGAACTTAACAAATTCTTACATAAAGCAGGCTAAAAGTGCAAAGCAAGAAAAAAGGCTAATTAAAAAAAATATACAATAGCATAAAAATTTGAGAAAACGCGAGGTAATTGACCGGTGCTTTGGGAAAGTACTGTAATTACTCCGCATTAAAGCATCAAAGCAGTAAGCAGGCACTGACACGAAGTAATAGGCAACAGGAGAACTCGGAACGTCAGTAACTAGAGCAAATCTTCAACATTAAAACTGCGCTATGATGACATACAGTAAAGCAATAATCATTACCTGTTTACTAAATGAGCAGATTTCTTCAGGATTCAAGGCAATCACCCTCCTGGATTTGAATGTTGAGTGTGTATTCCATGTTGCAGATTAATCCTCACCAAACAGCCCCGAGTAACCAGAGACGCACACTTGCTCGCTGCCGTCAAACTCTGGGCTATAAACGACGCCACAACTTTGTGGCCCGCCCTCTTAAAACAGGCTCTCACACTGCAAGGACTGCAAATGTCCGTCAAAGGAACAGCTTACCTGATTGGTTTTTAGCTTTTTAAACCTGTGACAGATGCTTTGCGGATGTTTTATGGCGATTCTTTAAACATTTCCCCAATGCACTTCCAATTTTAAAAAGAAAAAACAAACAAACTTGAGGTTGTCTTGCTTTAAAGTTCAAGCCTGGACGTGCAGTTATTTTAGCTATAGCTAGAGCAGTAGACACATGTAAGTGGATTACGGGGTCCCAGATCAAACGCTACGAGCCTACACTTAATCGATTGTGTCTTTTCCATATGGCAGAGGACAGCGATCCTGCACCCTGAGATGCTGTGAAAGTAAAATAGAAATCATTAAAATGACTAATAAATAAAACCAAAATAATTATATAAGTCACAATTGCTGTAATCATCAGATACAAACACAATCGTATATGAATTAAAATAGGAGATTCTTATGTATACCTGTTTGCCATCTCTCGGTTACTTCAAAAATAAATGTCGTATTGTTATTAATACCCGATGTTCTATTAGACGAGGATTTATGATCCTTTCATTATTTCATTAAGGAGAGATAAGATTTTACATCAGTGTAGTTGATCATTATGAGGCATGTAGTAGAGAAACACTTGTATCAGTATACTAAAGAGGACAAATACATAATAATAATAATAATAATAATAATAATGCGTGTGCACGTGTTATTGCTGTGTTTAATGTTTGTAGCGGTCCACCTGTCCAAGTGCTAAGGGACAGCCGCCGCCCACCCTCATCCCGTTTCCGAGAGTACATATGGAGCGCTCTGGGAAGGGCAGGCCTCCATAATTGAAGATGAAGGAACTATAAAGGGTAGCTCTCGTTTAGCTCGCAGGGTCTTTGATGTAAAGCAGGTCTTTGTGTGACAACCGCAGTTAAGCCCCTAAGGCACATGGACCTTGTGGATGACCCCCCCCCAGATGTGGATGGAAAGATGATGCTGATTTAATCCGATGATAATGATGTGTCCTGCTCAGACACAACCCCCCACATTAAAACACGAGAAAGGGGCACACTGGAGAGAGACAAAGAGGTCCTCCACAAAGAGGCCAAAACACGGAATCTAAATTTATCGGGGTAAGTTGTAGATGTGCTTACTTATTCTTTCAGCACGAATGCTTCACTTTAAAACTAGTTCACACTGACACGCCACCAGTCCTGTCAAAACGGGAGCATTGCACCATGTGTATATGAAGAGGAAGGATTCTAGGTTGCCCGAAGAGAGCTGCTTTTCCAGTTCACATCATCGAATGAGTGCGCTTGCCTGGAGAGGCGGGACTGTGACCCGGTTAGACGTAAAACAAGCAAAGCCGTCTCCATCCTTTCAGACTTGGGGGGGAAGTGTGCGTCTCCCACTGTAGCCAATATGTCTGACTGCAGAAGACAGTGGAACCGGGAGGATGAGCTACCGGTCTACCTAGCAGGGCCGATCACCACCGGGCCGAACCAGCGGAAGACCTATGGTATGTTCAGCTCCGTGGAGGGGGCGTTTGAGAGCAAGACCATAGACTTCGAAAACTACGCGGTGGGGAGAAAAGGTAGCCGCACCCCGAGAAGCGGGAGCCGGGAACGACTCTTAGACACCGGTGACCCCATTAGCAAGACGCCCAGCGAGGCCCGGGAGTGGTCGCTGAACGGCTCGCCCGGAGAGAAAGACGAAGCACGCAGTGGTGCTGAGGTCAGATTTTCATCGGGGACGGAAAGTCCTAATGGCAAGGTAGGACTGACAGCTTCAATCTGTGGCTTTTTGTTGACAGATGTTGATAGTGCAATGGCTCCGTCGTTCCCTAACTATAATTTATTAATGAAGTGGACCAGTAAGTGCCACTAGACTTTAACCGGTGGGGAACATTGGGCCTACGCAGAGGATAAAATAAATTTTTACTCATAAACCACCAAAAAAGCTATGCTAGTTTCTTTTTGGGACACCAGGAACCAGGAGTTATTTTCCTGACAAAGGCGTCAGTTTGCATAAATTATGAACTTTTTATGGTGCATTGCAGCTTGGCTATTATGGATTGCGTTAAGCTTAAATTCTCAATAAAAGGCGCAAAACGCGCGCAACAAAGCAGCAACACATATTTTTTGCTTGCCGTGGTGCTGAATCGGACAGCGACAGACAACATGCACCCCCACCCAACCTCCACGCTGCATTGTTTATGCTTTGAAGTAAGATGTGTGTGTGTGTGTGTGTAGTGGGTGTGAGGGTGCTCGTGTCTTCACATACGGCCTATAGCTGTCTTTCTCCCCCCGTGCCGTGAACGTCGTCAGGCAATACGGTGGCTGTGACTTTTTCCTCACGCGCGCGCCCACAGGAACGTCAGCTTTCTTCCACTGTGCGCGCGCCACGCAGCCTGACGCAGCCGTACGGCGGCGGATTCATCGCTCGCTTTCTGTCACACACGGAAACAAAACCCACATCACATCAGTGGAGACAAAGGGGAGCAGGAAGCCGCGCAGGGGCGCCGGAGTCGGTATAATTCGCTTCTGAGTTAACTGCCAGGGGGCAGAGCGACGGAAAGAGCATGTCTGGGTCCAAGAACAGCATCCCCCATCTGACGGTAAGCGAGCTGGCCTGCTCAGCAGCGACCAGCAGTCATGTATGCATACGGATTAAATTCCTACTGAAAGTTACCTCACTTAAGGCTTTCTCATGCTGCCCCTACGAGAAACTGCACGCCAAAGAAAGGTGACAGTGCGTTGTGTTTGAGCGCGTTTTCTCGCTCCTGGTTGGATAATGTTGTATAATCTCGCTGCCTGTCAGAGAGATTAACTCGGTTGACGTGTGCGATCGAAACTAGAGTCGAGCAAGTGACAATTGCTTGCTTAAAAGCAACGAAATGTGAAGCTAGATTTTAACAAACGACGTGCATCCTTTTCAGTCTGTGTTCAAGCGTGGATTTTACACATTTGGCACGTCTGTTATTTGAGAATTATCCAGTGTCTAATGGATCTTAAGCCTAGAGTTACACATTGAATTTGAAGGTTAAGACACAAATAATGTCTGCATATTCTTCCCCCTTTTTGCCTTCTCATTGGTCAAAGACGTTGATTTTTCGGCAAGCCGTCAGCTGTCGTCATGCCAAACCCTGCTTGATCACTGGTTACCATGGAGACGTAACATCTTCCTAATGCTGTTGCCAGGCACCATCCGTAGTAGTAGAGGGTGTGGACACGTGGTGGTCTCACAAAAAACGTGCTGGTTTCAACACCCTGCTTGTGAATGTTCAGTATTTGATTGCATAATTGAAATAACAGAAAGATACTTTTTGGCGCCCCATTCAGGTACAGCTCTTGTGTGGCCATGCATTTCTGTCCACACTACACCACATCATGTTATATTGCTATAAAGCCATGGATTACATAACTGATTGTGCAATATATCAAAATGTCAGGACTAAGTTCAACCTCTCCCTCCCTGATCTCCCTTTCTGTGCTTTTCCCCTGCAGAGTGAAAGGCTGCTGATCAAAGGAGGGCGAGTTGTTAATGATGACCAGTCTTTCTATGCAGATGTCTACATTGAAGACGGGCTCATCAAGTGCGTATTTGGGGACATTGTGTGTGAATGTGTGTGTGAATGGGTGGATGACTGGAAATGTAAAGCGCTTTGGGGTCCTTAGGGACTAGTAAAGCGCTATATAAATACAGGCCATTTACCATTTACCATTACACTGTATGAGCGTGTTGTTTTAAGCACTGCAGAGGCTGTTTTCTGCATTTCTTTGCTCTTCCTTTCTTTTTGTGTTCTTTTCTATCTTCTCAACCCTTTTGCATTGCCATGTGTTTCCATAATCTTCACACCTCCATAATTTGGCTTCCTTTTCCCTTTCATCAATTCATCTGTTTTTGCACATCTTATCCTGGGTAGGCAGGTGGGGGAGAACCTGGTTGTTCCTGGGGGAGTCAAGGTGATCGAGGCCAATGGCCGCATGGTGATACCAGGTGGAATAGATGTTAACACCTGCCTGATGAAGTCCTATCTGGGCACACAGCCTGTTGATGACTTCTTTCAGGGCACCAAGGCTGCACTTGCTGGGGGCACCACTATGATCAGTGAGTGTGAATGCTTAGACTTAGTCAGCAAGTGTCAGCTACAGAATAGCACGTACCATATCTACATTTGTCTTTAAGTGTTTCAAAATACTGATTACGCTCTTTCTTTTTTCTATGCCTTGTGCCCTTCCTAATTTTCAGTTGATCACGTAGCCCCTCAGCCTGGTGACAGTTTGCTGGAGGCGTTTGAGCGCTGGCAGGAGGCCGCAGACAAGAAAGCCTGCTGTGATTACTCTCTGCACGTAGACATCCCCCAGTGGAATGAAAATGTTAAAGATGAGTTGGAGCTTCTGGTGCAGGACAAAGGTACGTCCATTTTTAATTATTTTATGATATTTTAGAGATGTGGCCTTTCTTGCAGTTCTTGTTTCAATCCCTAGTTTGGGCACATTTCACAAGAACAATAGGGACAGATTTAGAAACAATTTGGCTAAAGTGCTGAATCCTCTTAGAGTCAAGACACTGTAGAGAGCCATTGTTCTCACTGCTGTCATTGTGGCCATGTGCAAATTTCACTTGTAATCTGTTTGAGTAGAAAAATTAGCATTTTCTTCTGGGGCAGCTTTAAAAGTCACCATACGAGATAAACCAGCTGCTTGTGTGTCCAGCTTCCTTCTAGGAGTCGTATTATTTGGCTAGACACAAACACGCACTGCTTCCCATTCCTACTCACTCACAGTTTGTCTTTATTATCCACGCTCCTGAGTATTTACTTTCTCATTATGAAGCCGTTCATTGTTTCTTCTGTTGCCAGGTATCAACTCCTTTCAAGTATACATGGCTTATAAGGATGTGTACCAGATGACCGATTCAGAGGTATGTTTTATACTCATAAATTCCACAAATCTGTACTGTACGAATCCTCTGGCTTCTGTTTTTAACAGTAGAAATCTGAAAATTGGTGTTCTTGTCTTTTAGCTGTATGAGGCATTCTCATTTCTGAAGCAGCTGGGTGCTGTGGTGTTAGTTCACGCTGAAAATGGTGATCTTATTGCTCAGGTAAGTGCTACTGCCTGCTGAAAAAGGATATCTTATTATGTAGGTAAGTGCTGCTGCCTTTTTTTTTGCTCTCTCCAGCATGCACCACAGCTTAGAGATATTCTTGTTACATAATGCTGCATCTCTCAGAAAGAGAAAGCAAGGATTAATACGCCTGCAGCTGCAGCTGCAGTTGAGAATGACAGGTTTATCTTAGGCCACCATTAAAGTTGACCATTATTATTCTAATGAGGATGATGATGATGTAATGGTGATTAAGTTGGTGAGGGTGAAGGTGCTGATATAGCTAGCAGAAGTGATGGCAAGTATTAGTTGTGGTCATGGAAATGATGGCCCAGATTAATGAGACAATTATGGCAAAAACTTTGATGTATGTGAAGATGAATCAGGGTAATGGAAGATAATTGCAGTGCTGATGAATGATCATGACACGCTTGTTAAACTAACTGTAAGAGAAATAGGGAGATAGGTGATGAAAATTCATATCAACCCCATAGAGAACAAACAAACACTAAAAAGGGAGCAGGGGATCTGGTTGTCATCCAGTTTTTCAGAGAAACTGAAATGTGCTTAATCTTCCAGCTGTGCGCTGGCTTTCGAAGATTACACTGCATATTTATTTTAGCTTGACAGGCCAAAAGATTTGTTATTTCTAATTCCTGAAATCTCATCAGAGGCATTCAAACATGGCTGTACAGTTACTGTATGTACAGCTGTCAGTGATTGCATTGCATGTGAAGATAATTCTGACATTCTTTTGTTATTCTTATAATTTTTTTTTGCAGGAACAGAAAAAAATACTTGGAATGGGAATTACTGGCCCAGAAGGCCATCCTCTGAGTCGTCCCGAAGAGGTGATTTTTTTCCCCCCATAGCTTCACTGTTAATCAATTCACCTGCCAGGTTCTTGACTCTAGTTTATTCCCTTCCTGTGCAGTTGGAGGCTGAGGCGGTGTTCCGTGCCATCACTCTTGGCAATCGTGTGAACTGTCCTGTTTACATCACAAAGGTGATGAGCAAGAGTGCAGCTGACACTATCACCCAGGCCCGGAGGAAAGGTAGTTCTTAATCATATAATGTCCTTTTCTGTCTTTATTAAGGATGAAATTAACCATTCTACTATTCTGCTCAGGTTCGGTGGTTTTCGGAGAGCCAATTACAGCTAGCCTGGCCACTGATGGTTCGCACTACTGGAGCAAAAACTGGGCCAAGGCTGCTGCCTACGTGACCTCTCCACCTTTAAGTCCTGACCAGACAACCCCGGACCATCTTCACACCCTGCTGGCCTGGTACGTCTCACTTTTTCTTTTTAAACAGTGAATGGATATTGCTAAAAACTGTAGTAATTTAATTTATAGAAGACTCCAGAGTTTTACAACAAGTAGTTTGTATGAAGTCTGAGAAAATGTGCAGTGTCAAGAGTGTTTCATAAACCCTAAAACAGGCAAAAACTTTTAGTATTTAAGTAAAGGCAGACAAAAGCTTAATTTAGCTACAGTATGACCTCTGCTCAATGTGAAATGCAAATAGGATCGAAGACACAAAAGGAGACTCTTACGTTTTACCCCTACACACTCTTTGGTATTCATGCCACAAACAGCTGCTAGTGTTATGCAGAATTTTAGATCAAACTTCAGTGAAACAGAAGAACAGATGGAGAGAAGGTGAAGGTGTGAGGAGAGGCAGAAGAGAAGAGAGACTTAATTACAGACTAAGGACTACATAATCATTTGGAAGCCACTTTACTGTATATTCAGTCAAGCACACGATAATGGTTGGTTAACTTGTACCTATGCATAAGTGCAAGTCAAGGCCAAACTCACCTCAGGTATTACCTCAGACACAGTACTCGCACCCGTCACACATATCACACACACACAATGCGGAGAACTTCCAGCTGCACATTTTAAAATGCCCCCGATTCCACAAATAGCACTGAAACCTCTATTATCTGTTGCCTTGGCTACCGAGTGCCTCCCTCCTTCTTCTCCTCCTCCTCTATCTTCCTCTGTTTCTCCACCCTTCATCTGAAGCTCCTACTTCTCAAGGCGGGTCCATGCTGTCAAGCCGGTGGTGTGATACTGCTGTTTTCTTTGAGCCACTCCTGAAACAACGGGGTGTATTCTTAGGTTCGTTTTCAGAGACATGAACACAAGAAGAGCTTTTTTTCCCCCTCAGATTTCAGTGAAGCCCATTATTTACATAATAAGCACTTTCTTGGCATTAAGGTGACGATCCCACAGCTCACTAACACGGAGTAATCACTGTAATTAACAAATAAATTAAAGGTCTTATAACTGAACCGTGACAATCACAATTCTTTATCAGCCAGATTCAGCCTTATTCATTCAGAGCTAAAGCGAGCATAAGTCTTGTTGGCTTTCTTTAATGATGCAGACCAGACTGAGCATTAATCTAGTTAATGTTTAAAGGACTGATACTGCAGCTGTGTTGCACCATTCTCTGTAGTTCAGTTGGCTGTTTTTCTGCAATAGGCCACTGCATGACTTGACATACTTTACCTTACTTGCTCAGTGAGGACACCTGGTGGCTAGTGGTTAAAAAATAACTTCTCTGTATGTGTCTTCTTCATTCTGTCTTTTTTTTTTTAACATAAACGTTTTTATTTTATTGATTTGTTGCTATTTCTACAGACTGAGCTCTCTGAGGGGTTTAAAACTTTTAGCAATTTGTCAGGGAACCTTTTTACATTAGACAAGTCAATGACTGCATCCTTAAGTGTTTGCTGATGATTTCACTTCATTTTGTTGCCTTGATACAGTGGGGACCTCCAGGTGGTGGGCAGTTCTCACTGCGCTTACAGCACCTCCCAGAAAGCTATTGGTAAAGATGACTTCACCTTGATCCCCGAAGGAATCAACGGCGTCGAGGAGAGAATGGGCTTTGTCTGGGAAAAGGCAGTGGTGAGCAATGAGGGCATGTTTTCATTGTTTCTTTTGTGTAGGTGTGAGGTTTTTGTGTAGCACTCTAAACATCCACTTCTTTTTCCCTTAGGCCATGGGGAAGATGGATGAAAACCAGTTTGTGGCAGTCACATCCACCAACGCTGCTAAAATCTTCAATCTGTACCCACGTAAGGGTCGGATAACTGCGGGCTCTGATGCAGACATTGTCATCTGGGACCCTGACAGCGTCAAAACCATCACTGCCAAACTCCAGCAGTCGGTGAGGACAAAAAGAAAAGAAAGATGATGAGGGAAGAGAGAGGGTGGGTAAATCGGAGAGAGGGAGAAGAACTAATAAAATAAGGGGGGGGAGGTCTAGACAGAGGCTGCACAACAGAAGGTTTCATGGGAGACTGCAGAGTGTAAAATAGGATAAGAACCATGTGGAAGATCACAGGAGGGGAACAGAAACCTGAATAATAATATGCAGTCAAGTCTAGCTTTATTTTACTCAGTATATATCATATATGTGTGCTAGAACCAAAATAGTAAGCCTCAATGTTTTAAAAGTTTTTTCCTAAATTAATTAAAATAATATTTCGTAAAGGCAGATGAGACAGAGTTTACACATGAATAGCTGTTCATTCTTATTGTGTTGTACATTTCTCTCTCAAAATCAGAGATGGCAAGTGAAATTTCATATTGTGAAACCGACACCGAGTCTACTGAAAATGACACGGAACAATAACCATGCTCCCGAGTTCACGCTGTGGACCGTGGATTATCAGGACATTGTTGTTTTAATCCTTTAAGCATCACAGATGAAGCCTTTTCACCTTTTTCAACAGCAGCAGCTATCACACAGACAGCTGTGCCTGTGTGAAGGATAAGACTAAATCTATCTGCAAAACAAAATGAGCTATAGGCAAATGGTAAAACAAAATTGCCTTCAAAAATGTAACACAATACACCGTAGTTCATTTATTGGTCTGTTCTGCCACTCCCAAAGACCCTAATCCAGACTGAAGCCAGATTTAAATTATAATCTCCCTTCACCCCTCACCCATTTTGTTATATCTCCGCCCATCCCCCTGAATTTATACAGTCACCCCCCGTATCCCCTTGCCCCCCACTTATTTATCCCCCATCTTCTCATATGCTGCATTTTGCTGCATCTATTAAACTCTATGATAAAAAACAAGCTTGCCCTGACTGCATAGAGAGGCTAAACACTGTACAGTATCTGGAAAAATCAAATAATCCTCTGTTATCTGTACTTCTTTGTCTCATATTTTCTCTCTGCACAGGCTGCAGAATACAACATCTTCGAGGGTCTGGAATGTCGCGGAGGTCCAGTGCTGGTGCTGAGTCAAGGCCAGGTGGTGTATGAAGAAGGAAAGCTGCATGCTCAGCAGGGCACTGGTCGATTTATTCCACGCAAACCCTTCCCAGATTATGCTTACCAGCGTGTAAAGTTCAGGAATGAGGTAGAGTATTTAGAAGATTTTAAAAATACTTAAAAAACAGTGTTATAAATGTCACATTGAAAAATTTCATTGAAAGATTAATTGGGTAGTAGATGTTTGAGGATTTCTTTTCCTTATCTTGCTGCAAGTCCTCATAAAAAGGTAAAAATTTAAATATGCCCCCAAAATGAGGCAAATAAAGATTTGAAGAAGACTCTGTAAATTAAATAATTGTACAACCTAACCTTGGTTGGAGGAATTTGGGATGTTTATTTTTACCTTTTGTACAGATTATTATGTTATGATAATGAAAAAGAAAAAACAAAACAAAACAGGAGCTGAATTGATTAGAAACATGATCATTATTCTCTCTTTTTTCACCAGTAGGTGATTCAGGCAAAATACAAATGAGCCAATTAGTCCCGTATTATGGAGACTAATGTGCTGCAGGCCATTCGCTTCTAAAGAATGAATAATAGGTTGGCTTGTTTGTGTCTCTGTCTGTTTTCTGCCCAGGTAAAGCGTAAGCAGGGTGTAACTCGGGGGATATATGATGGCCCTGTATATGATGTTGCTCTGACTCCCAAATACATTACTCCTTCACCATCAGCCAAAACTTCTCCCACCTCTCACCAGCCACCACCAATACGTAATCTTCACCAGTCCAACTTCAGCCTTTCAGGTAAGAAAAGTAATATATTTTCAAACAGAATGTACTCTAAATACACAGTTATGCAAAATTGATTTCTTTTGCAATTGGATCCATCTAATATATTAATTTTGTCCTCATTTTAGGTGCACAGATTGATGACAATATCCCACGTCGCTCTGGCCACCGCATTGTAGCACCCCCGGGTGGTCGCTCCAACATCACCAGCCTTGGCTGAATACTTGAATACATATGAAGCACGGCTGGTGCAACGCTTCACCTACTGAGTGTGTGCGAGTGTATGTGTACGACTGAGTGTAAGCGCAACGATATGAATGAATACCTTTGCATTTTTTTGGCATAACGTGACCGTTTCTGTTATATCGGTTTGTCATGGTCACTCAGAACAAAAAAAGCACATTTCTACTTCTAATCCAAAAAAGGTGTGTGAGTTACAATCAGCTAAATAATTCAAAACAATAAAAAGTCACGTTCCAGGCACACACACACACAAACACACACACACACAGATTCAGTGTTGGACCCCCTCCAACCAACCCGTCGCCCAAGTGTTATGTCATAAACTTATTTCCTGTGAGCATGACTTCCTTCTTATTCTTCCTCACCTCCCACATCTTACCGTGTGGGTCTGACATGGTGCTCCTTTCCACCCACATGGTGGACAGCTCAAGAATTGTCAGATTTTTTTCTGCATCTGGTTCTAATATCTTGGCAATATTTGTTTCATTGTGGCTCAAGCGGATCAGTTACACTGCATGGATGCGTCTTTAGATGTTACACTACTTGTGGTTTATTGTTGCAATGGAGGAACACTTAAAAATGAACTCAAAGCACATTTGTATTCAACAGCACAAGCATATTGTTATATTGGTATATGTATGGTTTGAAAACCCTAACGACATCCACTGTGGGTAGAGGCAGTTGTTACCTAGTTAAAAACATATTCATGCAATTTAAATTACTGTAAATTTTGAAAGGAATGCATTTTTTTCTCCACCAACAGATACTATATGCAAATGTGTCAGTACTCTCTTACACTCTGTGTGAAAGTAGATAAGCAGTCAAAGTGAAAACAGAAACAAGTGAACTAAATTAAGTTCTAGATTGATGTACCTACATAATGTAGACTTCTCAGTGTGCGTGCTTAGTTTGCTGCCAATCACTCCCACCAGAATAAGAACTTTGTTGTAATGACATGCTAAACTCACTGCAGAAAAAGAACTTCTGAAAAGGTTTTTTTTTTTTTTTTTTTAAATCTTTTATTGCTTCAGTTATTTATTTCTGGGCATTTTCCTCATTATAGTACATTTAGTGTTTCTCTGTTTTTGTTACTCTTGTCTGGTGTCACCAATGGAACCACTTAATAAAGACTGGACTGTTGTCAAAAATGATGGTAAAACAAACACACTGTGAGTTATTAGTAATATCATTTGTTATTCTGATCGTAATCAAAATTCAGATGATTGAATATAATTTTTCACGATCTGTCTCTGTCTTTTCTAAATTTAGAATTACTGAATGCATTTTCTCAGGTTAAATCAAAGGCCTTATTTATTGTAATACACCTTGAAAGGAAACTTTAGAACAGCCAGTTTTGATAGGTTGTAATCATATGGTTACAAACTAAAGCACAATTATAATTCTTTCACTTTATTGTATTTTGTTTAAGATTGGAGATAAATTTCCTTTTATAGAGGCTCAGTTAAATACTGTAGGTTATGCATATAAAAATAATCTAATAATCTTCAGAGTCACTGTTATACAGGAAAGTCGCTGCCAACATAAACTGCATGTAGTTAATCAGAAATATTTAGGTAATGTTGCTGTTAAAAGCATTATATACAATCCCCCCCAAAAAGCTTTACAAATGCAAAAATGTGGAAAAACTGATTTATAAATATAATTATATAATTTATTATTACAATTTATAAATCACAGTAGAAAAAGTTGCTAAACTGAAAAGAAATGAGTACAGGAATGAGAACACTACATTTTTTATAGATCAAGACTGAATGAAAACCAATCTGATGCAGGACTAACATGGAGAGACAAACAACCATTCACATTCACATGGAAATTTAGATCCACCGATTAACCCAACCCCACTAACTGCATGTGTTTGGACTGTGCAAAGAAGTACCTGGAGAGAACCCACGCAGACACGAGGAGAACATGCAAACTCCACACAGAAAGACCCCGGCCAGTTGGCAGAGTCGAACTCAGGGCCCTCTTGCTGTGAACCAACAGTGCTAACCTTTTTAGCATATTGTGAAATTTGGCACATTACAAAAACGTTTGGTATAACAGGATGTAGTAGAAAGAATCTAAAAAAGTCTGATTTAGGTTTCTGTTTTCAAAATTTAGAGAAGCTGTATTTTAACATTGAATTTCTTCTGTATCTGTGTGCAATATGGAAAAGGTCAGCAGAGGGCGTTCTGGATGTTTTTTTGTCGGTACACATGGCTCTTGCTGCTTTACAGCCTATCCAGCTTACAGTCAATAGTGACAGCAGGCACACAGTGGGGATCCATGTCTGACGAAAAAGCCTTTCATGTCTATGATGGCAGAATGTTGGGTTGTGCTGGAAAGCTGTGCTACTTCAGAGTAGTCTGAGTAAAAGTGTATTTCTAAAAGATGTCCTTTCACTTTATGATGGAGTAGATCAGTACCAATGAGGTATTTTAGCAGTATTTTTATGCACATCTGAGGCATCATTTCCCAGAGTTAATTTAAGTGTATCCTTAACTGTCATCCCACTAACTGGGCTCTATGAAGCCCCAGGAGTTATATTTTTGTTATATCTCTTTTTTCAATCTTTCAGGTATTTTATGATTTTGTCAGTTAATGTGTTTCTAATGATGCCACATCATTGCTTTCTATTTCTGCTTTGATTAGTGTTTTTTTTTTTTTTTTAAATACAGATGTTTTAAAAAGAACCCAATTCTGCCGTTGCAGTTTTAGCAAACTGATTTATTCAGTTATTGTTTGTCCTAAATTAAAGTATCACATAATATCAAGGGAGGCAGGGGTACCTGTCATATGTCAACTTAGATGCTATTACTGCATTCATCATCTTGATGGGGAACTTCCCAGACTGGAAGTCATCAGAACGTTGGAGACATTGCCAGATCTACTTGAGACAGATAGATGCCCTGGTTATGCCACACATGAAAAGGACAGCTGATGCTGTTATATTGCAAGCCACAATCCCTCCTGGGAGTGAAGAAAATTCCATCTGCCGATGTGACTGTCCAATATTTGGCTGGACAATCTACTTGACAAAGGTGTCACCTTTATCTGACGGAAGAGTGGAGTGCCCAGAACGAGGTGCTGTCCCGAGTGGAGGAGTTTAAGTACCTCGGTGTTTGTTCACGGGTGAAAGCAGAGTGAAGCATGAGATTGACAGACAGACTGGTGCAGTCTTGGCAGTGATGTGGATGCTACACCAGTCTGCTGTGGTGAAAAGAGAGCTGAGAAAATCAGTCAATTTGATGGCTAATGTGACCATACTGTCCCATATGGTCAGGAGCTCTGTGTAGTGACTGAAAGAATAAGATCACAGATGCAAGCATCTGTGATGAGTTTCCTATGAAGGGGGTCTGTGTGCAGCCTTAGAGATATTCATTTGGATGCCGCTACTCCTTCACATAGAAAGGCACCAATTGAGGTAGTTTGGGTGACTGACTGGGATGACCTGTCTGTGCCTTCAAGGTGAGGTGTTTTGGACATCTAAAGAAGGCCCCAGGGCAGACAGAGGACATGGTGGAGACATGGTTATGTCTCTGGGCTGGCTGGTTTTTGTGTTATTTCAAGTATTTTATATCAGTTTCATCACAAAAATACAAGACAAATAATGTTTACTTTGAATTTTACATTAAGTTATATCAAAATCAAAATATTGTTAAATAAGCTGTTAAATAGCAATGTGTATTGTATTTGGAATAAATTTACGAGTTGAATCAAAGAAAGCTATTGATTTTCATTTTTGTACTGGTATATGGGGATTATGAATATCATGTTATAGTTTGTATCCAAATATCATATCACATTTGACCTCTCATCATATTTCTCCATATTTATCCATTTTACATTTACAAATTACCTGTTATCGATTAGCTACTTCTATATAATGGTTGTATAATCAAAGTAAACATCCTTCATATATAGTCATTGATTAATTGTTGTTTAATAAAGATGATTTATTATTATTACCTTCAAGTAAAATGTGCATATGATTAAACAGTATGATGATCCTATTTCTAACAAGATGGAGCACTGTTTAAAAAAAACAAAAAACAGAACTCTGACTCTGAATAACTTTACATTTAATTAAAAGTAGAACAAAGGTAACATATCAAATATGCAAACTATCAGTGTTTGTTGTTTGTAAAACAAATATCTAGTACTGTTTAAAAGTCTCAAGCTGCTGCTCATTTCTTTATGTTTTGCTGGGTAAATGGGAAATAGGTGCAAGGATTAAGTGAAATAGATACATGGACATATAGTGTATATGGTAAAAACATAGCTTGTAAATTTTTAATGAGCCTGAAAGTCAATATTTGGTATGACTGCCTTTATTCTTCAACAAAGAATAAACTCTGTTAGGCAAGCTGCCTTGTAATTTTTTTATATAGTCTTCAGGAATAGTTCTCCAGGCTACCTGAAGAAGATCCAAGGCTCTTCTTTGGATGTTGGCTGCCTTTTGTTCTGTTCTCTGTCAAGACGAACCCACGTAGCTTCAATAATGCTGAGGTCCGGGCTCTGGGGAAACCAATCCATGACTGATAGTGTTCTGCTGGCATACCTCACTCTTTTCTTCCTTCTTCCCTTCCTTAAGAACGCCTTCTTGACAGCCATCACTTCCAGTGAACAATTTCGGATGAGCTTTTGATGAATAGAATACGGGTCAGATGCATGTCTCAGGTCCTGTGTCAGGTCTTTCAGGAACTGTCCCCCTTGTTTCTTAAGGACATAACTTTCAGATATGTTAGATGTTATTTAGGTCTGCACACTTCCTCTTTTACCTTCAACTTGAATATTTTCCTAAAACTTTTTAAGCACACACTGCATTTCAAATGAAAGAAGGGATGGCTAAAGAACATATAAATGCTATATTTAAAATTTCACCACAGCATCACATTTCAAAAAGTTGTGACAGGCGGCATTTTTATCATTGTATTGCATCCGCTGTTACCTCTTCTTTTAAAAGTGCCCACTTAGTATTGGGGAACATAGAGCAATTAGCTTTGAAAGGGCGATCTTTTCAAATGCCTGTTTAGGATTTCAGCTGCTCAACAGATTGGGGGCCTCATTTGTTGTTTTTCATTTCATAATGTGCCAAATGTTTTCAAAGGGTGACATGTCTGGACTTCAGGCAGGGTGGATTTTCATCTGGACTCCTTTAATATTGTGCCATGCATGCTGGTGTTATTCATTCTGAATGTGGTTTAGCATTGTTTTGCCAGACCACAATAAGCGAGGCCTTTCCCTGGAAAGGACTTCATCTGGATGGCAGCGTGTGCTCCTTCACAACTTTTATATTATAGCTGGCAGGCTCTTAACAGTGACAAATACTCATGAAAGAGAGGCTATAGATGGGCCACAATTGAAAAGAAAAGCCTGCATAAAGTCCCTTAGTTTGTTGTTGGGTGACCACGCAATGCCAGAACAGCCTGAACGTGCCCTGGCAATAACATCCATCCACCCATTTTCTTAACAGCTTACCCATTTCAGGGTGGTGGAGACAGCTTTCATCAGGAGACAAGTGCAGTACACCCCAGACAGTTTCCCAGTCTACGTGAGGGCCCCTGGCAATAAAAATGTCTGAAACTCCATTGGAGGGATAGAGCACCATTTTACCAGAAGATATTTCCTCATTTAGTGTTTTGATGATAGCGATGGAGAGTGCTGTCTAACAAGGCGGTCCAAAATCTCTAACAGGGGTTTGAGCGGAGAGTGACTGGTGACTGCGAAGGAGATAGCATATCACTGACAATATATTTTTTACACATTGGGGACCATGGATTGGAGCAGTGTGATCCTGGAAAAGAGCACTAACACTGAGATAGATATGTCAGGATAAAGGTTATCACTCAGAACAACTTTGCATTGACTGGTAGTGATCCACTGTGAGTCTGTTTTAAACATCGCTTATCCCGATGCATGAGTGTAGTGAACTACACAGTAAGCAGCCATTATGTAGTTTTCTCCTGCTCCATTAACATGGAACAGCATGGACCGCAGACTGTCTCATATTAGTTTCACACAGCATTAGTCAGCGAACTTTCACAGATGTCACATGATATCTTAAAGTAAGCAATAAATGCTACGCAAAACATATCAACTAGCACGACAAAAAGCCATGTACATCCAAACGCTACATACGATTAATTATGCTGCATCTGTACAATATCTACACCCATCTGTGTTTCCTTGGAGGCTCATTTCCCTTTATTGTGGTCCTCAACAATAACAGCTACTTCTACTTCACTTAATTTCCACGTTTCATCTGGAGACTGATATCACTTGTTCTCAAGTGTTTTCTCAAAGGAAGCGCTGTTTAGTGAGTTTGCTTTATTGGGGTTGCTTTTGCACTCTCTGTGCATCAGTTGCATTCGTTATAGTGTCCCAGAGTTTATTTGCGTTTGCCTTCTAAAGTCCTAAAACACCATGTTGTGTTTTAGGGAGACCAGGTGTGAAAGTGATAATTATGAAAATGAATAAACAGTTTCTAAATGCTGCAGGGAGAGCAGTGCTGGGGCTTGCTTTAGAAACAGTGGAGCCACTTACCCTTTCTATGATCATAAAAAAATGTAAAGGTCAGAAAGATGTTCATCATATGCAATCTGAAATGTCAAAGACTTTAATTTTATGTCGTATGTAACAGATAGGGGTATTTTGTAAAAGCAATAAAGCAGACTAGTAATAGCACATAGTTTGACATTTATTTGATCTTCGCACTAAAACTTTATTTGCTTGGAGATTTTTAATTTACATCATGCAGACTATATATATATATTTGAAAAGAACATTTTCTGGCTTCTAGTACAGATGAACTAAATCCAGACAACATCACCTTCACAGAGACCAACAGAGACCTGCATGCTGCCGCTGCCATCTGCTCTGGGAGTAAACCAAAGGGATGTAATATTGAGCTTCTGAGGCTGAAATTATGCATGTCTTCCGATTTTCTGCTGCAGGCGATGAAATCACAGAAATGTAAAACAGTGGCTGTGTGTATGTAGAGTTTACACAAGTCTGAACAGGTGCCATAACAATGCAATGACTTCCCATCCCTTGAAAGAGTACAGACCGCTTCTTGGGCATAACAGAGGATTGACTGCATCCAGGCAAATTACTGAGGCAGCTGTGCTTTCGTCCTACTACTGATAGTCCCATAGGCCCCTGCAGTGCATATTTGAGCTGCATCCAGCATCCGTGCAATAAACAAAAAAGTCTGCTAGTTCTCTTTAGAACGTGACGATATTTTGAGTGACATCCAAAAACAAAAGAAAATACGCGGTAATGAATGGTCCATTATCCGTAGCTCTAAAACAGACATTTTTGCAGAGATAGTATGGATCATAACTATAGTCCTAATTTCAACAACAAAATTATAAAGACCACAAAAATGATGATTGCCTTCTGAGGAGGAAGTAGAGGGATGCAGTTTGATTATTAATGGCATTTACACTTGACATGATTACACATCCCCATGTTAAATGTGTCATCATCAAATGCTTTTAACAGCAGTAAATCACATCTGCCTGAGAAAGACAAAAGTTTCTTTAAATAAGATGCTGTCCATGCTGAACTTTGGGGAAAATGGTCCAGACTCTCGAGACATTCAGAATCTGAAATGGATGTAGATTGATTTAAACTTGAGCAACAATGTTTGGTGTCCTCTTTACTTGAGTAACAGACGAGACTGCATTTGCTATATGGATGAACTTTTTAAATAAAGCTTTAGGGCAGCAGTTTTTACAGTACTTTTTTTATCCCCCAAATGAAAACAGTCAAAGCGAATAACTGGAAATAGAAACAAAGTGTATAACGTATAAGGCGTATCTGTCTGTCACTCCTTTGGCACTGCTTATCCCACTTAGGCTTTCACAGGGTGGCTCTGGAGCCTATCTCACGGTGCAAGAGACCAGAGAGTGGGGGTGTTATTTACTAACATGCAAACTTAACCACACGTAGTAAAATTTCGACACTGGGCTGCTGTCACAACTTTGATTCTGAATTAGCTACACATGTGAACCCCCCCCCCCCCCCCCCCACCCCACCCTACCCAAATCTTCTTTTGTGAGGATAAAGACAAAAACAACAAAAAAACAACAAAGGACTGAAGAAACATTTGGAAACCCAAAGAAATGGTCAATCAGGAGATGCAATCACATCCCTGCAATCACTTGAAACAGAAAATCACATATCACCACCTGCAGGTCATCAGCCACACACACACACACACACAGAACCGTGCACGCGCACACACACAGAGGGTTTTTATTACTTCCTACGGATTATGAGCTCAGACTTATCTGTGAGGAAATGGCACAAACAAAGTAAACACATTTGAGGAGACCCATGGGGTAAATTAAAAACACTGAAAAGTGGTCTCGCCTTGAGACCATTAACCAATCTAAGCAGTGCGGTCCTGCAAGTATGGAAATAACGTTACTTTGTGAGTGTCAAAGTGAGTTCTCTGAAAATCACATGATTGTTACATAAAAGCAGAGCAGAGGCTGTGAAAGGTTCTGTTAGTTTCATCAGTATGCAGTGAGGAAATCCTAAGTTCACTTTTAAACGTGTGTATAAATGAATCCTTAATTTAAAAGTCCTTTAAAAAGAATGGACAGAATATAAATGTGTTCATTCAGAATGTATAACTGCAAAACCTTAACAACATATACCAATGAATTTAAATGCTGTTTTAGCTGTTTCTCTTTTATCTTTATGAAAAACTGTTCCACCTGTTCCGCTTTGCCACAAATACTGCATTGCGTATTTTTCTTCCCTGCTGAAACCTATTCATCATAACAAGTCCTGGTATAGTGACCATCGTGACATCGCACATTTGGTACGGCATGGCTCTGCAATGTAATCGCTTCATTTTCTGCATATATTTTTATTTTTTGTTCAAGACCGTTCTTCCAGCCTTCCATCGTCATGGAAACTCCTTCATCTAAAACATGAAGAAGCCGTTAATGCATTTTACAGTAATGACTATTCTCACTTGTTTGGGTTTACTTTGACAGCAGAAACCAAACTGACATTGATACTGTGCAAATTAGCCTTAAAACATACCATGCAGTCCTCATACATTACAGCAAGTGCAAAGCTAAGCACAGCAGAGGACTGTCAAATATATTACATATTTCATAGAAATATATAATTGGCATATTTATCCTGCTTCATAAACATTTAAGAACATTTGAATAACCCACTTTTCATTTGAAAAGTAACTTTTATCGTGCAGGTATAGGCAGATGCCATCATGCTAAAAGATGCGCTTTTATATAAAAATGTGCTGTATATGTGTTATTTCCTGCTTCCTTATTCCTACCAAGAATTCTGATGGCACAGCTTTGATGAGCTGAGGCTGGTGTGACCATGAAAAGATGAAAAGACATAAATGACAGCCTATCGAGGAAGACGGGGAGGATCAAATCTCACATCATCTGTCTGGCATATTGGCGAGAAATAGTGTTTACAGCTCTGCTGCAAGGCTCCCCTTAACATAAGAACATTGCACTGCCAGAATTTATCGCATCCTTAATGCTTTATCTTCACTTCTACCAATCCTGAATGTTGTGTGTGTGTGTGTGTGTGTGTGGATGAGTTGCAGAACTCTACTATACTTTACATCTTCTACTCTTACACCTTCTGATAGGATCTGAAAATAAACCCATCTCATTGGAAAGCACAAACGAATAAGACAGGCGAATTTCAACACATTACACGAATATGTCTTTTCACTTTGAAGCAATGAGCCCATGGTTCTCTGTGCATGTAAAGCCAATTCAAAGGCAATTCACTCTAGCTTTCTGTCACTCAGAAGAAGAGTGAGCTTAAGCTCTTGAAAACACCTGACAACTCCAAAGACCACTTGATATACTACTGGGCAGTGTGCGAGGAGGTTAACATGCCGGGATTTACTTCACCGGGCGCAATCGCGACACTTTCTTCTATCTTTATAAAATCAATAAAATGAACATCCATCAGATGTATCCCTTGAATTTAATGAAGAGTTTAACTTTAACACTTTTTCTGGATGACAGACAATTTCTTATCCAATTATCATTTACAAAACCTTTTATGGCTAGTACTTATTATATGAGTAAAAGTTGATTGATATGATGGTTCTGATGTTTCGAAGAAGGTTTTTAATATTTTTAAATGATTTAATCAATGTGTGCTTTTATTACTTTATTACCAGCTACATAAGAATTTATCCTCTGAGGAATGCAAATACATCTAGGTGGCTATTTCCTGAAAACTTAAAACTGAGGTCAGCACTTCATAATGTTTTTCCAGGTGAAAACAGCCTTTTATTGAATGGGTAACACACTTGCATAGTGATACAAGCGATTATTCTAATTAATGATAATAAGGACACACAATTATATGACTTTAGAGTCCATCAACTGACATTTTTTTCACTGAACCTTAAATCAAATGTGAGATTATTATAAGCCATCACCCGAGGAAAAAATAAAACAAGATGCATTTGAATTGAATTTTGTCAGCCTGTTTCTCAAACAGCAAAAGTAATTTAACCTGTGACGTGAATAATTAGTTGGAATTGTTTGAAAATCTAATTGTGAAACAGGAACGCATTAAATTCTGAGTGCTGTAACCAGCTCAAAGTTCAGGAGAAAACATGCTGTTCTGTGACAATGGAAAACAGAGTAGAGTGCAGGATTCGACTTTTAGTTTCTGCGATGCCCCTGATAATGGGTACTCAAATATTAAAATGTGCTTGTTTTCTGAAATTATCAATTCCTTTCAAGAACAATAAAGTAATGTTTAAATAGTTATCGCAGCTATCATGTAAAATATATTGTGTATCACATACATTTGAAGAACCTTCTTTTCTTAAAGGATCATTTCCAAGATTCAGGGACATCATATTTTGCTATTTTGTTACATCTAAATCTTTAGCAAATATTTTTGGTTCAGTGAAAAGAGTCATTTGAATTAAAATGACATGTTTTTTAATGTAAAGTTAATGCCTTTAATTGCTTAAAAATATTACTGTACTTCACTTCTGCATGTTTAAAGGGGTTATGACACAGAGAAAAAGCTCTACCAGGAAACTGACGTACCACGCATGACCATCTGGTGTCAGCGTTGCATACTCAAACCAAACACAGATTTCTCATTTTTCTTTTCCTTTCTTTTTCGTTTTGACATTTTAAAGTCCTTCACGCTAATCTTTGTAGCAGTTAACACCTGTGAAGCATTTTCAGATAAGTCCAAATCCAAATTGCTTCTACATTTTAAACTTTTCTAGTAACAAGGTCCAGTGCAGAATATTTCAAATTTGATAGATTGTTCCACCTTTTAGTGATAAACTTATTTTTTTGTGATAATCTAATTTTCAGATATCAGCCAGCTGCAAAAATGACATATAATTGCGTGACAGTGGTGCTGTTGATTCAACAGGAAGGCAGACAAAAGCTAAACTTCACTGGGCGTTCTTGACTTTGGAAGATGTAAATGAGAGAATGACCTCCACACTTCAGCCTGCTTAGAAAATTGTTCTGAAGTGTTTAACTGCAGCTTGCTGTTATGAAACTGAGAATTTGGACCAAGCTGACCTTGAATAAAGATTGCCTTGTCTCCAGTTTTGTACCACTTTCAAGTAAGGCTTCCATTCGCTGTAAGTAATGACTTTATTGATGAATAAATTTGCCAACATTTGGCTCAGTTCTTGATAAAAAAAAAAATATTGCAAGTTATTTTGCTTGGTGTCATTACAAGTGTCACACCTGCTGTTGCTCTCATTGTTACTGTGCGAAATAATCTGAGAACAGAGTGAAAGTGCTAACAGCCAATGGGTATGTCTGAAGTTTTTAATGTCAAAGTCAAACTTTTACATGATTAATCTTCATACCAAACCATTCATCAAGAGCTCTTCTTCTTCTTCCACATCATAGCAAATGCAATTAGTTCATTATGTAATTACAGGGGGGAATTGGCAAAGAAACAGAGCCAATTCCTAAAGGTAAAGAAAACAAAGAAGAGGAAAACAAAAATAACATTTTTTTTCCTTTTTTTTATCAAGTGCAGATTTGAACCTTAAGCATGCCATCGTTTGTTATGGTTTCCGGTTGTCTGTTCTACAGTGTACTTTATTTGTACATGGCTAGGGTAACAGCACAAGGGGGATGACAGGTACATGGCGTCCACTGAAGTGTCTCTTCTCAAAAGTGTCTTGATTAGTAGGTGGCAGATCTCAGACATGATGCCTTTCTCTGTCTCTCTCCCCTCTTCATTTTCGCAGTAGACTGAAACATCTTCATGTTTAAACGTGCAGTATAAAAAAAAGAGACACACCCACACAGATTCATTTACATAAAGTTCCCTTAAATCCACTCTTAAGTGTTTGAAAGGTGCCATCGTGGAACTGCCATAAAACAGCAGTTTGAAGAAATATTTGCCACTTTTAAAAGGCAGGGCTGTCTCAAGAGTCTCTTTGCAAAACTCACAAACTGGTTTCTCCACGGGTTCTTGATGCCCTTTAAGGGTCTGAAAACCATTTATCTCAACTCATTCTCCCAGAGAATGAGCACGTGTCCTTTTGTCTCTCAGAACATACCATGCAGGATATTATGATTGTTTTCAATCCCCATGAAGTCTCCAAGAAGCGAAAAATTCCAAATGTTAGGCTTTGAATTTTGTTACATCCTCAGCACAGTCCATCAAAAACAGAGCTCAGTAAACAGCCATATTGGGGTATATGGGAGTAATGAAGGCTTTGGGAGTAAATACATCAGTGGACCTGAAGCTAAAGAGTGTTTTTTACAGAGTTGGAAAGTTAAAGATATATACAGGTATACAAAGTGTATCCACACACACGGAGCTGTTCTTATCCTTGTAAAATCTAAGGAGGTGTCACAATGATTCCTGATTCATTTCCAGTCCAGTTACCTTTCAGTGAGGTGACAGTCAAGCCGCGACTCTGTGAGTAAGCTGAACCTTACTACACATTTTTTTTTAAAATGTCTTAGTTCACTCTTATGTTCCGAAAACAACCAGAAAAATTAAGAGACACACTGGCAATTTTCCAGCAGTGTTACATTCCTCTATCCAGACATTAATGAGATCAGAACAGATCAAGGGAGGAGAAGAGAGGAGAAAAGAAACTCATTAAGACCACAGGGACGACCTAACCCTATTATCCCTATCACACCACTGAGCCACACACTGATGATGGGAATTAAGATGTGTTGGCCTCAATCCACACCCACTCTTTAGCCCAATGCAGCAGAGTGTGTCGAAGTCGTGCAGTAGCTGATGGGAAGGACAAAATGTGAAGGAGTCTGTTATCTGTGCAGTTCAGCACAGCAGTATGGGCGTGTTCAGGTCAGCACTGCGCGGTGAAACGGGTCGCAGCACAAGTCTTACGTTCCCAATTCACTATGTTCTTTTTTTAATATATATATATATATAGCCTCTGGCATCCTTTGTGCCAAAGTGAGCGAAAGGGCCCAAGGTTACTTCAAACTCTCTCCACGATAAAGAAGAAACGATCTCATCCACTGAAGCTAACTCCCTTGCTGCAATCATTATCTCCATTTCCCCGCGAGCACACACATTTAGTACAGATGTATCCAAATAAGCGTGGTATTCAAAAAAGCATGTGGTTTAAAAAAGAGAGGAAAAAAAAGTTAGCATAATCTTTCTTTCATGCAGTTTTTTTCTTTCCTTTTTTTCTTACAGAAGCTATAGAAGTTTGGTCTTTTCTATGAGTCCTACGTACAGCAGAATAGCTCCGGTTTTCACATTGTCTATCGTCACTTACAGTAGATGTCACTGAAATTCCCTTTAATGTAGTCTCACACATCAGTCAGAGATGAATAATTATTAAATACATTTCATGTTTAAATACTGGATGGAGGGGAGCAGGCAAAATGCTACAGCTAGTTCAATGATAATGTTAAAAAATTATGATAAAAAATCACATACATACATAGTGCACATGAACTACGCACTGCGTTTATATGACTTATGTTTAAATATGCTGTGTGTAGTGTGTGTTGTGTTTGCCTGTTCTTAATTTTTTCTGTATGAAAGTTAATGCAGGTTATTACATACTTTATGTTACACAGCCACTGACTCGTGTCATAAACGGTGGCCTTATGCACGTCCACATTCTGTAAATGCACTGTATGTTTGTGTTTACATGCTATGCTCAGTGTATGAGCGCTTGCATGCGTATGAGTGCATATGTGTCCGCGTGTGCGTGAGAGAGCACTTATCATACATGAACAGCGTTAGGATACCGTAGATGTGCAATGAACTAAGCACCCCAGTCTACTCAACGAAAGACAGCAGCGGAGAGATAACGCTGCTGTTTTATCAAATACTGACATACACTATATACATACAGACTGGGTGTAAAGGTAAAATAATAAACATATATTCTCACACACGCCCGAATACTGTGGCACTACTGACATACTATGAGGACACTGTATTCTGAAAAATTACATTTGATTGTAAGAAAAGTCTGTTTTCACATTGTTGCTGTTTGTTCTGAATCGTATGTGTTTTAAACAACTGATGTTTTTTTCTAGTGTGCAACATTGCGGCGATCACACTTGGGTGGTACTTTACGCTCTATTTATGACAGAAAATCCTCAAGACATGAGCAGTTTGATTGGTTAATATCCCCCTCTTGTGTTATGATACAGTTGATTAGACATTAGAAAAATTGATTGGTTTGAATTAGATTCAAATAACTCAATCAAAGACCCGTCACTTCTTTTTTAATCTGTTTTGACTGGATGAAACCTCTGTGGTTTTTCAGCAGATGGCTCACCAGTTGAGTCCAAATCTGGTCTGCTGTAGACTCAGTTTTTATACGCACTCAGGAATTTATAGCATCAGAATTTACACCGTCTCCGCCTCTTTCTTCTTCATACAGTTCCCTCTGTGGGATAGGGTCAGGCATGCATCAGATTCAGGTAAAAAGAAGAGAAGATTGTCCTCCTCCACATTGTCATAAGAGGAGCTTTGCCTGTAGGTAACTTTCACCAGTATTTAGAAAAATGCTTTAGAAAGTGTTCTTTCTGTTCAGGGTTCTCCTAGGAGTTGATCCAATTTTTTTTCTACATTTAAGGGCCTATAAATATTAGTCAGAATCAAAAAGTATTTTTGGAAAACATCTTTTCTGACAGTTTCACATCTTCCCAGGTTCCAAGTCCTTTCACGCTGATGACTTGCCAGTGAAGTTTTAATCCTCCCTCTTGTTACGGAAAAGGAAGTAGTGGTGAGGACTGCAAGGATGTCACAGGTAGACCTCACGGCGTGACAAGGTCAGGCAGGATGTGGTCTTGTAGTCCCCTCCTGTCCGCGTCAGTGGTATGACCTCAGGTGGGTTTTGGCCTTCTCCCCCTCCCTCCTCTTGTTGGCGTCTCCCAAAACCAGCACTGCTAAATGTGTCGTAGGATGCAGAAGTCATCTTGCGGTTAAGAAGGTTACGGTTGTGATCACCCATATTCCTGTTGTGGTTTCCCCTACCCAGGGTGCCAAGCGGATCCCCATTGGCTAGAGGTAATCTCTGACCTTCTCCACTGACGACCACTCCGGGTTCGGAGCTCCCCGCGCTTCCCGCACTCTCACTGTCACTCTCATGGTCGTTACCGCGAAGATTATTGTTGTCATCTCCGGGGGCAAAGGTCGAGAGTCGTGGTGGGTCGCTGCCGTGGCGCTGACGCGGCCGTGCTGAAGAGCGGACAGGCATCCAACAAGTGTCAGAATGGCCAAACTCATCACACTCCCTGGTACACTTCCCTGTCAAAGCTACATCTGGCAGCTGTCTAGCATCTGGATACAGAAAAAAGAAACAAAAGAAGTTAAATGACATCTCTGCCTTAATTTAACAAGTAATATATCACAATGAAAACACTGGCGAAAAGAGAGTGAAAGGGGAATGTCACAATGAACTGACTCACGGTGCCACACACTAGACCACCAAATGATGAGGAGACAAGGAAATAAAAAGTACCAGAGAGAAAGGAGAGTTGAACAATGAGACAGGAAGACAGAAAATAGCTTTAAAAAGATGGTTTTAGACAAAGGTTGCAAAGGAGGGGGTTGAATTAAAGGAAAAATGCTGCTGGAGCAAAAAGAAAAACTGCTGACATCCAAAGAATGCATAAAAAAATCAGGTGCGGTTCAGCATTACATTAAAGGTAAAAGGTGAGGTCAAAGCAAAAAGAAAAAGAAAAAGAAAAAAATACTGAAAAGAAAAGGAAATTCATCATCAGGAATTTGAATGGCAAGACTAAATTTCTTTATGTGGAAGGAATTGATTGGATGTGTATTTGTAACATTCCTCCAGTGCTTTTTTCCAAAGGTTAGCGAGACTACCAGAGATTTAATGCTGATGCATTGTAGCCTTATGTATGCAAAACCAGTCATTTGTCTTTTCATGTCTTGTCATGTCTTGTAATGTGTTCATTTCCTGTTAAAGCTTCTAACTTTGGCTTCACTTGAATTTACCGCAAGAAATTAGATATCTCTGCTGTAATCTGCCAGCAAAGTTTTACTGAATATGTAGAGCGGCAGCAGTAACTTCATGTGAAACCAAACAAGAACATACTTGTGCAGTATAATTAAAGCCAACACAATGAATTCTCTGTTCAATTCGTCTCTCCATCTGACCGTGACAAAAACTTATTAAACTCAACAAAATCCTCAAGATTTCGCACACTGGCAAGAAGCAGCATTGAACTGGAAACTCACTGAAAGCCATAGAACTAGTTATTCACCAAGGTCACAGTGACCCTGGCTTGTTGCCGATGTTGCTGCAGCCCTGGCATGACCATATACAGAGGAAAGACGAGTGAAAAGATCAAAAGAATAACTTTTTTTGTCGCTTGCCATCCTTGACAAAGACTTTGCACAAAAAGGTGAAAACACAATTTCATTGGTGAAGCAGATGCTTGGACAAGGCCAGTGATAGTTCTCTGGCATAACATACTAACACACATTAGCTTTTATTAAAAAAACCCTTCACATATTACTCAGAAACACTCTGTATATGTGGGACAAGTGCATGCACACACAGAGACACACAGACACACACAGAACAAATGCTTTTTTGTATAAAACAGATTTCCATCATGTGAAAGACTGAAAAGATTCCCGAGGCCTTGACAGCAAGCCGAGGTTTTAATGAAAGTGTTATTGTGTGTTTTTATGGCATAGAAAGAGGAGGTGAGGGGGTGCGAGAGACAGATAGGGAAAGAGAAAATGAGAGACATAGATAGTGTCTATCAACATGTCCAAGCAAAGTAAAACATATACAAGTAAATGCATCACTCGGCCTTTTTGAGCGCTAATGCCATGTGTGTACCATTCTCCACATGCTCCTCCTCCCCTACGCTGCCCTCAGGTGTGGTTCGCTCGTAGCCTTCCTCTGGAAGCGGCAGGGCTCCCAACCGAGGCCCTGATGAACTCTTGCTACTCGGAGTCTCCGAGTCTTCCAGGCCACTGTCATAGCAACCACCGTCCTGTGGTTGGCTCACTACCGAGAAGGTCACCCGGCGAAGGGTCCCCTGCAGAAAACAGACAGAAACACACGCACAATATGAGATTAATCATCCAGTATTCCTAATCTGAGGTTCTAAATCTGAGGATTAGGCTGTTGGGCAGGGGTCTGCAAAGACATATTGGGATTATTGGAGGATGTTCGCCTTGATTATGGGCTTAGCTGCTACAATGCAGGGTAATAGTTATCAACCAATCATGGCACTCCCTCAAAGTTTTCAGTTGGCCTTTAATCCCAGTTTAGATTAAGGTTTCTGGACATGGTTGATGTTTACAAACCTCTGGACGGGCCAGAGAGAGTTTCTTTTCAATCTGGAATGGTGCCTAGTAGTAGCAGCTGGGTAATATAAAGTTCAAGCTCACAAACAACATTCAGCACTGTATTGAAATAAGAGAAGGATGTTAAATGATGAGTCTGGTGACATTTTACATCTTTCTCATTGACAGCAAGAAAAAACGGACATGCACAGATTTTATGCTTTTGACTAAAGCAAAAGCCGGGGTGAAGGCCTTCCGTTTTTCTGTCTGTCTCTCAGATACAAATACTGGCAGGTCAGATTTTTCGGAAATGTGCTGGAATGGTGGAACATGCACAAAGGAAGAGGCCATTAAATTTCAGTCTGAGCGTGGTTAACTCTTTTGAAACTGCAAAAAAGGCCTCGGTGGTGCATGTGCTTTCCAGTTAAAAAGGCTTGTCTGTGTCTCCAAAGGCTCATACAGCCTCTCTGGCGCAAAGGGTGACATGTTCCTTCAAAATGAATGACAGGCAGCGTATTCAGCTCAAGCCAGTCTCTACTAGATCATCCTGCTGTGTATGTGGAATTCGCACTAGCTTACTTACTAAAATCCACTGCATTTATTTAACCCCTTAAAGCCTGAGTTTTAATTTATGTCACATTTGCTACACCTGGCATTTTTTACCTCTATTTTTGTTATTTATTGCTTAAAATGTATTGTGAGATTTATTTAGGTTTTTTGGGGGAGTGGGGAGGGTTGACAGATGATGTAGAAGTCTAAAAAATGCATTTTAATATAATACACTGGGCATTAAAGGGTTAATAAAAAAAAGAAAAGAATGTAAAACTACACATTTGTGATCCACAACAATTTACATCCTCATACTCTTTGGGCTCCAGTTCCAGAGATATGAGATATCAAAAGATCTGACACGCGTTATCCTTCATTTTATCTTAGTTTAGAAGTAAGCCAACTCATCATAATGTAGAAATTTATTAATATCTGAATAGCAAAAAATAAATAAGAGCTGCAACTTTCAAAAATAGGCTGCAAGCATCCTTGCGACACAAACCACTGAACCATCTTCCATCAATAACAAATAATCTAGTTTTACAGTGTAAGTGGTTTCAGGAGTGAATTACATCATTCATGCAAACTAAGCATCACACCTGCTCCAGTTTTAACGCTCAAATCACCCCAGTCTAGTTAGCGGAGCGGTTTTCACTTTGGGGCGAGACAGAGAGGATAAAGATTGTTATAAGTTCACGCTGAGAGGCTATCAGTGAAAGTTAAACGACGCTGTCTGGCCTGAAGGGATCACTCTGCACCAGGAAGCCCATTTCTATATAACCCCCCTTCCCCCACAAACCCCTTTCATACTCATTTATCTGGTCACAAAATTACATCCCTTTCAACCTAAATCTGCTTTGAAACATGCAGCGTATGGGGAGGAAGTGACTGAGCAGAGGACGGAAGCAGATTAGGGTGGACAAAACGTCAGCTCAGAAAGTCACCTCAGGATAATCGGGGAGAAAAACTGATGGAGGGCTGCAATAAAAGTCCGGACTGTACCAAATCTTCCTTTTCTTTCAAACAGGCACACAAGCGCGCGCAGAAAGAAAAGAAACATTTGAGCGAGTTCACCTAATGAACGCACAAGACAAGATGAGAGGCGAACACAGCAAAATTAATTAAGGAGAAACGGGAAATTAATGGAGCACGTGTTTCTTCTGCCACTTCTTAACATCGTTGAGATAAAATGGGGATGAGAAAAAGTGACTCAGACAACAGGGATGGGAGGCACGTGCAAGGGTGAGGAAAGAGCCGAGACATTGGAATCTAATGGAAAACCAGTAGTTCTTGGAACCTCTGTGGCTTCATTTTAACTCTCCACAGACGGAGCAATGTATTTTTAGAGCGTTCACTTAGTTGAAGCTCAACCTCTTTCCCACTTATTCAAACAGGGGGCAACAGCTCAGAGAGGGAACAGTGGATAAATGAGTAGAAGCTGGGTGTAAAGAGTCAGCGAGAACATGAGTAAGAAATAGTTTGGCTGCCAAGAAAATGTGGGAACTTGTAATAATAAGTGTTTTCCGACATCACAGGTGTTGACAAAAAGAAATCCTCTTTTCACTTAACAGGCTGTCAAAACTTTTCTACTTCTGATCATAAAATAATATTAACTCAACATTACGGCAGGATGTGTTTTCATGATCACAGATTTATTTCATGAAAATAATGATGAAAAATTATAATAATTTCTGATCACAAGGCCACAAGAGGGGCATGCAATCCTTCCCGTGTTCAAGGGATATAAAACAGGAAAAAGAAAGAAAGATATTCTCATGTATGGCTTTGACAAAACAAACTTGCCCCCTAATAAAAGACTGGGCAACTTTAAAAACACAGTCCGCTGTTCAGAAGCTCTTTCCTGAATCCGCTAATTTCTTTTCTTGCCCAGCTGAGAAAAACGCTCTCTGTCTTACACAATAGAAGATATTTCAACCAGTATAATTGCACAGTTGACATTTCTCCCTTTTCAATCTGAAAAATGTCCAGAATAAAATAAAAATCACTTCTATTTTGATTGTATTCAATAACATCAAGGATGTGCCGTTACATCTACCTGAGTGAGGAAATACACAACTTAAGAAAAGAGGTAATAATCGTACTTTTGTGCAACTAGGTAATTTGTTTCAGGAGGGCAAAGCTGTCAGTAAACAGAGGTATATTGAGATGACAAGTAACAATAACACTGTCAATATGCTTTATATTAGCTACTATGCTAAGAAAGTTAGCGTGTGAGCAACCTTTGCTAATTGAGCAGTAAGTATAAAGTATAAAGCTGAGGCTGCTGTGTCGAAAGATCTGATTCAGCACACAAACTCTTCATGTCCTCTTCATGTGGTTATTGAGCAATTACTTAGTGTGCTCAATAAAGACGAAAAGCACAGCTGTTTGCGTGTTGCTAGTCTAGTCAGACTGCGGTTGTCTATAATTGTCACATGAAGATCAGATAACATTTTATGGGCAATCGATGTAGAGATCGTGGTCTTTCCAAAGGCTTAACAAACTTTTTCTTAGAGCTGTACTTCTGAATATGAGATTCTTAGCTCTGTGGCTTAAATGTAACATGTCAGCTACATGAGAGGGGGTAGGATTACTGTGTAAGTGTAGAAATCCAGCTTGGAACACAGAGCACGCCTTGATTTACAGCAGCTTATTGCAAAACTGGTGCGGGTTGCTCCTCTGTGTGTGTTTTATTACAGATCTGATCTGTTCAGCCATGATTCCGTCTAATTCAATTTCCCTCTAACCTTGTTTCTGGCCAGACTTGCCCCCTTTCATTCCTTCATCCTTGTTATTTTTTATTTTCTACTTCTCTCCCGCTTCTCCCCCTTCTTCGCTTCGGCCAATTCGACAGTCACCCCCTCTCCACAGCTGTAGCATAGCTCTCCCTCTGTCCTCCGTGACTCCTGTTCACTTCCTCCATCTCCTCCTCAATCCTTTCTTCTCCTTGTAAGTCAGCGTTATGATGTGGCGATCGATGATGTGTCCTTGACCTCGTTATGAGTCCCTCTCTGCTTCCCCACAGCGGGCTTTATTGACCCATAACTTCTCTGCACTCCCCAAACCCCCTTTTCCAGCGTCTTCTCACATCCACTGCCTTAGCCTCATTGACAAACCTCGCTTCTTTTCTTTTGCCAAATCCCATATTTTGGCATGTTCTAGTCATTACATTCTATGACTCCACACTCTACACATTCTGCCTCAGCTCCTCTTACTACTTCACATTGTCGTCTCACTTTTTCCTTTTCGCTCTCACTCACCCTCTGCTACCCAGTAACCATTTGAACATCTTTTTTTTGTGAATATGGATTTCTTAAAAAGCTTTTCACATCTCCGCCTTCTTTGCTTATACCTGCGAAGTGTCTCCTACTCTCTCCTTGCTTCTTTGCCAGCTTCTACCTTTGCACTGAAAAACCTCCTTGATGTTTTCCAACCTGACTGACAAAAGCACTTTTGTATGTGCATGTGCACTTTCTCTAATTTGGAGGAGGAACTTCAAAAAAGTCTCATTATTATAATAGGTAACATAGTGCTATACTCAAATATCAACTGAATGTGAAAACACATTTATTAGTTTCAAAACACACGCATGGATGAACTGGCTAAGGTCCAGTGTGGCCTATGAATTCATGCCTGATGGAGTATTAATTGAGTCTGACGGAGGACATAAAAAAAACCCTTCCCCCTAATCTGACATGGGCCATTACAGTCCAATACTGACATGGGAGCTTCGCTCATCTGCGCAGCAAAGTGAGCGAGTGTGAGTGTCCGCGTTTGATCGATTATGTTTTCATATGTGTGTGTGGATGTAATGCAACTATATTGTACAAACATATGACCATCCTGGAAGTTGGTCTGAAGTTATTTCTGGCAGATCGAAAGAGTGAATCAAAAGGAAGCATGATGGGTCTGAACTAAGAATAAACTTAACCATCTGTATCTTGCAGCTCTGAAGAGAAAAAAAAAAGAGTTCCTAATATAGCTTTCATTTCAGGGCAAAACCGTGTTGCAGACTGTGTGTGTGAGTGTGTGTATATGCATATGAGTGAGACTTCTCACATTTATGTTTGTGTTTGATAGCCGTGTACGAGTGTGAGACTTTCAAAACCTGCAAGATGTGTTATGTCAGCCCGTGAGAGTAGTCGCACCTGCGTGTGCGTCTGTGTTTGTAGAATGTGTGTGTGTGCGCGTGCACAGGTTGGCTCAGTCATCAAGGTAATTAGTGTGTAAACCTCCTTGCTGTCGGTTCAAAGAGAATTAACGAGCTCTAGTTAATTAACAGTCTCCCTCTCTTCTTGTTACATGTGTCTGCATATTCAACACATGTGTGTATCTGCACATCTGATTCTTGGTCTGTGTGTATGTGTGTGTGTGTCTGTGTGTGAGAGAGAGAGAGCATTTGGATGTGAGACCGTGTTTGTGTTTGTTTATGCCCTGGTACACTCTGGTCTGCATAATGAACTGACAGGATGCGGCTTATGCATAAACCAAAACTACAAATATGGTTGTAGGACTGGAGCCACAGTTCCCTTTTGCTCTCTGCTCGTTCTCCTTGATGTTTAACACCATCTTTGTATAGGTGAAGAGCCACTGCGGCTAATTTTTAGAAACCAAGTGTACTGGGTTGTAACAGTGCATAGACAGGGGGACAAATTCCCATCAGGAGCACAGATTTATTCAAATCATGTTGCATGGAGGCAGAGTGAGACAGATTCAATAAATACAGACCAAAAAATGTAAAATAATTCATTTGACGGATTGACTGATATGACTTTTTAAAGGCTGATACATAATATAAAATCATTATCCATTAAAAGAGTTGATGATAGCTTTTAACTTCTGAACTGACAATTGATAAAAGTCAGTGTAATTAGGTTTCGGCTAAACATACTTAATGACCATAATAATTGGTTTTTTCTTTGTGGCTTCTTTCTTTTATTCAAGAAAACAAAACTATGAAAAGAAGTGTAAAATGTAACAGGCTGTGACAGAACAAATATTAAATTTATCGACTGAGAGCTGGAAATGCTAGTGTTGATGATGATTAATTTTTATCTTTATAATTCATAATGACGTTAGCCGGTCCTACTGCCCGGCATCAAAAGTGTTGTGATGGATTATACTTTCATCTGTCTTTGCCCAACATATTGCTGCATGTTTGTATTTATTGCTGTTTGCTAAAAATAAAAAAACTGGATGTTAAAAGAAAAAGTGTTTTTCCCGTGTTGTTAATATAGTTCTTTTGAAACAGGCCAAAGTCGGTTTATTCACTGAGTCCAACGTCAATCAAGCAGACAACAAACATCCTGTTTGTAATCGCTCCCTCCAGACACCTGAAATTTTCCTTACGTTGACTGAGGGGTGCCGCGGTGTAATTTCCCTGGCAGCGATCCTTGAATCGTGATTTTAATCCTGAGAACACGTTACATTTGATGGCGTGCATCAATATTTATAAAATAAGATATTTTTAGGCCAAAAATTGGATTGTGTGACTGATGTGGGATACTGAAAGTCTTAATTACAGACCAGATTTATGGAATTCTTTAAGAGGCTTAGCAGCTCTAGTGGGCAGGATGACCTCTTGAATGATTAGAATAACCCTGGCATTTAAGCATAATATGAGTAATGACTTAATAATCAGTTTAAAAAAAATAAATTAGTGATTAAACGAGTACATTGCTCTAAAAAGCCTTTAATATACA